>NC_134705.1:195754272-196096147 GCF_043290135.1 Rhipicephalus microplus | reverse complement strand
AAATAATAGATATATAAGTAAAATATAAGATAGTAGTAATATATATATAGCAGTAATAGATTTGCAACAATACAAGCAGTAGTGATGACAGTTATTGTAACACAGGTCTCGTGACCTAAAGGGAGCGAATAAAGAAACGAAATAAAATTACGATGACAACTTTTGATAAAAAATGAAAAAAATAATGTCGCAGTTTCACAAACCACATTATTTTGATAGTTACGCTAATTGTAAATCAAGATATAGCCGCGCAATCCCACTTTCATTATTCACAGCAATTGGAGTCTTACGTTGCTTGTATGAAACCAAGGCAAGTCACGTGGTCACATAGATACCAGGAAGCGCACACTTGACAGGATACCGGCCATGAGGGCGAAAAATTATGTGACGGGAGACGTTTGCTAAAACAATTTATCCCAAGGCCGCAGATCACGTGATCTCGCCGACCAATCACATAAGCTCACTTTTACTAGCTCGTGGTTTTCACGGCGCTCATTTGGCCTCAAATTCGAGGCAAATGTATTGGTATTTTACCTGTATTAAGTCACTTTGGATTGTCGATTCGTTGCTGTGTGGCTGCTGATGCCCCTCTTAGTTACATGCTACCACATGGAACTTATTAAAAGTTAATTTCACATATTTAAAAACCCGAATGCAAACAGCGAAACGGTGAATTTCACATATTTAAAAACCCGAATGCAAACAGCGAAACGCGATACCCTATTTATTTTATTGAACGAGACAGACAGACAGACAGACAGACAGACAGACAGACAGACAGACAGACAGACAGACAGACAGACAGACAGACAGACAGACAGACAGACAGACAGATAGATAGATAGACAGATAGACAGATAGACAGATAGACAGATAGACAGATAGACAGATAGATAGATAGATAGATAGATAGATAGATAGATAGATAGATAGATAGATAGATAGATAGATAGATAGATAGATAGATAGATAGATAGATAGCGGCTATGAGAAGAGAGACGTGAGACGGCGTCGAAGGCGGCCGATGGGGCCGTGCCGATCTCGCTACTTTATTCCAGGCCTGAAGCGGAGCTACATCGGCTACCAGCGTCCGCCACGCCAGGCGTGTCAGCTCGTTCTAAACCTCGCGCAGCTCGAGCTAGCATCAGCTGCGCGAGAGGCGCGGCGCAGTGATTAAGAAATGATGGCGATGATGATGGTACTACAGGGCTCCCCCCCTAGCGCTTTGCGCGATTCGAAGGCATATGAAAAAAAGAAAAAAATAGTGACAAAAGCTATATACATGAACGACAATCCATAAACTGTTCATTTGGAAAGTCTAGGTTGTCAACGTTGATGGGCCATCGGTAAGCAGCGGGTCTCTGGTGGGCGACTCTGGAAGAAGCGCAAGGGACGAGGAGGAAGTGCCGGGTCGCTGTGGTAGCCGACAAGCGGGTCTCACGGTGACCTGGCCGGACAGGCCGAGAGTGGACCGTGTGTCGCGAGGTCATGCTGCCAACGTCGGCAGAGGGCCGGCAGTGTGGGCCCTGACATTGGGGTCGACGTAACACAGACCTCAAAGTCGAGCGGCGTCTGACGTGCCGGCATAGACAGACGTGCCGACGCTTGCAGGAACGTGTCCCAACAATACCACCAAGTGCGCGGTGGGCAGTCGGGCACACGACCAGTGGTGGGACACCGCGTCGGACAGGCCGAGTAGGCGCCTGCGCCGTCTTCAGGGCCGTGACCGCAACCCGTGGCCGCGCAGCAGGGCGGCCCAAAAGTTGCCGCAATGTGTGACGCCAAGCACGCCGTCGTCGCCGACGTAGGGCAACGGGTGGCAGACACGCATGAGGCATGAGCGCCGTCGCGGTTGTGACACACGAGCTGGCATTGTGGACACACGTCTGGCCGTTGCCGTCCGGAGGCAAAGGCTCCGGGGAATGGCGGTGGTGGAACCCAGCCAGCGTGGGCTCGCCCGGAGCACTGGACGGGACACCTGTGCTCGTGCAATGACCTCCGGCAGTCCGCGTGCAGTCCGGAGGGCCGGCGTGCAGGTCTGCACAATTGATGGCCGCCTCCAGCAAACACCCCCCAGACTGCCCCACCGCAGGCGCTGCATGCCTGGTGAGCCCCGTCCGAAACGGACCGGGCACGTCGTCCTCAAGCGCGTCAGTCACAGTCGCAGCGTCTTGGAAGCCTGGCCGTGGTTGATGGCTGGCGGCCTCAACCTCAGCTGCGGGAAACTGCGAGGACGATGCTGGTCGCGGCTGGCAGGACGCGCAGAGCGTTGTGGCTGGTAGAGAGTTTCTTTCGTACATTGGGGATGGTGAAGGTTCCGCGACCGGGAGGTGAATAGCAGGCGGATGGACGTCAGCGCCAGACTCCGAGGCGTGCGGCCAGGTAGCCGTCGTGGAGTCGGGTAGGGCCATGGTGTGACGTGCCGTAAATTTCACGGAAGACGTGCAGGTGGCAGACACGTGTGATGAAGCTCCGCACGGGGGCTCTGAGGGAATGTACCTCTCGGAGGGAAGGTCAGTCGCAGTGGGGGAGTCTTCTACCTCGCGGTCGTGATCAGGTGCAGGAGTGGATGTTTCTGCGACCGGATCAGGTGTAGAAGTAGTCGAAGCCGGGGTACCGAGGTAGCGGTCAATGGAGGGCTGCGGACCGGTTCGTACCTTGCTCTGCGACGCCTGGGAAACCTGCCTGGTGCGGGTAAACGGAAGCGGACGGTATGTGAGGCCATGTCTGGCAATCACCGCCGAGCAGAAGTCATCGTAAGGCTGCTGGCTGGAGGTTGAAGTGCCAGAGAGATGGCGCAACTCTACCGGAAGGGCGTCGAGAAGAATGGCGTGCATCAGCAGCTGGTCCGTGATGCCATTCACCGCAAGAACGGCGTCGAGCTGCATAAACCATACCTTGGGGTAGGTCGATTGGAACGGCGGCACTGGCGGGCAGAGTTGTGGGAACATGGCAGCGGGCCGCTCGGCGAAGGGCGTGTTCTCCGGGTCACCAATGTAGCGGCTATGAGAAGAGAGACGTGAGACGGCGTCGAAGGCAGCCGATGGGGCCATGCCGATCTCGCCACTTTATTCCAGGCCTGAAGCGGAGCCACGTCGGCTACCAGCGCCCGCCACGCCAGGCGTGTCAGCTCGTTCTAAACCTCGCGCAGCTCGAGCTAGCATCAGCTGCGCGAGAGGCGCGGCGCAGTGATTAAGAAATGATGGCGATGATGATGGTACTACAGACAGACAGACAGACAGACAGACAGACAGACAGACAGACAGACAGACAGACAGACAGACAGACAGACAGACAGACAGACAGACAGACAGACAGACAGACAGACAGACAGACAGACAGACAGACAGACAGACAGACAGACAGACAGACAGACAGACAGACAGACAGACAGACAGACAGACAGACAGACAGACAGACAGACAGACAGACAGACAGACAGACAGACAGACAGACAGACAGACAGACAGACAGACAGACAGACAGACAGACAGACAGACAGACAGATAGATAGATAGATAGATAGATAGATAGATAGATAGATAGATAGATAGATAGATAGATAGATAGATAGATAGATAGATAGATAGATAGATAGATAGATAGATAGATAGATAGATAGATAGATAGATAGATAGATAGATAGATAGATAGATAGATAGATAGATAGATAGATAGATAGAGATAGATAGATAGAGATAGATAGATAGATAGATAGATAGATAGATAGATAGATAGATAGATAGATAGATAGATAGATAGATAGATAGATAGATAGATAGACAGACAGACAGACAGACAGACAGACAGACAGACAGACAGACAGACAGACATATAGATAGATAGATAGATAGATAGATAGATAGATAGATAGATAGATAGATAGATAGATAGATAGATAGATAGATAGATAGATAGATAGATAGATAGATAGATAGATAGATAGATAGATAGATAGATAGAAAATGTTGCTATTCAGAAATAACGCGCTCGTAATTTCTTTCCGCTTCCAGTGGTGATGACCACAACAAGGACGCCTAGGGCAACGACTACAAGGACGCCTAGGGCGACGACTACAAGAAGGACGCCTAGGGCGACGACTACAAGTACAACAACAAGGACAACGACTACAAGAAGTACGACTACGACAAGTACGACTACGGCAAGGACGACAACTACAACAACGACGACTACAACGACTACAACGACTTCAACAACGACCACAACGACGACGACAACGACGACGACGCAGCTACCCAAATGTAAGCCGATTCATCTGGTATTCGGATTAGGGAAGAATGCGATAAAAACCTTTCGTTAACTCCGTACCGAGTGGTTCTCAAGTTTTTTTTTTTTGCCTGCAGCAACAGTGCGACTAAACCAACCAGACATTCAAATATAGTCGTGGTGTTACAGCTGTGCTGGAGTCTACAACGAATGCGTAGCAGTGAGCATAGATTTTTCTGTAAGCACACTAGAGAAAACTGGCGTTAGTGTTCATGAGAGCGTCAACGCATGGCGCTAAAGCCATCATGCGAATGATGAGTAGTACACAAATTTGTCTAATCTTCGTTTTTCTCGGCTCCCTTGGGCTTTGCGTGGCATAAAGCTGCTTTGTCACGAGACGACAATCGGCCAATTTTCCGCAGTTACGCTTCGCGACCTTAACCTTTTAGGCTCACCGATTGAAATCGGCTCATGAGGTTCACAGCGGTCTCTTCTTTTATGCGAAACAAAACCAGAGAACCGCAATAAGCAAAGTCATAAGAGCTTCCGAATCCCGCAAGCAGGGAGACTAGGCAAATGTGTGTACTACCCATCATTACCGTGGTGGCTTAGCGATTGCAGCTCCAGAGTCCCCTCTAGTTAATTTTAGGAAAGTCTATGGCTGTGAAAACTTTTCGAAGCGGCGCTGTACTAGCGGAGTTACAATCGTTTGATGATTGGAAATGGACCTCTCTGATTTCGTTCTTTCATTCGCCATGCTATGTTCATCAGCTGTCCTCTCCACTTCATTGCGCGAATGGTAAGAGTGGCGAGAGCACGCAACGTAAGTGGTGTTGGCGAACACACTTAGAGCGGACAAACAGGTTTTGTGGATGACGAACAGACCTGAATGTTGGCTTTACGGCGAACGATGAGGCCGAAAGGCCCGTAGAGAAGCAGGGATTGTTTTCCGTTTATTTTAATTGTATGGGGGCACTTGGCGGCTCGTACCCCTACCACGAACGGCATTGTTGATCATGACGGCATTTCGATCTCGATGGTCGTGTTTACTTGAAATGTTTAAAAATCACGGCATACCCACGGAGTGAATGTTGAGTGGGGCGAAGCGTTCGTCTGTCCGTCCATCCAAGCGTTCATCCATCCGTGCGTCTGTCCGTCCGTCTGTCTGTGTCTGGCGACGAGCACGAGCCGTCGCGGCTCTCTGCATCAGCCACTCCGCTTTGTCTATGCCCCACGAACGATCTGAAAGGTACGGCGACGATCCAGGAGAGAGAGACACTCGTTTCCCGCGCATTTAGGCAAAGCCCGCGCAGCAGCCAATCAAAGAGTAGCGGTACAGCGCCATCTAGAATATCGACACTTAACTGCGATTTGTATGTACTTCTATGAGACAGCGCCATCTATCACACTGTTCCGGAAATACTGCCAGTTACACTTGACGCGGGACAAGGTTAGACAAGGATGAGCTTCGCTCCTAAAATCATTCTTTTCAACGGTGGGATCCGTACACACCACTTGTGAATTACGCGTCCGATGTTCGACCAACTGAGCTTCCCCGTCCGCTTCATTGGGTAGGGCGTGCAAACAAGCTTCACCTTTAGCCGCGCCGCACAGGAAATTAAATGCATGGGCACACGAGCTCAGCAGCTAAATGTGGTGGTAACTTCGGAGCCACTTAATTAAGCCCGCTTCGCGCACTGAGTAGAAAGGACAGCGTGTCTGGGTGTGCCGATTATATCGACGTCCAAACGCACATGTTCATGTACTGTAGCATCGACGATAGAGGTTTTCACTGAGACACGACGGATCCGTAGTCTCGATTGTGTTAGTTGTAAGCCAGGGTATTTGTTGTTTGCTGGAAATGAAATGTCATGTATGCCTGCCACAGAAAAAAAGCGAATAAACATACTGTATCGCAGGTGTGTCGGTTTCTTACATGATCATGGGATTGATGATTTGTGGAGTTTAACATCCCAAAACCACCATATGATTATGAGAGACGCCGTAGTGGAGAGCTCCGGAAATTTCGACCACCTGGGGTTCATTAACATGCACCCAAATTCGAGTACACGGGCCTACAACATTTCCGCCTCCATCGGAAATGCAGCTGCCACAGCCGGGATTTGATCCCACGACCTGCGGGTCAGCAGCCGAGTACCTTAGCCACTTGACCACCGTGGTGGGGCACATGATCATGGGAGTGCTCGTGGTATTACCTGTAATAAGTTTCCCACCAACCTTCATATATATGCACTGGCCGGTATTGAACGCCACCACTGTTTAGTATAATGTCAAGAAAAAAATTGATGAGTTATTCAACATGCATTTTTTTTACTAAAAACAACAAAAATTTCGTTTTGTAGTCATTGCTTCAACTATTCTTTAATCATTTCTCAACAGTTAATCAATATTCATTTTTATAAAGATGGCGTAAGTTCTTTTGCCTTCGTTCTTCTGCCACGAGCATTCACAGTGCCACAATTGCAAGTACAGACCTCCCAAGCACAACGCGAAGTGGTGATTTTTATTATTTATTTATTTATTTATTTATTTATTTATTTATTTATTTATTTATTTAAACATAATGCAGCCTTTAAGGGCTGTCGCTGTACTGGAGGCAGAATACGAAAACTGCAATACAACACAAAATGTACAGAACACAAGGATCAATCGTTAGTAACGTACAATAATTATTTGAGTGGTAAAGCGAGAAGCGGATGGTTGATATTACAACACTTGCCAAGTCTGAACGATCGCGCCGGTGAAACCGGTCGAGTTTCATTGCACAGAAGAAATCACCAGTGGTCCCATTTTGGAAATCACAAAGCGGCGATTTGCTCTAGGAGCTCCGATTCTCCAATATGTCCTTAATGTCTATCTTCTCTAATGAACAAGCTAATCCACTTCATTTGTGCTTCAACTCTTGTAATTGATATCTATAATCACTTTAAAATGTACGTCCCCACAGAAAACGTATTTACGAAGACAGCAAAGAAATACCGAATTCACCTTAATTTTGGGCCTTGAAATAGATAGATATATTTCAAGGTACGACGGATAGATGAATGGGCAGTCGGGCGGAACGCACAAAAACATTTTTCTATGTTGCGTTCCCGTTCCGGCATTGGTCAATTTTGATAGGTCCCCAATATGAACAAGTATTAATTATTGATGAGAAGCTGGTTTTACAAAAACACTGGATCAAATTCTTGGTTGGGTATAGTTTAATGTTTACCAAATCGGTATTGCGTGAGGTGACTGCATACATGGACGACAGGTAGTAACAACATGAATATCACAGAATGCATTTTGTGTACAGCATGATTTACATGCCGTGATCATGGTGGGCGCACGGGCGGTTGGCCAGCTTGATATCCACCAAAATTGGTATTACGTCAGTTGAGCGTATGACGAACTTGAACGCCACGCAGTAACATGAAAATCACGAAAATCATTGTTCCTTTTAGGGGAGCATTCGGAGTGGCAATGCGATTGCTCCCTCAAAGGAAGAACCCCTGTGATCCCGTTGCTCTCATTCGGCTTAGAATGACGTACTTTAGGGCTTGCATTTATTACGACTTAGTAACCGGGGCCCACATTTGTGAAAACGTATTACGATAATAATTACCATAAGGAAACACTTCAGTCATTCACGATGTGGAGACATCATTAGCGAAGTCGGTTGAACAATAGAAAAACACGCTTACGAAAAAGAGGTTTTGCGAATTTGGCCGAAGATAAAAGAACTTAATCATTCGTACGTACCTTTTTATTTTTTTTTCTTTAACGTTCAGACCGGGAGCTTCTATGCACGGTGGGCTACTCGGCTGTCATGGCCAACTCGTACCCTCCCGACAAGATCTGCCACTACCTGTACTACACCGACGTGGTCGTCATTGGGAACAACTTGCACGGTGCCAGAGTCAACAGCAGTTGGCAAACGTTCCAGGTCAAGGCTAAAGACTATAAGAACATCAAGCCGGGAGCATCCTTCGACCACCGGTAGGACACACCTTAACTATAAGAACCTAAACAAGGCAGTATAGTACAGATGTGAAGCTAGGAGTGATGAACAGGCCGTAGAACAAGTAGTATTGTAGGAACCAACGTTTCCTATAATAATAATAATAATAATAATAATAATAATAATAATAATAATAATAATAATAATAATAATAATTGGGATTTAACGCACCCAAACCACCATATAATCATTAGAGACGTGGTAGTGGAGAAGAAGGGAAGAACAAGAGGGAAATGAAAGGCATGGATGTTGACCAGTCTGGAACGACCGGTATGCTACCCTACATTGGGGAAAGGGACTTGGGAGTTTGAAAGATGGAAAACGCGAGAGAGAGGAGAGCACGCACACGCGTTGGGCTCACAAATGCCGATGGCTTCGAACACGTTCACGCGCACTTACTGACGAAAGTCCGAAAAGACGCGGTTTTAGTCCACTGGCGTTCCCCTGAGTGATGGATGCTTCCTTGACTTCTCAGAAATGATGGCGATAGTTAGCCATATTTCTACTCGAGCGATTCAAGTACTGGGCGTGAGGCGTCCAGCACTTTGAGAGCGCTTCAAGCTGACGTTGTCCCCATGTCCAACAAGATCTATCGAATGGCATTCATGAGAGAACGAAGCATGTTTATGATTTTGCCATCTTTCTTATGTGTTTCATCAGTGGTTGGTGAAAAACCCTGAGTGGGCGTGGTCTTCTGACGTTCCATGGTTAGCGGACGACTTGGAAGAGTAGACCATTCCTCTTTAGCAATATTTCTCCCCGCAGTCTTCTTTGAATTTGTCGGTCCTGTTGCGGCTTGACCTAATGCTGCACCAGTAGAAGTGGCACTGTCGTTTCGAGCTTGTGCAGTCTTTGAGGTCGAACTATGTCGCCGACGCCGGACTGTTTCGGCAGCATCCCTGTGGGTCGAATTGCCTCTGACCATTTGCTTAAGCACCGCGCGCTCCTTTTGAATTCGAGGGCTGTCTTGAGATGAGGCAGTGTGTGAGCCATTACAGTTACCGCATTTAAGAAATGTGGATTGACACGCATCTTCCGAATGGGGTTCTGCACACCGGGGGAACCGTAGCGAGTTCGGGCACACGCCCTTGACGTGGCCTAGTTTAAAGCACTGGTGGCATTGAAGTGGCTTTTGCACAAGAGGCCGAACAGGATGTCGAAAATGTCCGACTTTGACATGGGATGGTGTGCAATCGCCTTTGAAGACCAGTTTCACACAGCGTGACTTCCAAAAGCGGTATATCTGAGTGATGACAGTACCCTCATTTGCCGGTTTAATGATAGTGGGCAAGTTGGCATCGGAAATCGCAATGTCTACCTCGTATATCACACCGGCTATGGATGTGTTGTCAATCGGTATAAAGGCGCACTTTGATGCCGCCTAGCTCAGTCACTTATTTGAGTGGTCCAAGCGCATTCACATGGAATACGTCTATGGCGAGTATTTTTTTTTTGCATATTTACTCTGATGTCCTTGATTTCATTTGGCCCCACACGTTCCAAAAAAGCGGAGAGTGGTTGCATGCTCAGCAGTCACAGGTTTGCCGAGGACTCTTCTGGCTCGAAGATGATGACGTGTGGCCAGCGTTCATGCCTTGACTTCGTAGTCACTGTACTCGCAAAAGTGTGCGAGGCTGCGTTGACGATCTTCCTCTTCGCCCTCTTGCTCAGGACGGGAATGAAATTATCGTCGGATGAGTCGTCTGCTGAGGCGGCTGAGTACAGCTCTGTGTCCTCACTGTCACTGAGTGAAGTTCCTCCCTTCCTCGCGGTGGTCGGCCGAGATGACTGCTGGCCAAGCGGTCCTTCGGAAGGCCCCGCGTCCTCCGGAAGCGGTCCTACGGAAGGCTCCGCCGCGGCCGGGATTCGATCCCACGACCAGCGGCTCAGCAGTTGACTCCACCAGCCACTATAGATCACCATAGCGGGGCTGTGAGCCAACGTTTGTATACAGGCGGACTTTTCTTCGGACGTTGCCTTTACCAAAGCAACAACAAGTCCAATTAACGGAACGTTCTCCAATTACATTGCCTGTTAAACGATAATTTGTTGTGATAGACGAACTTTTAGTGTGGTTAAAATAAGGAGAGCTGATAGTTGGTAAGTATTCATTTTGGTAAGTATTGGTAAGTATTCATTTTAACAGAGAGACAGAGCATAAAATCACGGACATCAGAAAGAAATAAGTCAGGACGCCACAAGTGGTTGCCAGTAAGCATTTCTAGCGTCCAGATTGATATGTGCGGTTTAACGTCCCAAAACCACCGCATCACTATGAGAGTCGCTGTAGTGAAAATCTCCGGAAATTTCAACCATGGGGTTATTTAAAATGCGTCCAAATCTGAGCCCACGGGCTTACAGCATTTTTGCCTCCAGCAGCAGAGTGCCTTAGCCACTATATTTCTATAGTGTCCTGACCTCCTCCTTGCATCCGCGTTTGCACTCCCCGTCTTTTTTTGGTGTGTTCTTGACGTCTTCGTCGCCATGCCGTTTATTCAAAAGAAAACCTTTTGGGGCCACAAGGCCGGGGATTCGAACCTGCGGCTCCTCGCTCCGCACGGTGATGTGTTGAAGTATGACGCATGCATCTTCAAGTGCGCTCACGGCGAGCTATTTGTATATATAACATTTACTTATGTGGTTCGTGCTCCTTGAATGTGTTTTAGCGAGGGAGAGACTTGTTCTATATCACCCGTGATATGCCACAAAGAGCTGGCTTTAAAAGGCATAGCCACGCCCGCGCTCCGCAGCAGTCCGTCTGTCTGTCTAGCCGCAGATGACAGTGCTCTATTGAGTCATGATCGTTTGGTCAATGTGATCTATACGAAAATTAGCATGGTGTAACACCACTGTATAAAAAACATAAATTGCAGCTGATATCATAAAAATCATGACTTGCCACGGTCTTGGCGCTCTTGCACCCGTTTCGTTAACTTGATATATAACAAAATTCGTATGGCATGACAAGAGTTTATGACAAACATGTATACCTGACAAATATTCACGGCACACTACAGAGAGAAACGATTTTTTGCGTATCGGTAAAGTACTATTTCACAATCCCGAAAACACCACTCTATAGCCGCAAAAATACGCGGGGTAAACGAGAAAACGCGCATAAAAAATACAGGTGGAGATGCCCCTTTGAGAATCCTGCGCCGAACAACATGACGTCACAGATTTTGAAGGCGTCTACGGTCCTACCTGCTTGAAGTACATTGTCATCTGTCGGTGCCAGAGGCGTAGCATACGAAACATCTTTATTCAGCCAATGCGCAAAAATACGCGCGGCAATTTCAGCGTAAAACTTAAGAATGAAACTTCAACCTTGATTTTATCCGCTAATAATGAACTTATGGCAGTGAAAATTATGGCATTAGAGTTTTCATAGCGCAATTTGTCCATCTAAACCAAGTCGTTTTTCTTATTCAGTGGCTCCTGGAAGGCCAACTCCGGCGATTTTTCGAGGTCAATAAATTTCAATGAAATTCGCTGGGTATATCCCTCTGCACATTTTAGTCCTTTATGCCAAATCGCAGGTTTGAGCGATGCACTGTTTGTTCGCAAATGAATTTTAAAGATTGCCTCGAAAAGCCCACCTCACTTGCCAGAATTATTGGCAACACTGTCTTTGTGACGTCATGCTTGACATGTCAACGGAAGTGACGCAGCCGATGGCATCGCTACTTTGGCCGCTACAGCGTTTAATGTGCGTTAATTGTACGGGTATAGCACGGGAATGCTTTCTTCCTTCCTCTGTGGTGTTTGGCCGGTGCTTCGCTGGATTGGCTTTCACAGTTTTCATACTCCGCGCCGGCGCAACCAGTATATGGCCTCGGGCTCTACCAAATGGTGCGTCATACGCAGACGGGGCGCTCGGTTGGGTTTCGGTTTCGGTATTGCACATTTTTGCTTATTAAAAATTATTTTCGAATCTCCTGAGCATTTTATCTATTGGGCTCGTGACAAGAGTGTCTCAGGAACATAGAAACATCATTACCTCGACATGGTCAAAAAATCGCCGGAGTTGGCCTTTAAGGCACAAATCATAACACACATGTCATGTAATTCAGGATTTACATGCCGTGGTCTAAAAGCGCTCGCGGCCATTCGTTTTAATGGATACGCAACGGAACTTGCATTCCGTCACGTGAGTAATAACGAACATAATTGAGAGCTGGAAACATGAAAATTACGACGTACATGCCATGTACGCCATGACTTACATGCCATGTACACCATGACTTGCATGCCATGCTCATCGCGAGCTCACGGTTGTTGCAACCGCTCGATCTACAATGGAATCGGTATTTCCCCTCGGACGTTACTGTATAAGGGACGTATATGACATGTTGCTACTTGAAACAATGACAAGTATGTCGTGAATGTCATGACACGCTCATGATGAACCCGCGGCCAATTCGTTCGCTTCATACACACCAGAATTGGTGCGGCACGATGCGACTGCACGAAGAAAACATATGACAGCTAGGTGCATGGTAATAAAAAAGTAATGACTTGCACTTGTCCTGCATGGCATGATTTACATGCCACGCTTATGGCGATACCGACGTCGTTCCGCTCGCTTGATATACGCAAAAAACTGGTGAGGAGCATTATGTGGTAGGAGCACATGGTGACGTGAAAATATTGACACACATGTCATGCGCGCCACGACTTATACATGAATGCCGCTCTTGATGGCTGCTTTGCATTGCCCCGGTGCACTATAGACCCTTGCTGCCAAACTGACTTTCTTAATCGCTACTTGCTGAAGCGTTGTCTGCAGTGACGTTCCCGGGTTCAACCAGTTCTTCCATTTCAGGTACATCTCGGCAGCCTTGATAAAATCGGTTGCGCCGACTTTGAACTCGCTGAAGACGAGTGGCAACATCGGCCACTACGGGGTGCTCAATCTCGTTACGTCACCCGACGACCTCTCGCGTGCAGTGCAAGCAGTGAAGGCAGCTATACAGGTGGGTGCTGGCTGCCGTGCAATATGACGCCCGTCAAGTCCGGCCTGCATGCTGCATGACATGTGAACCTATAACCTAAAGTAACCTATATCGTTGGCGCCAAAATTCACAACAGAACAGAATAGAGGAACACGTTTCGTTTTAACAACGGAGTTGGGAATCATGCACAAAAGCTTCAGTTCTTTTTTTTCTTTTCGGCACATTAATGAACAAGCTCTGAAAGGCCTAGAAAATGGTCAAAGGTCTTCCAAACTGTATAACACATTACCTGTCTCGCAATTGACATACATGGTTACCATTTCATATAATTTCTCTACAGCTACTCATGGCATGTTCGCGCAAGATATCCTGACTTTGTGCGGCCGCTCAGCAAAGTGGTGGTGACACACAAGCGGTCATTTTGAATGTATTAGTGACGCACTGTTGGCAGGAGCGTAGCCAGAAATTTTTTCCGGGATCTCTATGCCATGGCGAACAAAAGTCAAAAGTTTCGGGGGGGGGGGGGGGGGGCACGTTCTAGTCGAGTTTACGATCTTGACTGGTGGCCACACTGAAAGTTCTTACCCCTGACGTCATCGCCACTGGCCAGACAGCTTCGTGAAGTCACCGCAATCAGTACTGTAGCCTGACGTCAAGCTAGCGTCGACGTCAATAAGAGTACCATGGAAACAACAAACTTAATGCTAAAAATAAAATATCTTACGAGTATTTGCACAGCTTCACAACTGCGTAGAGTCGTGCCTTTATGCAGAAGACTTGTATGTTAATGTGAACTCACCTGTAAATATTGACGTCGGTACCCTGTTAAGGCAGAGATAAATCCGTGGTCATCCATCATGCGCACTCAGCCCGTTCGCGAAAGCAAAGCTTGGCGTGAAGGAGAGCATGGGCAAGGAAAGGCGGGTGAGAAGCAAGCCTATAGTAGAACTCGCTTTTTGGCGAGTCGGTGTGTTAGTTTGCTTAACATTACGTAACTGGTAACATACTGGGAACATGAAAAATAGGGGAGGAAAGAGACAGACGGGCACTAAACTACCAACTGTTTGTGGCCGGTGAAGGCTGAAAAACAGGTAAACTACCACCCATGCGCAGTGGCTTGCAATGGATGTCATAGACATTTCTTCACGGGAGCAGTTCATTGAAGAATAACAAATCATATTGATAGAGCATAATAGACGTGTCACTCACACAAGCCGACCCGTTGCTTCTAATATAATACGCCTCTAGCAGTTTTCTTGCTGGTGGGTCTCTGCTTTTGCCAATAATTCTATAGCATGCTCAAAACGTAGCGCACACGAGATGGGCGTGACATGTACAGGAAAATGCGCGAAAAGAGATTGCGGTAGGCAATGCCACCATGAGATTACCGCACCAAACACTGTGAGGTCAAATTATGAAGGCGTCTGCTGGGCTCTACGTAGCTTCTAATCGATAAAATTGAAGTACATTGCAATCTGTGGATGCCATAGACATAGCGCACGAGTGTTTCAAAAAATTTCATCACGACAAAGCCGCAACAATACGAAAAATACATTGTGTAATTCCTGACGTCGCGCGCCAATATTTTGGCGCGAAATTTAGAAATGAAACTTCAACTTTCATTTTTCTCCGCTAATAAGGAATTTTTGACTTGGAATGTTGGAACCTCAGAGTTCTCAGAGTGCAGTTTATCGATTTAAAACAACTTATTGTTTCTCTTCAGTGTCTTTTAAAGGATCCCCCCTTCTCCCCTTTCTTTTGAGCATTCTCAAAACGTATTGCAGGACCCCTCTAGCTAGGAACCCCTCGCAAAGGAATCGCAAATGCGTTCAAGAGTAGTCCTTTTAAACGCAACTTGCATCCCCTTTCTCAAGCATATTCTTTGTCTTCATGCAGCAAATCAAGAACAGCGTCCAAGGCTCACACACGGTAAGGCTCACACACGGTCTTTGCGATCGGATTACTCGACAATAGAGCTGCGTTCTTGGAGTCGCTCTTCGACACAATCAAGACGGTTGTAAAGTAAGTATCGAATTCTGGCACATGACAAGGGTACAGACGCTATGTTGAACTTATACATCATCGTGCAAACGCCAAAAAAAGAATATTCTATTCTTTTAGGAGAACTATATGATAAATTTCAATACATCGATACGAAGTGTCACTACCAGAAAAAACAAGGGAAGCGCGGGCAGAGAAGGAAGACGACGTTGCTTCTACTGTGATCGCGGTCTCAGTGCCAATTTAAAACCCCCTTAAGTTGCCTCACGTTACGTAACAGTTTGGTGGAGGCGCCGGGTAGACCAGAACGTGTGCGGAATCCTGTTTCTCTTCCACCATGGCAACCATCGATCAACGCAGCAGACGCTTATGAATATCAAGGCACACGGCAGGCTGGATTCCCGCGTCAACCACCTCCGAATTACGAACGAAGTTTTCGCCCGCCTGGTTTCCCAACATTGCCTGCCTACGGTGCGCCTGAAGGGCGGCACCACTATCCCATGCCTTCCGAGAGGAGCCGTTACTCTGAGCACCCACGTGCCCCTCGACCAGTTCCTGTGTGCTACAACTGTGGTGTCCCGGGTCACATCGCACGTTTTTGTGACCACCGCCCACAACAGCGACAGTCTTGGCACATGTCTCACCAACCTTTCGACCATCCGCTCGCCACGTCACGGAAACCACGTGCACCTACCGGGTCACGCTACTCCTCGCCGGCCTCTGATCGAAGTTTGACGCCACCACCAGCTCCACGTGCTCCACGATTGCCGTGGCCACGGCGACGCGCACGGACATCGCCGCCGGAAAACAAACTAGTCGGTGCGGCCAGTGGGGGTGAGGCCGCGAGATCACAGGCGCAATATACAGATATGCCCCCGCCAGCGTTTATGTTGAAGAACAGAGTTCATGTAGTTGTTAATGGAGTGGTTACTATGGCACTTGTGGACACAGGCGCGACAGTCTCAGTGATGAGTGTAAATTTTAAGAACCTGCTAGGACCTAAAGCGATGTTTTGCCTGAACCGTGGTGTGACATTTCGTGGTGCAAGTGGTGACGCGTTGTGTCCGGTGGGACATTGTATCGAGGGGCCAATTGCTTTGCGATCGCACAACCAGCATGGAAATATTACAGGATTGGCTACTTCATTGATTTGATAGTACATGGACTTTCATAGTCCTGGTGTTTGCAGCGCCCAATGTAGCTGTGGCTTAGTTTGTTTACGTGTCCTGGCTTCTTTGTTTTCGGATAAAAGAGTGGCACAATGCGCACCTCACGAGGCGATTCAAATTAATATTCATTGTCACGCTGGTAACGATGACTCAGCATCCATCATTGCCGCGCCGGCAGAAGCGCCATGTGGTACAGCTCCCATAGACACTGGCACCAGATTTCCTTCACTGCTATGAAACTCTGCGCTTCAACCAAGACAGTGTGCAGCAGTTACTCTCTTACGGAAGGTGTGATTCGTGCAAGACGGTGTGCAGCAGTTAATCTTTTACGGAAGGTGTAATTCGTGCAAGACGGTGTGCAGCAGTTTCTCTCGTACGGAAGGTGTAATTCGTGCAAGACGGTGTGCAGCAGTTACTCTTTTACGGAAGGTGTAATTCGTGCAAGACAGTGTGCAGCAGTTTCTCTCGTACGGAAGGTGTAATTCGTGCAAGACGGTGTGCAGCAGTTACTCTTTTACGGAAGGTGTAATTCGTGCAAGACGGTGTGCAGCAGTTTCTCTCGTACGGAAGGTGTAATTCGTGCAAGACGGTGTGCAGCAGTTAATCTTTTATGGAAGGTGTAATTCGTGCAAGACGGTGTGCAGCAGTTTCTCTCGTACGGAAGGTGTAATTCGTGCAAGACGGTGTGCAGCAGTTACTCTTTTACGGAAGGTGTAATTCGTGCAAGACAGTGTGCAGCAGTTTCTCTCGTACGGAAGGTGTAATTCGTGCAAGACGGTGTGCAGCAGTTACTCTTTTACGGAAGGTGTAATTCGTGCAAGACGGTGTGCAGCAGTTTCTCTCGTACGGAAGGTGTAATTCGTGCAAGACGGTGTGCAGCAGTTACTCTTTTACGGAAGGTGTAATTCGTGCAAGACAGTGTGCAGCAGTTTCTCTCGTACGGAAGGTGTAATTCGTGCAAGACGGTGTGCAGCAGTTACTCTTTTACGGAAGGTGTAATTCGTGCAAGACGGTGTGCAGCAGTTTCTCTCGTACGGAAGGTGTAATTCGTGCAAGACGGTGTGCAGCAGTTAATCTTTTACGGAAGGTGTAATTCGGGCAAGACGGTGTGCAGCAGTTTCTCTCGTACGGAAGGTGTAATTCGTGCAAGACGGTGTGCAGCAGTTTCTCTCGTACGGAAGGTGTAATTCGTGCAAGACAGTGTGCAGCAGTTACTCTTTTACGGAAGGTGTAATTCGTGGAAGACAGTGTGCAGCAGTTTCTCTCGTACGGAAGGTGTAATTCGTGCAAGACGGTGTGCAGCAGTTACTCTTTTACGGAAGGTGTAATTCGTGCAAGACGGTGTGCAGCAGTTTCTCTCGTACGGAAGCTGCAATTCGTGCAAGACGGTGTGCAGCAGTTAATCTTTTACGGAAGGTGTAATTCGTGCAAGACGGTGTGCAGCAGTTACTCTTTTACGGAAGGTGTAATTCGTGCAAGACGGTGTGCAGCAGTTTCTCTCGTACGGAAGGTGTAATTCGTGCAAGACAGTGTGCAGCAGTTACTCTCTTACGGAAGGTGTAATTCGTGCTCTTTCAGTGAAGAGAAGTGTCGCTAATTCCTTCTACGAGGAGGACGTCAACCGAGCTAACTCGTACAGGTTTTGCGTCTTTCGTTATTCGCAGCACATTCGCAGCTGACACGGTCATCGCCGTGTCTTCGGTGAACCAAGTACCGAGCACAGCCGACTGCAACGCCATACCACCGAACATCTACAGCGCGAGGGAGGATGACCGTAACGCGGCTTTGGTGCGTTTTTCTATATATTTCAATGTCACATCGTGCAAGCATCAGCCAGGATTGTATCTCGTACATCGGGGCCAAAATCTGCTGCCTCATTTTGGTGATGCACGATATCACACGGGGACACAGTTTCACTAGTTTCAAGGTTGATAATTTAATAGATGTAGGAACGTAATCTTGGAGGGTTTGAATTCGTGTAGTCGGCTGCTTTGTTCGTAACAAGAACCCTGTCTTTCGCATAAATTAAGTTAAACAGGGGCACCTCAACGCCGAATGTTCACCGCGAGAGTACCTTTTATAACAACTCAGAGGCGTACAGGTCAACGTGGCCCCGCACAAGTCTTGTGGATGCGGTGGCATCAGATGGAGTTTGGTGGTGGTGGTCAGATGGACGGACGCATGGAAGCTTCGTCAGTCCTGAAGTGCACGACTCAACGTTCAGTAGGCCAGATAAAAAAAAAGTTTACATGTGCCATATGTTGCATAATACGCTCGTATATAGCATACACGCGTCATTCGGTTTAGAAACTAGCCCGACAGCACTAGAGACAGGAGAGCGAGAGCAGAACTTTGCTCGCCTGACCGCTTGAATTCAACGCCGCCTCCTCTTTGTACGTCCTACCTCTTTTTATATATTATTGCACTTGAATACGCAGAAGTACCGCCAGTGCCCTTTGGTTTTTGTTACGGCGATGAGCGTACGGACCACCTCTACCAGCCGCCAACAATCGTCTGCGGGAGCAGCTGAGAAGTGCGCGCTCACACCGCCAGGGCGGTCGTTGAAACTCCAGCACTGGTTCCCTATACCTGACAAAATCTACACATGCGCGGGCCTTTGCAGAATGTAGACTTTTGACAGAACGAAGGCTACCCGCCAGATGGTCTTTACATTTACCGACCTATCTCGCAATTGTTCCCGGAAACTCGTGATATTCACATTCCATAGACTTCAGCGGGGTCAAAATAAGTCGAAGTGAGAACGATGATACCGATCACATTGTTTCAGCCGGATTACCAAAGCTATGGTGGCCTATTAAACACCGGAGACTTAAACATGCATGCGAGCCCCACAACAGGCTTCTTAAGTGGCGCCATCTTGCGGGGCCAAGATGAACCAGGCAACCACAAAAATGTTGTTGCAGATAAATCGCGTATCATTTGTCGGGTGCAAAGTCCTCGCAGCGGTATTATTAGGAATAAGTAATCCTTTCAGTCTTTACCTAAAAAGTATTAAGCGTAAATCAACGTGTTCATGACTGTTTTTGTATGTATCGTAGTTCGTAGGTATTGAGATCATCGTTGCGGTAACCTTGTACATCTCCCCCCATTTTGTGCATAAGAGGATAGTGTACACGGTAAAAAACCTCTCCTGATTTTGATTTGATTGACATGTGGGGTTGAACGTCCCAAAACCACCATATGATCATGAGAGACGCCGTAGTGGAGCGCTCCGGAAATTTCGACCACCTGGGTGTTCTTTAACGTGCACCGAAATCTGAGCACACGGGCCTACAACATTTCCGCCTCCATCGGAAATGCAGCCGCCGCAGCCGGGATTCGATCGCGCAACCTGCCGCGGGTCAGCAGCCGAGTACCTTAGCCTCTCGTGATTTCACCGCAGTAGTGATTCGTCTAAGTTCAATATAGTTGAAATGTGGTTATGATCACCATATGTGGTTTGCGCAAACGTAAAGGTGTACGTTTACGTACGCACGCAAACATTTACGTATGGGGAGCCGAGACACTGAAAAGCAGGTGTTCCGGTAACACAGTGAAGGCAATCCAGTATTCCGGCGGCATCGTAGCGTTAACAAGTATACGTAAAAGCTAAATTACTATTGAATCCCTCGAAAGCGAGTCGACGGTGACCTCCCTCCCCCCCCCCCCCTTGTTTCCCTCACGCCACAATGCTACAGCCAATACAAGTTACGATGATGACATATTCGACATTACTAGTAATTTGCTGTGTTTGCATCAGCACACTGCTATTCGGCGACTACTCGCGAGTGCATGGGCGCGGCGCACGCGTTGTACGTTTTATGTTTGGCGAGACTACTTACCGATTTCTTGTTCGAAATGACTTGATTAGGGTGTAAACCATGCAGAAGTGCGTCACAGTTCTCTGCAGACGTGGCCGAACGTGCCCCACGCTACATAAGGATAGCACCACCAACACCTCTTAGAGTGTGGGCGGTGTTGGCTGCACCCGGCGGCATGTTTTTTGGAGTTCTCTCAAACCTAAAGTTAGACTGGTCGCTAATACTAGAGTATCCTAGAATTAATCATTCATGATACATTCCAGCAAATGATGTACCACGTTATGACTAACAGGGCCCCAGAATTGCATTGCAGCAGAAAAAAAAATGCCCCGTATCTACATCTTACACTGCAAATGTCATCGAAAGACGATAGTCTTGCGTCTGGAGAGAGGGAACAAAACGTTTATTTGATGTTCTGCGCAAGAAAATCGGTGAATGGTATTCTGGAGGCGCTGCGTTAGAATGCCTCGAGCGTGCAGCGGAGGCGAACGAGCGCATCAAGCCGCGTCACACGTGAGACATACGCGCTATCTGGCAGTTATCTTGGAAAACGAAGCGCGTGGCTCTGAGACGAGCGTGCGTGCCCGTCTCAGAAATGATAAGGTGTGGAACGAAAGGCGATGGGTAGCTGCCACCACCGTGTCGATTTAGCAAAGCGCTGGAAACACTTGCCTATTCGTGCAAGCGTTCCATGGTCAGCGCAGCGTGATAATGACTGTATACGGTCATTAGAATTACTTATGGATGCCTTTTCCAGTAAAAGCCGCACATACAGAATATATACGTGTTGTTGTGTTGCCTCTGATATGCGCAATAATTGCTTTTTAATTGGCGATCGCACAAGTATGAGCGCTGAAGCTTGAGCAATATTGGTGGGCGCTGTGGATGGGGTCGGCCATTTTGGGGTATCGTCTGGTGCCGTTTAAGGTACTGAGTACCGTTAAGAGTGTACAAACAGACAAATGTACACACAGACAGCCCAAAATGTTTGCGTCGAAGGTCCCCAAGAAAGACTATCGTCATTAAAAACACAAGATTTGTGTTTCAGAAGTCAGAACCCCATTAATAACTAGTGCTGGTACGATGTTTGCCGCATGCGCACGGAATCTGTTTGCAGACGAAGTTCTGGCCGCTGTTGCTGACAGACGCCACCACCAGGCAGACGAAGACGCTGGGCTTGTCGTTTGAGATGGGCACACTTTATTACGAACTGGAGGATCCCGCGAGCGACATCGTCGGATCCATCAACAAAAAGTGCAGAGCGTCCGCGTTGACGAGCAGGGACGCGGTGAGCCACATATAGCTCCACAGTCGCTTCTCTCTACGATCTGACATTAGGGAGTTTACAGTAAACAAGGTAACCCCACGTACGCGCTACAGGCTTCAAGGTACGCGGAGCCAACGTTTATAGATACTTTTTCAGTTCCGCAACTCCTCGCGCCGCGCCCAGGGAGAAGGCGGCCGGCCGCCGCACCCGCCACCGCAGCGCTGCAGTCGCGCCTTGCGCTAGGAGAGCGAGAGTCGTCTGCTAGCGCGAAGGGTGTCGCGTGAGCCTTTGCGTGCGCCCGAGTGAGAATTGTGCGAACAGTGTACTTGGTCTTTACTCTCGCTATTTAACAGAGGCCACGCGCTTTAATTCGTGCGCGTTGTATGACTCACGAACTTGAAAAAAAGCCTGTACGTACTTCGCAGGCATCCGTTTTGCGCAGTGACAAAGTGATCGCTTCACCCTGCGCCTTCCTGTGTCCATTGCATCAAGACCACATTAGTAGTTTACAATTCAGCGCGCTAAAAGAAATAGAAATCTTAAACTTATAGCACTCGGGGTTACGTAACATGAGGACTTGGCGACTAGTAAATTTTGTTGGATGAATGAAACACTGCTATTCGTCTTTTTTTTTTTTTTGCGGTGGGAAAACGCCTCACGAATAGATCGAAAACTGACGTACACATTTCATTACACGTACACGGCACAGATTTGTCGGCAGGTTTACTGCGAAGTTCGTTAAACTAGCTTTGCCTTCTTGCGCTCTCTCTGTGCCCGAACGGCACTGCTGTTCTCCAAGCATTTGGCTCGTGCGAAGAAGTGCATACGAGTTGTTAAATAAAAGTGAATTGTTTGAGCAGTAAGCTGATTAGCATGCTCGGAACAGCCAACAATATTTGTGCCTCTCTTCACTAGAGCATCCAGCACATCCCAAAATAAGTCACCAAAACATGTGCCTTTGCTAGCATGCTTTATAGTGCGTTCTACCGTGCTCACACACGCAAGCAGTTTTTCTGAAGGGTATGCAAGGCTGCCACAGACGTATTCGCGCTCGATGACCAGTATGGCCTCCTTCGACAGTGAATCACGCCTACCAAGGGCATCTTCTTTGCAGACCTCACAGCGTGTAGTTTTCTTCAACTTGAAAGCCACGTAGCCTGCCAGGTAATACAAGGCGGTCGCTTCTGGTGATGGTGCATTGTATTCATGATCGTCGGCATCACTTGAGAGGGCATGGAATGGTATGGACATCAGCTGCTGCCAAACTTTATCTTTCATTGCACTTTTCCGAACGAGGGCCTCACGACGTTTTTCTCCGAGGCTTTCAAAAGCGCTAAGCAAAACACGATCACTGCCGCTCTCACAGTTCCCTTTGACAGCCACTTTGACAGGGGTGTAGAGGGAAAGTAGCCTAAATAACTGGCTAAACTTGGTCACTGTAGGATGGTCTTCGTCCCCTCCAAATGACCTCACAAGGCCAAAAAATCTCTGCAAAAAAAGTATAGATGTAAGCACCTTAGGTTGCCTCGCGGCAACAGAACTCTTACCTCAAGTGGATCCTGGTTTAATTTGGCTGTTAGGATGTAGCTCACACCCTCGTTGTGTAAGAATTCTATAATGGATAACACTGACATCAACGTGACGCGCAAGGACTCGACAGTTTGATTTGATGCGATGAGTTTGACATTTTTTCTTGCTTCCGTCTGATTCAGCATGTCCAGAAATTCCTCCAGGAACTGAAACATTATGCGTGAATGCATGAAAAATAGTCTACGAAACTATAACAAAAGTGATACAAATGGTGCAAAAGAAAGTGGGAATAGTGTATCGAAATATAAGAATTGATCACAAGGTTTTTTTGCTGCTCACATAATGTCAATACACAAACCACTTACCTTAATTTTAGGGGAACCTTTTCTTATGCCAGCCTGGGGGATCTTCGCATTCAGAATGTCAAAAAGATCATTTAACAGGGATGTAACTTTTTCAGTTCCTGCAGTGTCATCAAAGCCGGGTACATTTAGCTGCCGGTAGATTTTCAAACCAATCGCCACACTGCGGCTGAACAGCTGAAAAAGAGGTTCATATTTTAGTTCGATTGCGAGTGCACTTAATCGAGTTGCAAGCCAGATGAACTTATGTTGTTTGCCAATGAATCCATGTTTACATTAAGAAATATTAAGTGTATGTAGCAGGAGCATTCAGCACATTACAATAAACTAAGAAACAGGTGACAAGCAAGGTCATATTAAATGTCTTACTTGAGCTGCCAGGCGAACATTCATGGCCTGAAGCTTCTGAGGCTTGATGTGATACTCGGTCAGTTTTGGTACCACCTTTATCTCCACCTTCTTCTCGGCATCATAAAGCTGCTCGTAGTGGTTATAGTTCAATTTATGATCCCCAATCTGCAACAATACACATACATGTATACATTCATGAAACACATATATGGCAAAAGAAATACTGTGCAGTTGACAAGTCTTGGTTGTAACATACCTGTCCGTACTTGTGCTTCATCAGGTGATTCCGGACACACTTAATAACATGTGGCACGTCACATATGAAATGGAGATATGCACCGCTGGGAAGACACGGGTGCTGCATCTTGCACTGGGCGCTGCCAAGCTTTCCATTGATTCCAAGGTGCGCCCACATCGATTTATTATTACCGGCTCCATCGCTAATCACAGCCAGGACTCGGGCGCCATGTTCATGAAGCTGCAGCACAGAATTTAGCACCATTTTTGCCAGCACCCAGCCTGGTGCTGCTCCCTTTGTGGCATAACTTGCAATTGGCTGGACCCATGAGTCGAACATTGGATTGAACATTATGACCAAAGCATGGTCGGCTAGTTGTCCGCCATCTGCTCTGGCAACATCGCCATGGTCTATTTCATATGGTCATATGGTCTATCGCCATGGTCTATTTCATAGCCGCGGTCTATTTCAACAACCTGGCCGTCAATGACATGCTTGTAAGTCTTCACAATGTCATGTTGCATAAAATGCACGTCACACACTTTGCATGTCTTGCTCAGAAGTTTATCGGCGCGGGGAATAGCTCTCACCCACCTTTCAAGCAGCTGCGGATCGGACGGCGGTGCAAAAAAGTGCCGCTTTTCTGGATTGCTTTTGTACCCGCTGGTGCAGCCGGGCACGAAGCAAGTTGGCATCGTAAAGCTTGGCAGCTCCGAGACGTCCTGTGGCCGGTAGTGCTAGGTTGTCACAATTCACAGATGATCGAAGTCTTCGAGGATAACCACGTGCGCGCACGGTCACAACAACGAGAAAAAAAAAGCGCGATGACAGCCGCGCACGCGGCCAAGCAACTGCGGGGAGGAGCAACACCGGCAACACGTGCGCCCGCGACAGCGCAACTCGCGACTGTGGCGCCATCTCACTGCCCGGGTAAAACCGGCGGCCGCCTGCGGCGGCGGAGTTACGGAACTGAAAAAGTATCTATAAACGTTGCGCGGAGCTACATATCGAGAACCCTCCGAAAGGTGCGCGCCCTCTCACTATGGCGCGAATCGAGACGGAGTGACATACGGAAAGCCCCATGAAGGGTCTCTATGCGCGCCCTCTCGATAGGGAGGGGACATTTATAGAGATGCCTCGAGGGTTCCCGATATGAAGCTCCACGTAGCTTCCCACAATGAAGAAAAGGTGTGCCGCACGCTGATATATGACGTTATAACAGAGGAAAAGAAAAGTGCCCACCTGTAACTGTCTCTCCTTACGAGGACACCTCAACAGGTCAGCACAGGAATGGAATATGGGAACGCGTACGTGTGGTTAGGGCACTTGTCCCCACTGCGCATGCGTGACACGCTATCTTCTTCAGCAGCCATGTCAAGTGAGCAAAACGATGTATCGTATCAAGCGAACGCTAACGCCACCATTCTCAAGCCGTCTATTAAAGGGCATGTCCGTTAAACGTCAGGCTGAAGTCAAACTTGTAAACATCGTCCAAAATTCAACTAGATCTGCTTCCCACTCGTAGCTGACCAGCAACGTAGGGTGGAGTCAAACCTTAGTCACCGCAATTGTTAACGATTGATTTGTTTTGAGTTATAACTGATCCACGGACTGTGTTTGTATGTGTGAGTCAGCGAGAGAGAGAGAGAGAGAAAGAAAGTGAAGGGATATGTACGTGTATGGATTATTTCACATTTAGGCAAGTTGGTACG
Source organism: Rhipicephalus microplus (assembly GCF_043290135.1). Classification (NCBI taxonomy): domain Eukaryota; kingdom Metazoa; phylum Arthropoda; class Arachnida; order Ixodida; family Ixodidae; genus Rhipicephalus; species Rhipicephalus microplus. The sequence goes on along the minus strand of NC_134705.1, from coordinate 196,070,490 downwards.
AGTTCAAGATCCGGCGTTGCACAAAAAAAAAAGGCACCGTCGGGTGGAACGCGGGAAAGAGTTCTACTGCAAATAAACACCCTTGGCACTCGGTGTTTTTTTTTTTGCACTACCATTTTGAGGTGTGCGCACGCGTATGAGCGCGAGCGCCAATGGTTGGCCGGTGTGTGTTTCCGTGCTACAGGTCGACTCATTAACGGCGCTGCTTCATTCCAGATCTGCGGGCAGAACACCGAAGTCAGTGACGACCAATTTGTGGGCCCTCATATATACGGGTTCGGTGCATTCGTGAATACTAGCGTCAGGACGAGAGTGTTCTTCTCGGAATTCAAGACCAGCGTCGCATATAAGGTCAGTACAGTAGTGCATTGCCACAATACGCCACACCACGGCCTCCGAGAAAACCTGACAGCGCCCAACCTTGGACGCCATGTCTTGCCATGTTCTCTTGGTGTCTAATTCCCGCCTTTCGCCACCGCTAGTTCGTGGCACTGCGGTCCAACTGTCGTTAAAGTTCCTAAAGCGTGTAGGAAGGAAACAACTGAGGAGAGGCCCCGACGTCACTCGTTGTGAAGCCGGAAGTCGGCCATATTGACTGGGCAAATTCTCCTCTCTTGTTTACATCCGAATGTAAAACAGAAGGCGCGACTCTCTCTCCGGCTGGGAAAGCACGTGGGCTGCGCAGCGCGCGTGTAGTGACGATCCGAAACCAACAGAAAGGGGTTCAACACTCTGCACCAGCGCGACACCTTCGGCGAAATCATTTTGTCCGAGTATTAACGGCGAGTAACAGCTCGCCGACAACGAAGCAAGCACGAGAAAAAGCGCGCTAGATGCACTGACAACGGCGAGTGACAACGTCACTAATCCACGCACTGTATAGACAACGTCATCAGTCGTGCGCCTCATGCTACGGGTGCATTTCGCCACGCGGGCATTAAAACTCACATATCGAATCAATTATCTATCTATCTATCTATCTATCTATCTATCTATCTATCTATCTATCTATCTATCTATCTATCTAGCCGCTTACGTTTGGTTGCTCTCGTGATCACCCCCTTAACTTGGCGTGAACCAAAATGAGCATGGCAGGGTAAGATGGTTTGACGAATATGACGCGCTGGTCAAAACATGAATTATGTCTCAATCCCGTCGCGTACATCGTCAAACACTCCCCGCAAGACAGTGCCACATACCCACGGGCGGGTATGTGTTGCTGGTATGCGGGTATGTGCCACAGGTGATTGACACTTCGTATCTACCTAGGAACGACGAAGACACACATGGACAATTTCAACGCACGAGCATTAAGAAACACCCGAATTCGGTTGCGTCAACCCGACGAATTGAAATAATAAATTTCAGGGTCCCAGCCGGAATCTAACCCAAGCATTCTGCGTGGCAATGAAGCATTTTACCCCAGAGCTACGCCAGGTCTTGGAACTACTTATCACGTCAATAGTGGTTGCAGTGCTGCCTACCCAATTTTATAAACACTACATATGTACCCCGTTGATACAGCCGTCAAGTCGAGTTAACGTCAATTGTGGTTAGTTGCCATTCGGTGAAGTTGATTGATGTAGCAGTGTCCAGGGCCAGCATTCTCGCGAGCATCAGCGCTTCTTATCAGCTTCTGCTGTTGCTAAAGCGCACGTTCCAGTTGACATTGTTGCGCACCTGCAAACAACTGGTTATATACACACCCGCAACTCTTCAACATATGTCTGTGCCTGCAACATTTGTACATATATTTACCGTCGTTTCATTACGTGTCGCTCAATAAATAACTTGCAACACGGTCACCTTCCCTCCGCATGCTTCGCATAACGTCGATTCCCAGGTACGTGGGATCTGCCGATTTTTTTTTCTTTTTATTAGATGTCTTTCCCCTCCACCGTTGTTTTTGTTATTGCGTTGTCTTCTCCATTGGTTGCGGAAATTGCGTACATACATGCTCGGCAGGGTCACAGAGGACCGGTTAATATTTCTAGGTGTCGGTTGGGTATGCCCAAGGAGGATTCTAAAAAATTGCTGGGGTGGAAATTATTGCGCAGAAGTGAAGCCGTTCCTCTGGCAAGATGGCGGCTGTGGCGGCCATCTTACTAGGGGCATGGTAAAGTATTCTCGTTCAGCGTTTGAAAACGAAGCATTTCCCTCGCACGCCCAACGAGTTTTAATGTGGGAACTTTTGTGGGTCACATAGTGCTCCAAGTGCGTTTTACAGTTACTAGTTAGTGAGCCTCTAACTGGAGGCAAAGTTCTTTGAAAATTTAGTCATCCATACTCGTTTCTGTGTGTTATTTCGCCGGGAACAACCATCTTTTAATACAGAACTAACGCAGCATTCACATAACATATTAGAGCCATTTGATCTTCAAGTGGGCACTATCAGAAAATAGCATGTTTCCGCCATCTTGGCAGTGGTAAAAGGTGGCTTCATTTCTGCTGGCAAGGCGTTGCGGGAGCTTCTACTCCAGCAATTTTTCTTTAATCCTCCTTGGTTCTAAGGGCCTATGCACGCGCTATCCGCACAACACGTGCCGGCACACCCCTGGTTTTGCCACCGGTGTCCCACTGTCGTTTTGCCTAACAGGACCCATGTGGTGAAGTGGGATATGTGGTGAAGTGGGACATGTGGTGAAGTGGGACATGTGGTGAAGTGGGACATGTGGTGAAGTGGAAAATATAGCCTTCTTTCCCGGGTAGACTAAAGTTTGAGTCGTTGTAGCTGCCATACAGACTTACAGACTACAGCGCCAGATTTCCTTTTCGTGTACTGTCATGAAACTTCGTGGTTATAAGCTTTACTTAAATCACGCGCAAAGCTTCTCATCGAATGTGCTTGCCTCGCTTGCAGTACCAACTTGCCAGCCGAAACGGCACCATCCGCCTTCGCTCCCGGGTAGCGTGGATGCTGTTTAACGTCCACCTGGAAGACGTAAGAAAACACTGCGGGAGAGAACCTTACGAACCAGAACAGGCGTTCTGTGACGTCTTTCTCGAAAAGACATGCTGAACCGGTGCGAAGGTTCCACGAAGAAAAAACCGTCTCCCGCACTGAGGTTTTTTGTGTTTCCGAGCATATGTATTCGAATAGAATATTTTATCAATGTCGAAGTTTTGTGGTCTGCCACGCATGGGTTGTAACCGCGCTGCGCGGAATATGCAGCCCGGTCACTGCGAAAGCTCGAGCCTTTCTGCAGTTCGCTGTAAGTACTCTCGGGCTACTTCTACAGGTACGATTGTCAGATGCTCACTCTCATTGTAGTGTGCAGGATTTCGTCTGGGGAAAAAATGGGGGGGGGGGAGTGAGGAGTGCAAACTCGTGGTGCATTGTGGTGGGGAAAGGGCAACACAGACGTGGCAAGTGTCTCCTCGCTGACGTCATAATTTTGCGAAGTCATAATTTTGCTAAGTATACGGACGCAACCACTGTGTTATTATTCGTGATTTTATGCTGAAGTGAGGCACGCGCTGCACACCTGTAAGTAATTACGTGCACCTTGTCGATGCTGTGGTAGCTGATGACGATGCAAAAATATGGCGGAGCACATTGTAGCATTCGGGAAACTTTACGCCAAGCAATCGTTACGCGATGTGCATTGTGTGAAGCCCGATCGTTAATTTACAAAAGTTTGAAACAATTAAACACATCCTTGTGAAATTCGTGAATTTACACTTGTTAACGTACACGACAGTGTATACGCACACCGTGGGCAGCGGTGGCGGGCCAGCAAAAAATATCCTGCTGTTGGGATTTCGTCGCAATTCTGACGCTGAAAAAACTCCAAAAGTCACTCACGCATCCGCTAAAATCATCTTCCGCGTCATCAGCGCATGCCATGGTGGCTCGTGCCCTGATGAGACGGAGCGTGGTGATCCCCACACTTGGCCGATAAGGAAAAATGAAAAGGCTTGTTGCACTGCTTTACATACACAAACTCACGCATGCTTTGGCCATACCAATGGATAGGCACCCGGCAATGCAGTTAACGAGATCTGATGGTAGCGCCAGAACACACAGCCTATGAGTATAGGCGCAGCAAAACCGAGTCTTCCAATGCGTATCCTAGCGAGTAGACGCAGCAAAACCGAACTTGCACGTGCATATCATTCTCTTTTTTAGTTGTGAGCAAGCGGTCACGGCTGATTATGTAAGCGCCCAGGTAGCGTTCTTTGCAAACGTGCCAAAAAGAGCACTGACAATTCAGCGTGTCACTGTGTTCAGCGAGCGTTCCATTTTCTTAGTATCCATGGCGGTCGGTACCAACAATGCTGAGGCGGCCCAAAGAGCTTCGTTGCGTCTTCTGGTTCACTGTCGGGTGCCTATTCACCTTTTCATAAACGCCTCCCTGGGCGCCGCCATAGCCCTCCTTGGGCTGTGCAAATTGGCGCGTCCTCTCGAAAATGCACTGACAACGCTGCGCCCTTAGCCTTTGTACTCCCGCGCACAGCCAATCATGGCGGTGTTTTAGATGCGGAGCATCTAATACACGAGGCTTGTAGTGCGGCGCCGTCCGCAAGCTTCTTCCTCCTTCTTCCACCATCTGTGCATCTCTTCCTCCTCCACACCGCGCGCGCTTCTCTCCTCCACCATCTGTGCATCCTTCCTCCTCTACACACCACGTGTGCTTCTCCTCTTCACGAACATTCGCCAGCTGTATGATGATGCGCGCATGCGCCGTCGCGCTTCGAGAACATCGGCAGCTGACGCGCGCGCATGCGCCGTCGCGCTTCTCCCCTTCGATAACCTTCGAGTACATTCTCCATCTTACGCGTGCGCATGCGCTGTCGCGCTTCGAGAACATCGGCAGCTGACGCGCGCGCATGCGCCGTTGCACTTCTCCCCCTTCTCTAACATTCGACAGCTGACGCGCGAATGCGCCGTCGCGCCGTCGCCCACCATCTGTGCCGCGCGCGCGCTTCTCCCCTTCGAGAACAATCTACAATTCTCCAGATTCTCCAGCGGACGCGCATGCGCCGTCGCGCTTCGCGAACATTCGACAGCTGACGCGCGCATGCGCCGTCGCGCTTCGAGAACATTCGACAGCTGACAGCGCATGCGCCGTCGCGCTGTATATATACTCAAGGTCGGCGCTCGCTCGCTCAGTTGCCGCTTGTCGGTTGGTTTGTACGGCGCGTCGACGTCCGAGGCCGCGGTGAAATGAATGCCAACGAATCCACAAACACAATGATCGACGTCCCTTCGACCAGCGCCGCCCTTTCGCATACGTGTTCACTCATTTAACACCCCCCCTACAACCACGTTAACCAAATTAGCCATCGACCCAAGTAAGTCGCAATTTAACACCCCATTTCACAACCACGTTAACCAATTTAGCCATCGACCCAAGTAAGTCGAAATTTAACACCCCGTTAACCAATTATATGCTCGGCATCCTCCTCAGTGTTCCCTCGAGGGAAGCTGCGGGCAATCTTTTTTTTCCCTTCCTGTGAAAGGATGTATAGTGACAGCTGAGCGGGCCAACGACCGAGCGGAATGCAAACTGCGCGTGCGCGGCACGCTGAGCGAGCCAGCGATTTTACCGAGCGAGCCGCTCGCTCGCTCACTTCGACCCCTCAGCGGCTCGCTCGCTCACTTCGTCCCCTCAGCCGCTCGCTCGCTCACTTCGTCCCCTCAGCGGAGTGTGCGCAGCGGGCCAGCGTGCGAGCGTTCTCCAGGGTACAGTGGCTAGAATAGTGTTCTAGCCACTGTATCTAGGGACAGCCTCTGCTCGATCGGCAGTAGCTTCAACCGTGTTCAACAGGTGGCGCAGCACTGCGCTTCGATTTACTTCGCTGATTGATTCTAAGAACGCTATTTTCTTTTGGGACATTTTACAGAGGACTTTAAAAAAAGATTTACCCCTTACTTCATATGGAATTCGTTTTTTGCCTTGTGATAGTTCTGTGCAAAATTTGGATGTTATATTTTTACTTGGTCTTCATTCGGTTTGGTGTAGTATGCTATCGTACAGATACTGTGATGTGAGAGTTCTATCCGTTAATGAGTGTTTCGTGGAAGCTGTTATAAAAGTGCGAGATGTGTATAAGACTACCGACTGTGTTGAAGATGTAATATCTTTGTTTGACGCGTTATCACGCATGAAACACGTGTGATAGTGATTGTCACACTATCTTGACCTGTAGTCAAGAAGGCAATAAAGAAAAAAACTCCGCTGAAACAAGCGGATCATTCGCTCGGCTATATTCTTCCTTTTGTCTTGCGCTCCGCTGGGGCCGCTCGGCTATTACTCTTTAGTGTCTCAACCGGCTACACTAGCCTGTGCATTGTAGAATCCGAGCCTGTGGACCATTTTTCGAGCGGCGTTCGGTGATTAAAAACGAGAAGGATAAGCGTATACACTTGAACTTACAGAACCTTATCAATTTGATCGTGACAGAAAGAATTGCGTGAGCGCTCACTCCGTGATGCTTCCTAAACAGGATATAGATTAGTTGCACACCGAAATGAAGCAGGCAAAGTTTAAAATGATCATTATCGCATACTTAGTTATTGTTGCTCTTTGGCTTTGTGAGCGCTATCGTTCGCTTTTTTTTCCTGTCTCTGCCTGCGTGTGCTATATAGATTGATTGATATGTGGGGTTTAACGTCCCAAAACCACTATATGATTATGAGAGACGCCGTAGTGGAGGGCTCCGGAAATTTAGACTACCTGGGGTTCTTTAACGTGCACCCAAATCTGAGCACACGGGCCTACAACATTTCCGCCTCCATCGGAAATGCAGCCGCCGCAGCCGGGATATAGCGTGTGCTATATAGTTCGTAAGGTCTGCAGGACAGATGAGTCCACGAACGAAGCGTAGCGAAGGAAAGATTAAAACGAGCGAGGGCCCCATTACGCGCATCGAACGAAAAACTTCACAGTGGTGGCTTAGCTCGGCTATGCCAGGATATACGTATACGTAGCTTGAGCTATACCGCGTCGCTAAACTCGACGGTTTCACGCATGGCACTATACTTAATGGCGCCAAGTCTTTAATTAATAATGGTAAAGGCTTAACTAGAAATAACACCGGAGAGGGGGGCGTGGCCATGACTTGTTTTTACTAGCAAAAAACCCCTTCATAGTATCAATACTGTTAATGTGTGCTCAGAGTGGTTTCACTAATTTCTCCTAATTGGTCATAGTAGGAGGGCTACGAGCACCGTCGGAAGTGAGGGAGGGGAGTGCTAACAAACGGGGGGGGGGGGGGCGATCGCTTTTACCGCCAGTCCTTGTGGATCCGCCACTGAATTTAACGTCCCACAAAACCACCATATGATTAAGAAAGACTCCGTAGTGGAGGGCTCCGGAAATTTCGGCCACCTGGGGAGTTTAACGAGCACCAGATCTATAGGCACACCGGCCCCAAGCATTTTCACCTCCATCTGAAATGCGACCGCCTCGGCCGGGATTCGATCCCGCGACTTCCGGGTCAGAAGCCGCGTGCTTGAACCACTAGACCACCGTGGTGCGTCAGCGTCGAGTCTCTCGTGTGCCACAGTCTTTCACACACGTCGCGCACATATCCAAACAGATTGTTTACGAAGTCCGCCTCGAAGATATACGAGTCACCCTGACGCTTTCGCTAAGTGCCACCGCGTAGTGAGTCAATCGGCGAGCCTTGACGTCATCGACGGCGTCTTGTTGCTGCTGCTGCTGAGATGGTCGGGCGAGTCGCTCAGCCTCCTGGCGGCGCCACTTTGCTAGGACGTTGCTCCCTTAGCTCCGTTGTCGCCGCAGCACGTTTAGCCTTCTTCCGTTCGTTCATGCAACGCTGAACCACTAATTGTCAGGCAACTACTTGGGGATCCGATGAGCCAAGTTCTCCGCTCTTATGCGCCGCTGAGCAGCAATTTCGCTCTCTTCCTCCATACTGGCAAACACTCCGATTGGCAGGCGCGACCAAAGAAGGGGGCTGCGTGGCTCGAGGTGCACGAGCATGTAAAGTTTATAGTGGAGGTCATGGATCAGAATGAGTCTGCCGCGGCTATGACATGCGCAGAATGGCCAGGCATGCACGGCTGCGGCTCCGACCGTGGAGGAAGAAAAAGAAAAGAGGGCGCCTGACGTCACGGAGCCAGCCCTGTCAAGCCAGGTCGTTTTGAAGCCAGTAGTGTCGGCCCAACACGAGACCTTTCCCGGCTAGATGACGCAAGCAACGAGACTTGCCGAAATTTCGTGGTACGCCATGCGGTAGCTTTTAATCGAAGAGTTCTAGCTCGGCACAGACCGGCCAGCTCCTCCAGGAGGTTCGAAAACGAATTGTCACCGAGGCTACTAAAGTTTGCCGCGCGCTCTGACGTTTTGATCTCGTGTTGAACGGTGCTTTCTCCTTTCTTTTTCCTTCCTGCATGGCTCCGAAGAACACCAACTAAACTTCAAGGCCGAAAGGCTGCGGCAGTGACGTCAGAGGTTGGGGGCCCAGTTGCCCAACTGAACATGCTCAGTAAGACTCTTTTTTCCACATCTTTTATTCGGCCCAATCAAGCCGCAGCAGCTGCGAGAGCGGGAGCGTTGCTTCTCCTAAAACGTGAACGAAACACAGCCTTTCCGCCGCGTTAGCGGCGTAACTGGGCCCCCACCCTCTGACGTCACTGCGGTAGCCTTTCGGCCTTGAAATTTAGTCGGCGTTGCTCCGAAGCAACCACTGCGCGCCATGTGACGTCACTTCTCGCGCATGCGCAGCACGGCCCTCGACGAGCCACGCGAAACTGCTCAACCTCGGCCAGTTTTCTACAGCGCTTATACAAATCCGTTGTGGACTCGTGCACAACGGCACCAGCCAATCGACCGCTGGGTGGTTCATGGACGTTTCATGTCCTGCCGAGATTCTGGATGGTGTAGTGGAATGAAAACATTGCAACAAGAAACTATCGTCCATTCAGGATAGCAGCAGTTCACCCATATACGACGTTTCATCGATTAGCTACGACGCTGTGGAAGCTAGCAAGGCTTCTTGCAAGTAGATGCGTTCGCCCAAAGAAATAATTCAGCGACTTGGCCACCTGTAATGCGACATTCTAAATTTTACATTGAATAATACACGCAAAATGCTTTGTGTCTTAGAACTAAGCAAACACGTTATTTCTACGGTTGCCGATAGATTGTTTCGGATCGCTTAGCGTCCCTTTGTTTTCGCATTGTCGTTCCCGCGATCGGTCCCGGTAGCGCGCCGATGGAGCCAGTCGTAGAGGCCACGTTTACAACTATGAAATCCAATCGCGACAGATGCGTGATTACAAATTTTGCTGGCCTACTTCTTGCGTAGCCTCCACAACGCTGCATTTGATTCAAAACCATACAGCAATAATAGGGAGCTTTAGAATAGGGAGTTTTAGAATAGCGCACCGCGAGCCCTTGCGGTGCGGTCGCTGCCACTGCGCATGCGTCGTAACGCGAGTCGGCGTTCGCGTTCGTGGACCACACGCAGAAAATACAAAATTGCGTACGGCGATCGCAGCCCGCATGTGGCCCGCACGCGCTAGTTTTGAGGCTACGGTGTCACTGCGACCGTGCGTTGCGGTTTGCAGCAGGGCAAGCGCTATTCTAGAACTCATATGGTGCCCGCTACGCCCGCAACGCCCGCAGCGCTTGCAAACGGTATTCAAAAACTCCTTAACGTTTGCAGGCGCTGCGAGCGTTGGGGGCACCATATGAGCTTTAGAATAACTTTTGCCCTTTCTAGGGAACAATCTAGGGACTTTAGCTGCCCCGCAAACTCAAATGTACGGAAACTATACATAGCCTAGACACCAGCACTTCGCTGGCCTCACGGGCCGCGATCACCGCACGCTATTTCGAATTTTTTTGCGGGTGGGCCGTGAACGCGAACGGCGGCTAGCGTACGACGCATGCGCATGGCAGCGACCGCACCGCAAGGGCTCGTGCTGCGCTATTCTAGAGCTCCTTAATAGTCAAGTGAGACCGGAATACTCCAACGAGACTTACCCGCAGATCGTTTGCTACGCTTGCATCTCTGGGCGGCGTCATCTTGGCCGTCGGAGTCAACACTGCAGAAGACAATGACGTATAACTTGAACATATTCCAATAGGAGGACTTCCAATCAACACGTTATGAATGTAGCGCACAGCCGCACGGCTATACCGTCACAACCAGCGAAATAGCGAACTGTGCTGTAGTTCCGCCGCGTTGCAACTATAGGCGACTTCATCTGAGCATGCGCTCCCTAATGGGTGGGCAGGAGTGCTATCGCGGGGCAATGTCTCACGATCCATTTGACACCACTCTTATCATCACTGCAGCTAAAGCACGGAAAGCGTTAAACACTTTTCCCAATCACAGACCAGAGCCCATTCAAAATTAGTGCTTTGGGGGCAAGCATATCCTGCGCGAAATCTGAAAACGTTCATCTTGCTAGGAAGCGCAGCCACTATTACAAAGAACACACAACACAAGCGCTTAACTTCAACTAAACGTTTATTGCAAACGTCAGAGTTTATAAAGGGGGTGAAAAGAGAAAAAGAATAAAAAATGGCAGACAACAAAAAGCACACGTGCCAGTCCCGTACATTACTATCCGTTATTGTATATCACCCCATCCAAAAAACATAGTTCTTTCCGCGTGAGCGAGATAGAGGGTGCACTAACACATTCAAAATCATCGCGTGTCAAATCAGCCGCTTCTACTATCAAACGGGTTAACAAATCTCTTTATTTTTTATTCTTTTTTCTCTTTTCACCCCCTTTATAAACTCTGACGTTTGCAATAAACGTTTAGTTGAAGTTAAGCGCTTGTGTTGTGTGTTCTTTGTCATAGTGGCTGCGCTTCCTAGCAAGATGGATCCTTACCAACTGGTCCAATACAATTGTTTACTGAAAACGTTAGTGCACGGACCACCATTACTTTGGCTGAAAAGAAAATTACATGCCGCTGTCGCAGAACACGAAACCAATCTTAGTTTCGCGAGAAAGTTGCTTTAGTCGAAAAAAAAAATTCCGCTCTTCACTCACCAGAACCACGTTCTGTGAATGAATGAAAAATGCTATTTTTGACGAGATCGCACGAAATAACTATTGTAGCACACTATAAGTAACGTACGTTAACGAAAAGTCGTTGTCTAAAAATTTTGTGCACATATTAGATGAAAAAAAAAAAAACGCCAGGATTGCGCGGAACGCGCAGCACCGTCACAGTGAAAGCTAGAAGAACGGCCTTTCAAAGCCTCTCCGAAACACTCATTGGGTAAATGCTGCAAGAACACTTGCTTAATACCCACTACGGAATCAATAATAAAAATTAAGTAGTATACAGGCCAGCATTCGCTATGCTATTTTTCGTCGTCCTTCTGAGAAGCGTGGTATCCGTTAAACTATTGCGAAGAATTTTGTGCCCATTGTTCATGCAGCCGTTGACGACGATGAGGAATTATGCCTAAAGTTAATAGCTGCAATTAATAGCTGAACAAAAACAAGCTTTTGTAATAGGTTGGAGCATTGGACGACGTTACACTATTCGCACAGTTCGACGACTTTCGCTCTTTTAAAACGCTTTACAAGTCGTATTAGTCCCGAGCGCACAATAAAGAAAGGAAAAAAGCCGGCATGGCTCAGTGGTAGAATTCTGGCTGACCCCCAAGCGGACCCGGGTTCGAGCCCCACTGTGTCATTGGTACTAGGTTAGCTCTTTATTTCGTGTGACAGTGGTTACGGACACCGGCGGCGGCGGCGGACAAGTATATACACGGCGCTGCGCGAGACGCGAGTTGCGATCTCATAACAGCCTTCACATTAAAAAATTGCAAATTCATTGCTCAATAATGCTCTAACTTCATATTCTTTTCGCCGCGTGTCTATATTTATGGGAGTCCTCCCGTTTTTCCAGAATGTACCACACATTAGGTTAACAATCGTGCTAAATATGATTGACGACAGTGATGCCAAACGCAATGATGTATGAGTGATGAGGCACGTCTAAAAAAATGCAGTACTTTTAAATTCACTTAAAAGAAAAATGTGAACTTCGATTGTTCTTAAACTACCCCCCAAAAAATTAAAGCCAAGTGCGTGCTACAACTTCGGTTGTAAATAAACGTGTCGCATTATTTCTACATTTATGCGTGTTTGTGCATTCCGCCCTCGCGTGCGTCAATGCGGTCGGAAATCGACCCTGCGTTCTGCAGAGCAACGCAGCCGCCAACCAGCCTCGGCAGGCTAATGTTGAACGAACGATGAGATGTATCTAGCAACTGAACCTATCTGGCTGCCATTGACGCGTATCGCTTGACGACACAGCAGCCAGCCGCACGTGGACATCAAGCAGTGCGCACATCCTCCTTTCCCCTCTCGACTATAAAAGCCCCGTACTCTGCGATCCATAAGCGTTCTTCCGATGCTTGTGCACTCACACATCAATTACTGCATAACCTCATGGCGTAACACGTACACCACTCACCTAAAACCACTACAAATCATTCAGAATCAGGCTATTCGATTAATCACGTTTACTTTACTCACAGATTTCAGTGGGCAAGATTTCAGTGGAATGGACTTGACTAGTCTTGTTTCGGGGTCAGAGCGCACGCCGGTCGTGACGCGACGATGTAACAGTGTCCTGAACACAATAATTGTTGGGGTCTCAAAACCACCATGATTATGAGAGACGCCGTATAGTGGAGGGCTCCGAAAATTTCGACCACCTGGGGTTCTTTAACGTGCACCCAAGTCGAAACACACGTGCCTACAGCATTTTCGCCTCCATCGAAAATGCGGCCGGGATTCAATCCCGCGACCTGCGGGTCAGCAGCCTAGCGCCTTACCCCCGTATTCTAGAACCTCCCTTCACTCAACGCTTCGCCTTCACTTGAGAAAGCCGATGGGAGCGCCATCTCTATGTACGGCAAGTCACTGCATATCAGCGATAGTCTTCTCCGATTTTTGAGTATCGCAGCGTAAATTTTCAGCCGAGTAGTGGCGCAGAGCTCAACTCTGTCAAGTGAAGGGTGAAGGTGGAGTCGAGGAGTGTTTGTGAATACGGGGGTTAGTCACTAGACCACAGTGGCGGGTAGATTCCTCATCGCATCCACTGCCTTGGGCAGCTCGAGCTTAGCCCACGCTGTACTCAGTGTATGGTTCTCTACCAGCAAGTGTCCTGGTATAAACACTTGCTTTCCCATCTTGCTGCAAAACTCATAGGGACCCTTTACATTCACCTTGGACGATTGTAAGGCAAAAGCATTTTCCTTCTTTATCTGTCCAGTCGATTTAAGTGAACACTCTCACGCACCGTTTCCGAGATATCTCTGCACCTAAGCTGGTTTTCTTACTGACTCAAGGATCGGAGTCACTGCAATCTTTCTGCACCTTAGGTGGTTAGACAACTGCCTTCGTGGTCGGGTCACCTGTGAACAAGCGAAGCTGTGGTGTGACGTCATGTTATACATCGTCATAGTAAAACCACAATTACCTTATGGTGACGTCATAAATATTGCCGATATGTGGCGTCACGAAGACGCCCTATGGTGACGTCACCGCGTGAGCATTTCTCGCACCACTCGTGTCGACACGACGATGGTAAGTTGTCGCGTTTGATGAGGCCATCTTAGGTTCTTGTCCTTAAAAAAAAAAGGCGCACGAAGAATGAAACGCGTCCTCAGGTACCCTTTCATCGGGTGGTATCGTAAGAACGTGGGAGCTGCAAAACTGCAGACACAACAGATTCATTCAGACAGATTAGGTGTTGTATCAAGAACGATTGATCCGGATGGATGGATGGATGGATGGATGGATGGATGGATGGATGGATGGATGGATGGATGGATGGACGGACGGACGGACGGACGGATGGATGGACGGATGGATGGATGGATGGATGGATGGATGGATGGATGGATGGATGGATGGATGGATGGATGGATGGATGGATGGATGGATGGATGGATGGATGGCTTTTATCAGGCGCCCTCTTTCCATGAATAGGCCTGCGCTCACTCTCTTCGGAGCTGCCGTCGCCTACTGTTTAACGTCGTACAACAGATAGTATATCAGATAGTATATGCTATTGGCTGATAGTCGACATGAAACACACCCCAAGTGTGTCCAAATCTCAGTACGGGCCTCCAGCTTCCGCCTCCATCGAAATACAGCGGCGGAACGCGAGTGCGATTCCGTGCCACGGCGGCCTCATTTCGATGGGGACCACCCACATGCGCTTAGATTGAGGTGCACGTTAAATAACCCAAGAAGAACAATATTCATCTGTACTCCAAGGTAAAACCTTAGCAGTTATGTCATAACTCAGAAAGCCCTAAATGCACCATCAAACGCTAAACCTGACACCATCGGCATCAGCACGAGTTCTGCAAAAAAAGAAAAGATCATCACGCGATGACGTCATTATGACCTGACATATCTTGATGTAACGTAATCGCGTCTTGAACTGACATCGCCATGGAAGCTGCACATAGCTGTACCCATCATGGAGGCACCGCAAAAACAGGTGACGTCCCAAAAACTTGCGTTGTCTCCGATCCCGAAGGCAGTGCAGAACCACTTAGATGCTCGAAGGTTTCGGAAGGCGGAGAAGGAACGATACGCAGACTGAGATGGAGAGACATAAAGTGGCTTTCGCATTTCAGTCGTCTCAGGCGAATGTGTGAGGGACTCTGTGAGCGTCATTACTATACCAACGCCCGCACAGATACCAAAACATTGTTGATATTACAGAAATCATGGAGCCGCTCATGGTGACCTGTGTGAATAGATCAAATGCGTGAACTATCTTCTAGATTTTTTCTATTCTTTGGTTGAAACATACCAAATTAGAATAAAGAATGCAAACTTGAGAAGTGATGCTGTTATAGTGTTTCTTTAACACGGCTTCGTTCCTCGATTTGCACGAATGCTTGCAATAATGCCTGGAGTGATACTTGAGCGGGAACGGCAGTCATGTGAAATGAGATACATGTATCTCTGTCGGCTACGTCCGCTCTGTAAGCATTTTCTCGACGGCAAGGGACGGTTGGTATCTTTAGGAGGCTACGCCTAGCTCGGGACGGCTTTTAGCTCTCCCATAGTAGAGTACCCTGTGCTCTAAATCGTTACCCCCTTTTTCTATACCCCCCCCCCCCCCCCTGTTCCGCTGCGGCGTTTGCCACAGAAGTCGACTGTGTGAGGCCCAAGGGACGGCTTTCAGCTCTCCCTTAGTACAGTAGCGACTACTCTGAATCGTAAACCACGTTTTCCTAAACCAACAGAATATCCAGGGGTTGCTGTGAAGTTTTTGCCCTCCTATAGCAGAGTATGAAGTACTCTGAATCGTTAACAATTTTAGATGCGGAGCATCTAATACTCGAGGCTTGTAGTGCGGCGCCGTCCGCAAGCTTCCTCCTCCTTCTTCCACCATCTGTGCATCCCTTCCTCCTCTACACACCGCGCGCGCTTCACTCCTCCACCATCTGTGCACCCTTCCTCCTCTACCTAGGAGGATATAATATAAAAAAATTGCTGGAGTGGAGGGAGCGCTCTTCAAGTGAAGCCAGCGCCGCCATGTTGTGGTGGGCAGAAAGCTCGGCTCGGCTGGCTCGGTGGCGGCCAGCGCTGCCAGTTCACCTGCAGCGACGGTGGATTGCGGTTCGTGCGCCTGTCTTTCCTTGACAAGTGTGTCTCTGCAGTGCATTCGAATGCGTGCGGCTCGATTCAAGCGAGCATGGTACAATCCTGCGTAGCGTATGGGTGCACAAATCGCGCGATTCCTGCTTCCAAGATCACATTTCACAGGTGCGTACTGAAAGCACGTAGTGCTTACGCGGTCTAATACGGCTGACTCGTGTTTTTCATTGGTAGGCTTAAGGAATTAATATTTGGAAATTATTGGCAGGTTTCCAAAAGATGCTGAGACACGGAACCTATGGGAGCGAGCTGTGCGTCGTGAACACTGGAAACCGACAGATAAAGATCGCCTTTGCTCTGCGCACTTTGATCCGGCGTGTTTTGACCGGACCGGACAAACAACAAGGTTGAAAGCGGGAAGTGTGCCGACTTCGTTCGCTGCTTTTCCTGCCCACCTCCAGGCACCGGTAAGCATCGGAACTTCGCAGATATAGTGCTCTGACATCAAGGAGGTTGGAATGACGTAGACATATCTCTTCTGTCGTGTTTTGTCGACGTGACTGCATTGCTGCGTGTTTCCTCGCGAGCTTTTCGTCCCGTTCGCTCGTTTACAATATCGCTCAACACACGATTAGCGCATGATCATTGTCGAATGTTCCCGAACATGCTTTCGTGAATACATATATTCATGTTATGAGCAATAATTGAAGTATATATATCATTCTAAAAGTAGTTAATTTCCACTATGTGCTTATTTCAGGTGAAAAGGAAGCGGCCAGCACCAAAACCTCGAGGATGCAGTCCTGCTCAGCAGCAAGAGGCCTTAAATACTGAAGATCATGTCACTGTATCACCATCAAAGCAGTGGTACAAGACGAAGTTGCAGGAAACAGAAGACGAAAGATTGCACTTGAAGAAAAAAATTAAAACGTTGCAGCAGAGCAAACGAAGGCTGACACAAAAGAAAATCACCGCTGAAGAAATTATTAGAGGCATCGAAGAACAAAAGCTTTTGTCAGAAGAGGGCTCCAAGATGTTCGATGCAGCATTTTCTCCTGACATACAACAGCTGCTTCACCGGGCACGGACAGAAAGTGGAGGTAAATACCCTCCAGAGCTGCGAACGTTTGCACTAACTTTACATTTCTACTCACCAGCAGCCTACGAATTTGTGCGATCAAAGTTTAATGACGCCCTCCCTTCGCAGCGCACAATCAGAGAATGGTATAGGTCTGTTGATGGCCAACCAGGCTTTACAGGTGAAGCATTTTCTTTCTTGGAGAAGTTGGTTCAAGGTCGCTCTGAAACTCTTTACTGCGCTCTGATTGTCGATGATATGTCGATTAGGAAACATGTTGAACTTGTCGGAGACAGGGTAGTTGGCTACGTTGATTTTGGAGCATCTCTTGATGATGACAGCCTTCCTGAAGCCACAAATGTTTGTGTTTATATTGTTGTTGGCATAAACATGAGGCTGAAAATTCCAGTCGGCTACTTTCTTATCCACTCGCTCACTGGTTCTGAGAGGGCTGAACTAACAAAACAATGCATTGAACGACTGGAATCTGTGAAAGTTCAAGTTGTCAGTCTAACATTTGATGGTGCGTCATCAAATTTCACTATGGCAAAATGCCTTGGTGCAGAACTGAAGCCTGATCCTGTCGAGTTCTCCACATCCTTTAAAAACCCAGTTGATGAGTCAAGGGATGTGCATATCCTGCTTGACCCATGCCACATGATTAAGTTGATTAGAAATTCACTGGCAACAATGTGTTACATCACTGATGTTGATGGAAACCACATAAAATGGGCTTACATAAAGGCACTGGAGGCTTTACAGCGCGAGGAAGGGCTCCGCCTTGGCAATAAGCTAACTAAGGTGCATATGCAGTGGGAGAAGCAAAAGATGAAGGTACGGCTCGCAGTTCAGGCACTCAGCGCTTCAGTCGCAGACGCTCTTGAATTTTGCGAGCAAACGCTGAAGCTGCCACAGTTTAGAGGTGCTAGTGCCACGGCAAAATTTGTGAGGGTATTTGATCATCTCTTCGATTTGCTAAACTCCAGAAATGCGTTTGCAAAATCATACAAAGCCCCCCTTCGAAAGCAAAATGAGCCTTGTTGGAAACCATTTTTTGCCGACGCTCGAGAGTACATATGTGCTTTAAAAGACCCATTCGGTCGACCACTTTTGCAGGGAACAAAGAGGACAGGATTTGTGGGTTTTCTTGTGTGTATACAGAGCACAGAAAGTATCTTCAAGGAACTCGTTCATGAAGGTCAACTTAACTATCTGCTCACGCACAAGATGAGTCAAGATCACGCAGAAACTTTCTTTGGCTGTGTGCGAGGACGTGGGGGGTTCAACAACAACCCTACAGCTGCCCAATTCATGGCAGCTTACAAGCGTCTATTGGTCCAGACAGAAGTGAGATCGTCCACCTCAGGCAACTGTTCGCAAGATATTGTTTCTATTCTGGGTGCATCTGCCTCTGCCACTACATTTTGTGCAACCACTGAGGTCACATCGCGAAGGTGTGCCATCCTACAACCAGAGGACCACGATTACACAGACCGAATTGACTATCCAGAGAGCCTCTCCACATTCGTTTGCTCTGTCGTGCCTTACATTGCAGGCTTTGTCGCTCGCAAAATCGCTACTACAAACACCTGTGAGTTGTGCATAGAAGCTCTTCATGGAGCGGATACATCTCTATTGGTGAGACAAAAAAATCGAGGTGGACTCTTTTACCCTTCCGAAGACGTTGTGTCACTGTGCGAAACAGCGGAAAAGGGGCTGCGTCGACTGCAGGCTTCCACTCAATGCCTTAAGAACATACATGCCAATACCAAACAACTAGTCCTGGAGATTTTGAGTCAATCACTGGAAAAGAGGTGGTTTTCACAATTGGAACAACATCTTTTTGACGTCGACGTGTTGGACAACCATATTTACAACTTGAGCAAGCAAGTATTGGAGCTGTACATCAAGATCAGGCTGCACCACATGACAAAGGAACGAAGCCGGGAACTCGTGAAAGACAAAGTTAGGTCTTTGCTTTCAAGACTCGTGATTTTTAGGAATCAGTGAAACAACTTTGCCATAACGTTCATGTTGGCTAAAGGCTGAGAAAGCTGTACAAATAAAATTTTAACACATGAAAAAC
The DNA here is from genome assembly GCF_043290135.1 of Rhipicephalus microplus. NCBI lineage: Eukaryota > Metazoa > Arthropoda > Arachnida > Ixodida > Ixodidae > Rhipicephalus > Rhipicephalus microplus. The sequence goes on along the minus strand of NC_134705.1, from coordinate 196,051,747 downwards.
GAACCGTTCTGTAGTCTCTTTAAATACTGCCAGTGTATCGGCGACTATGTGAGCACGTTTTTACTTCTCTAGCAGCAATCATTTGCGAAAAAAAAACGGCCGCGGAAGTGCACTATATGCTACGCGGCCGCCTTCCTGCCCACCACAAGATGGCCGCCGCCGGCTTCACTGTGCTCTATGGGTAAGTATAGGCGGCTTCCACTCCAGCAATTTTTTTTTATATATCCTCCTAGTCCTCTACACACCGCGTTCGACATCTACAGTTCTCCTGATTCTCCAGTGAACGCGCATGCGCCGTCGCGCTTCGAGAACATTCAACAGCTGACAGTGCATGCGCCGTCGCGCTGTATATATACTCAAGGTCGGCGCTCGCTCGCTCAGTTGCCGCTCGTCGGTTGGTTTGTACGGCGCGTCGTCGTCCAAGGTCGCGGTGAAATGAATTCTAACGAATCCACAAACACAATGATCGACGTCCCTTCGACCAGTGCCGTCCTTTCGCATACGTGTGTACGTGTTCACTCATTTAACACCCCCTCCTACAACCACGTTAACCAATTTAGCCATCGACCCAAGTAAGTCGCAATTTAACACCCCATTTCACAACCACGTTAACCAATTTAGCCATCGACCCAAGTAAGTCGCACTTTAACACCCCCTTAGCCAATTATATGCTCCGCATCCTCCTCAGTGTTCCCCCGAGGGAAGCTGCGGGCAATGTTTTTTTTTTAACAGGCTCTTCGTTCTCCCATAGCAGAGTACGAAGTACTATAAGTCGTTCAACACTTTTTCTTGAATACAAGTGACAAGCATACGGGACGACCCTATGCTCTCCCATAGTAGAGTACGAAGTACTCTAAATCGTAAACCACTCCTAAACGAATTGCTACGTTTGGACTTAGACGGCTCTCTGCTTCCCCACAGTAGAAGTACTCTACATTGTTAAACACTTTTAAAAGACAGACGAGCGTGATCGCCCAACCTGTCTGGCAGATATTTCAAGAGGGGCTACTTATGCTGGCTTCTGTTTCCAATCAGGATTCTAGAGTTTGTATTATGGGCTAGTGACGAGTCAAGCTTTCAGTGAAGAATGCCCCTTAAGTGAGCACGCTTTTTGTGATGCATTTTCGATGGAGGCGAAAATGCTGTAGGCCCACGTGCTCAGATTTGGGTGCGCGTTTAACAACCCCGCGTGGTCTGAATTTCCAGAGCCTTCCACTACGGCGTCTCTCATAACCATATGGTGGTTTTGGCAGGTTAAACCCCCCATATCAATCAATCGTATTATTGCGTGATGATGAACAGCTACAGCGCGACTGCTCGAGCTGTGATGAGTTGAAGCGAGTCTCGAACTGCGCAGAGAGTGGTTCTCACGAGACAATAATGCTTCTGAGAATACAAAGCATTCCCGACAGTCTGATGTAATGCTTTCGCAGAAGTTTACTCCCTTAAAGCAAAAGTGTAATTCCTTTGTTTATAAATCGGTCCTTTACCAATCGTACCCTACGTTAAATGCACGTCGTGATTTTTATGTTACCACCTTTACTACTGAGATGCTTGCCACGCAGTCAACTCACGTAATACAAATTTTAGTGACGATCAAGCTAGCCAGCCACCCGCTAGCCTACCCTAAGTGCGTCATGTAAATGATGCTATATACGTGAAATTAATCTCGTGATTTTTATGTGACCCCCTAGTTATTTTGTTCGTCGAGCAGGTATATCTTGTCAAAGAAATTTCGGCGTACTTCCATTTCATTCAAACGGCCACGAGCGCCTTGAGCCGTCATCGAGGCGAGTCAGCTGGACCGTGGCGAAGCTATCGAGTATGCTACCTTAAAAGTATCATACACAGTATACTCTAGCCTTACCCCCATATTCACAAACTCTCCTCGACTCGACTTTCACCCTTCATTTGACAGAGTTGAGCACTGCGCCGCTGCTCGGCTGATAGTGACGCTGCGCTACTCAGGAATCGCACCAGATAATCGCCAATATGCAGTGATTTTCTCTGCCTAGAGATGGCGCTCCCATTGGCCTCCTCAGTAAAGAAGAAGAAGAACAATGCACATGCTGCGGGAAAGATAAGGAAACTGCGGAGCATGTTCTGATTGAATGTGGAGATATCCACCCAGGTGTACGTTTGGGCACGAGCCTACAGGAAGCCTTGGGTTTTAGGGACAACAATGGAAAGCTGAACACACCCGCGATTGAAATAAGTAAGAGACGGTTAGAATATTGGTGGCAGAAAATTAGAGAGAAAGGACAAAAATAAATATTGGAAAAATAAAATATGGACAGTGTGCCGTAAATGGCAGATAACTTAAGCTGAAAATTTTCCTTTTTTTTCCATTAAGATAGAATTTATCGAAGTAGAGGCATTAGGCCAACATCAAAAAAAGAAAAAAGGTTTTTTTTTTTTTGTCGAGCCTGGTGGCATACTTGTCACCACCCCGTTATAAAGGGGACGCTCATAGCATCCATCCATCCATCCATCAAGTGAAGGTGAAGCGTTGAGGGACGTTCTAGAATATGGGGGTTAGGCGTGCGCATAGTTCTCATTCAAGGAGGGCGAAGGCGCGTCACTGCGCCCCCTCTCCCTTTTATGTGAAGCATGGGGCTGATTTTGCGCGCCCCTTTGCGGTTACTAATGCAGGGGGGGGGGGGGGGACACGGCCGTTCACCCCCTGCCCCCCTCGTACGCATAGGCATGATTAGCCACAGCGAGGCGATTCTCACGCGGTGATTGGGAACGGTCTTTGACGTCATCGGGAGAGTGAAATGCTAAAGGGAGCGTTTCTTGGAGTCTTATACGCATGCTCAAGTTTAGAACTTTGAAGACTAATGAATAACACAAGTTTTCGAGCACCATTTTACTACTTTTTTTTTTCTTCGCGCGTCCGTCTCAGCATTTATTACCATGCGCATTTTATCACCCGTATCTGGAGTACATATGCATAACGTTTGTAAAATTAGATTGCCAGCACTGCAACAACTACTGACGTTTCACCAAAATTACGCCTGCATCGAGTCTTTTTCCGAAGCAGTCCCTGTAATACTGAAGAATTGTACCAAAGTTAGGTACAATTATTCAGTATTACAGGGACAATAGAAAAGTGTATCCAGCACCGCATAAGGAACTCACAGCAATGGAATCGGTGGCATTACGCAGAATCCAAACAAACACATACACGAACTTACACAGGCTGCATGTATTCTGCCCCACAGCATACAAAGATATATGTCCGTGGTGTGGGGCCACACCAACTCTGTTTCACATCACGTGAGAGTGTACGCATCACAATGAAGAACACCACAACATGAACAACAATAGGAACAATGGGAGGCGCTGCTGTACAGCTCGGCCATTGTTGATCAGCGCTGGCTGGTCCAACGGGTAGAGATGATGGCTAGGGCTAGCGGAGCCCTGGAATAGGGGCCCGACCATTTGGAATGAATGCTCCGCGTTATGCGCAAATAAAGTTTCTCTCTCTCTCTCTCCGAAGCAGTTTTAAGCCCTGGTGAGACTCTGCGGTAGAATACTTAGTAGCCACGAAGACTACTAGGGTTCGATTCCTGCTTGGACACTGACATTTATTCTTTTGCATTGGTCGGCCGCTGCCGATGTCAGTTTTTTTTAACGCTCTCGCTTTTGAATTATAAAATGTCGATTCTCGCCTTTCGTGGAGGCGCATATAGGTTCATTCCACGGCACGTAGTGAGGGCCCGCCTGTCTGGAAGACTGTGTTTTGACGATCTATACGCAACGGGATTTTTCCGTTATAAGTGTTAGCGGTGAAGGTTGGGTAAATAATTTGCACAACAATGCAGCAGGCTTAATTAGCCAATCGAAGCAATTAGCCATATTTAGAAAGCCTTGCCGTAGTTTCCTTATAAATTTACGACACCAATTTCACTCATCTCGCAATTGCATTAAAAGACTACGAAAGCAAAAACGGCACGAATTCATCCTGCAACCCGCGCTACTCTCTTTCCTATTGGCGACTCTCAAAGGAGCACCACAGCACCATTCAGTTTCATTGGTTACATGTTAATGTATTACCATATATGCATGAGCACCAGCAAAATCATCGATGTACTTAAACCATAAAACTAAATGTGGAACTGACCACGCTGCATTATGTACTACCCAGGCCCGCAGCTAGGAATTTTTTTTTTCGGAGGGAGCCCACCTGTTGAACGCTTTGGCCATTTGATTAAAACAATTATTTTAATTATTTTCATTCTCAATTGCCGTATGTAAGTTGTGTTACTTTTTTAAAAGCTGTTTTCTGAGAAGATTTATGTTTTAGTCGTAGGTTTCATTCTCATCGCTGTGTGATATTTTATGCAGACAATTCCTCTTAGCATATTCATGAATAAAAATTAAGATTTAGTTACTCAAAATCAAGCATAGAAAGACGGGGAGCGGAAATGACCATTTCAGCGAGGTACACTCAGGAACGACTTCACCATGGTGTCGGCCACGAAACGGTCAGCAGTGACTTCGACAGGTCCCAAATGTCCGCGGCGTGCTCTGCATCCGTTTGATTCTAAGTTCTCCACACTGGTTCCTCAAGTACGCTAGTTCTAAAAGACAAGTGCCTTCTCCGTAAACGTTGCGATTACATTGCTCACGTCAGCGTACTCTCCCTAGAGTGGCATTAGAGCCAACCCATTCAATCATTATTCAACAGAGCTGTTACGAAGGTATACGTTCGAGACGCTTTAGCGTCGAGAAGCTTCTCTCGGCTGCAGCCGCGGTGACAGGAAGTGTCGCAAGTATCTTCAGCAAAGTGCGAACATTTGGAAACAGGTTGGTGTTTCACTGTTTGGGGGCCTGAGTCGCACGCTTTGGCATCTCTTCTGGAGATATTGCTAGCCATTTTTGCTTCCATATCTCCCACGCTCCTCTGATTACTTTGAGACTTTTCGATTCCGTGTCCGCCATGTGGAACTCTACGGCTGGCTGTAGCGACTCAAAGCTGCCATGAACGGCGCAATTGGGCAGCACGGATAGCAGACTGTGCAACATCGCCCTGTGGCCACTGAAGCGCTCGGTCAAGGCAGATCATCCAAATACGGGACGAAGCATGTACGTCTGTAATGTTCTTCGAGAGATGAGGAAGCGTGGTTTTCTCTCTACTTCTGCGAACCAATTTTCCTGTGTATCTCTGGTTGGACACCGAATCTTTTTGCCGTTTGTTCACGTGATTCGAAAATCTCCTTGAACTGGTCCTGAGCATCTTCTTCTATGTGGCTGCAGAGCTCTGCTTGAGCATCAAGTCTACATCCTCGAGGGCGACGCTGATGCCCACCTAATTGCCTTGCAGGTATTCAGACGATCGGAGCGTTAGACTGAGAAACCTTTCACTCACTGCGAGATAGACGAGAAAGTTGAAGCCGCACAGACGACTGTGAAGTGTGGAAGCAGTATTACTTTTTCCAGTTTCGCTCTCCGGGAGTTCTTTCAGCAACTCGACGACGTCAGGCAGCGCTTCAATGAAGAGCGCTGATCGACCCACCTGGTCTCGAAGGATTTGTAAAGGCGTGAAAACGTGCGCGATAAAGACTCGAGGTGCTTCTTGAGAATGGTGGTTTTCCTTTTTCGAGAAACTTCTGATATATGAATAAATTTCGCTAATCGTTGCGAAAGCGTTTTTGAGAAACTTCCGATATATTAATAAATTTCGCTAATCGTTGCGAAAGCGTTTCGGATATTGCTCACCTTAGATGCGTCGTTCAAGCGAATGTTTAGCAAATGCGAAGAGCAGCGTGTATAAACTGCTGCTAGAGGGTATACGTTAATTTCGCGAATGACAGTCTGCACCCCCACGAAATGGACAACTCATGACGGCTGATGAAACGGATCCAAAAGTGAGAAAATCTTCTATGATCACATTTTCATGCTCTACCTACCACACAAAGAGGGGGAACTGCTCAACTTGTGTGGCGTCAGTTGTGCCATATGAGCGAGAACGGAGCAAAAACCTGACTCTTTCACAGCTTCAGCGATTCCGTCTTGTATTGCCTTGCCGCAGTCAACTCGTTTTGGATCGTTGGGCCAGTGTAAAAGGGCATTTCCACCGGACATCTTTATGTGCCGGGCAACAATATACAGGGCAAGACTCCCTTGCCCTGCAGCGCAACAGTGCTCTAAAGTTTCTGTCGTTGTTTGCAGGTTAATTCTTGCAATACAAATCTGCCGCAGTCTATGTCTCCCCTCAGCGCAATTTCTTGACGGCCACAGAGCAACATCGTTTCAATGAATGTCTGCAGCATCGCCTTTTTATTTAGACTCGATTTTTGCTTGCTTGTTAAGCTGAAGACTGATGTCGATTTTTCCATGAAACAATTACAAAAATGGGTTGTTTTGCGCGAGAAAAAAAAGTTCTCTGCTCGAAAACACCTACCCCCCCCCCCCAAGAAAGAAAATTGTGGTGATAGGAGTCGGGCCCCCCGCGCTCCCCCCGACTACTGGCCTACTGTTGTGGCGACAAAATTACTGAAGCTTTTAAGAAAACAAATGTATTTGGATTTTTGTTTTTTTTGGGGGGGACACCCAAAGAAAAATCAATGAAAAGCCATCTGTTACAGGGTATTTTGCAGAGAAAACGGAGTTTGGCACGCTTATCCGCATCAATCGGTTTTCCTTCTTCCATATGCCATCAACAATAACAACGAAAACCTATTGCGCTTACTCACACGCAGATAGCCTACATTTTCAAAATAGCAATTAAATGCAAAAAGAGTGAATATGAAGAGCTGCGATAAAACACATGTTAGGCGTTAGGCAGGGAGGAAGCGCCCGATTTGGTGCCACGACGAAGAAAAGCCGCATACGCCTGTGACCGATGAACAAGATCTGACCGCGCCGTATGATTGGGGAAGCGCCGCGCAGATCACAAAACTTGACATTATCCCCTCACTCTGCTAACTCGTTCGCGGTGTGATCGCCGCTGCAACAGTCGTCACTTGACTGAGAACAGCTTGCGAGCTCAGAGCCCTGCGTCTTTCGCCGCTGCGTCTTTCGCCGGCGAACTCGCAGGGAAACGAGCAAACCACGGAAGAGCGACCACTGACGGGACAACTAAATGATCTTGTGAACTTACCGTTTTCTAAGCCACTACGCCAAGTCTTCAGCTGAGCGCCACAAGGATTGAAAAGTGCGCGCACAAATTTTCGCGGCGCGCAAAAGCCAGATTAATGTGCGTGCGGCCATGAGTGATATCAATAGCCGTAGGACTGCGCCGATTAGCAAGGGCTCCGATATTCGTTTCGGTTTCTAGCGTCTAGCGTCAGAACAAACGCGTAAGTGTAGGATAACATATGCAAGTACATATTTAGAACACGGTATTTGATAAATCTATTTTGAAGATGCGTGTACGCGTGTGCGCTCTCAGTAGAGTATACTAGTACTGTAGTACACTGTACTCTCACTGCGGCTAGCAGTGTGAAGCATTTCTTAGCTAACTTCGGTGACTTTGACCAAGGTTGCTATACTGGACATTGTTGAATTCCGCTAGAGTGTACTAGAACTTTTGAGTGGCGCGACCGAAACGCTTTCCTCTTGCTTTTTCCATCCCCATCTTGTGGCTAAAGTAGCGGCGGCGCTGCCATCGCCCAATCTACCACAGAACACAGAACACAGGTAGGTGTTCTGTGGTCCAAACATGATAATCATGATATGCGTGTCATGTAAAACATAACTACATATATGCTACGCTCATAGCACGCTCATGGCCATTTCACTAAATTTGGTACCACGTGACGTGAATAGACGACGAAGGTAAATGACACGTCCAAACATAATCATGATATGCTATGTGTAATGTAAAACATGACTACACGCTACACTCATAGCGCGCTCGCGGAAGTCATTTCGCTATCTTCACATATACGAAATTCGATATGTGACGTGAATTAATGACGAGCACATATGCCAGGCGCAAACATGATAATCACGGAATGGAAGTGATGTACGGCATAACTAAGTGCGTTCACCTTGCAACGCTCTGCTTATTTTAAAGTGACATATCCACTGCAGAAGCGTACGCATTTGGGCTGGTTGGTTCATGTTCACAGAAGTTAAAAAAACAGCGCTAAAAAGACGGGACAAGAAAGGACAACAGGACAGGGCGCTGACTAGCAACCAAATATGTTTATTTCTTCAGTCAGCATACATATATACCACCGCACTATCGCAAAAAACAGCCTATTTGGTTGCTAGTCAGCGCCCTGTCCTGTTGTCCTTTCTTGTCCCGTCTTTTTAGCGCTGTTTTTTTAACTTCTGTGGACATATCCACCTTCATCATCCGTGCTTCGCATATCATCGATTTCCACTGTACGTGGGATCTGCCTTTTTTTTTTTAATATGGGCGAGTAGCTGAGCCATTTGTAAATTTGTATATGACACGAAAAATAAGACCGGTTTTCCAAGAAATATGCGCAGTTACAGCGGTTATCTTTCAGTCACATAGCCGAATATGAGCCAGCATCTGTCAACACTTGACAACGTCGCGTTGAGGCAAAATTGCAACGTTACCCTTACATCTAGGGTGCGACATTGCTGAATGTTGAGCAACATATCGCAACATCGACACGCTAAAGAATATTGCGCATCATTCAACAACAATGTATGGGGGCAAAGCCAGCTCCATACATTGACATAATAGCGTAATGGGGGGAGGAACGAACCTTTGCCTCCTTGATGACGTCATGGACGCAGATTCTGAGGGGAACCGGAACTCCACGGTGGCAGCTTTGATGAGAAACAAGTTGCGTATACAGGGTGTCTTAACTTAACCTTAGCCGGGGTTAAGTTAACTTAACCTTAGCCGTGGTTAAATTACCTCAGTTAGAATATTTTTTGTGTTCTAAAATATCGTTTAATTAGATCTGTTTAATTAACTAGCTTTCAAGAAACAAAGATAGATAAAACGTTTCAATGAGAAAGTTGTAGATCGGTTAGCGAAACGTACGATTAGGCAGTTTTGAACTTTATATCTGTTAGGTATTAGTGTTTTTCTGCTAATTACAAATGCCCGTGAAATACCAAAACAAATACCACACGACAAACCCACTCGCGCGTCAGTGCGCACGATCATTCTAGTGCTCCCCAACGTTCCGCGTACGAACGACCATAGCATTTGCCCCATTGTGCCGTCTCGGCAGGGCCGCAACGATGGTGGTGGCTTTACAATGAACACGTTTTGCTATAGGCCACAAAACCACTGTGACTGCTTATCGCTGTCATGAACCGGTGTGAGGGAAACGTGTCGTTTGTACGCGGAACGTTAGGGAGCACTAGAATCATCGTGCACACTGACGCGGGAGCGGGTTTGTCGCGTGGTATTTGTTTTTGTATTTCGCGGGCATTTGCAACTAGCAGAAATACACTAATACCTAACAGATATAAAGTTCAAAACTGCCTAATCGGACGTTTTGCAAACCGATCTACAACTTTCTCATTGAAACTTTTTATCTATCTTCGTTTCTTGAAAGCTAGTATAATTAAACAGATCTAATTAAACAATATTTGAGAACACAAAAAATAGCCTAACTCCAAGCAACGGTGAGCAACATGCATTTGGTTGCGTCGTAATTACGTGTTCCAGCATATATTTAAACTCCAGCTAAGGTTACGTAAAACACCCCGTATATGCGCGAAAACAACGCTGCAAAAACGTCTCTGCGGGCAAGAGTTGATTGATATGTGGGGTTTAACGTCCCAAAACCACTATATGATTATGAGAGACGCCGTAGTAGAGGGCTCCGGAAATTTAGACCACCTGGGGTTCTTTAACGTGCACCTAAATCTGAGCACACGCGCCTACAACATTTCCGCCTCCATCGGAAATGCAGCCGCCGCAGCCGGGATTTGAACCCGCGACCTACGGGTCAGCAGCCGAGTACCTTAGCCACTATATAGACCACCGGGGCGGGGCGAACGGGCAAGAGTTAATCGCAACTCCTGCGTGCTATGTCAATGTATGGTGCTGGCTTTGCACTACCCCCCTTCGTGCGCTTGTCAACGCCCTTATTAGTTACAGCAGTAGTTACAGCTCATCAGGGCGGTTCAGGAGGAAGATGGTAGCACATACGGTTGTTGACTTCGTAACGCCAACCAGTGCATCACTCCAGGTGGTACCTCCAATTTCACTTCTCATCTATGCAGCGGGCTTTACGAGGTCAGCTCTATTCGTTAACCTGCATTTGACTACGTATTTGTATATTTGTTATTTTTTGTTTCCTCTTCTCTTTTCCTTTCTTTTGCCCCATCTTCCTTTCCCCTGTGTTTCGCCTTCCCGAAACCGCAGGCACGCATTGTGCCCCTATTTCCTCAACGTCCCCGTGTTTTCCATGTCTACAAGCCAGATATTAATAATAGTCATAAATACTCATATATACCAACTCACTTGTCCCTGTCAAGGCACGCTGTAGGCAGCAAGTTCAGTATCTTCTATGATCCACTCAAGAAGATATGAACCATAAATAGAAACTCTAGGCCATGGTAATTTGATACAGATCATTCAAACTCATTTAGAGCAATGCAGAGATATTCAACAATAGAAAATATGTCTAGTTTGAAACCGCAATCTCATCTGGCAATTGTCCTGGTCTTGGCCACGTATGGTTCCCAGTCGTGAATCTTGTGGAATAAATTTTAAAAAATAGCTACAGATTCTTTATAGCTGTGGAGCTGGTGCAGCATTAACAATTGGACAGACTAGAGAACTAATGAACTTATATTAATTATAAGGAGGTCCTCCAGAGTGAAACTAAGAAAGTGAAACTGACACTTCATGTTGGTCATGTCATGTGAGCCACAACCGGCAATGAAATTTATGTTAGCTTAGATGTAAGGTAAATGAGAAACAAGACCCACCAAATCCAAAATGGTATGACTGGCATGCAAGCAAAGCACATAACATCTAAGTTTGGTGGCTACGCCAGTGGTCTTTCAGCACCGACTCTAGACCACCAGTCCAATCAATTTCTTGTTTGCACTACACTGGTTCTTCAGTACGTCAGGGGTTCATGCAAAACCAGTTACACCGAAAACAAGACAAAAGTGCCATCACGGTGCCTGAGTGGGTAAAAATACAGCTAAGTGAGCAAGAAAACCACGAATTGCTGCCAACTAGCCTGATAAGTCACCCTCTCGAACTACTGTGATTGTTCTTCCCATTAATGTTTAACGAATTATTAACACAATAAATAGTTACAGCAAGTGTATGTTAAGTGTTTCTTCTTTATTTTCCTTCAGCAATAATCGGTGCCCATACAGACACACCACGTGCACATACACCTCCCGGCCATGAATACACACAGAGTCGTGCAACAAATGAGTTGGTCACTCTATTGCCAGCTGCAACAGCAGAGGCATTTATTTGCAGAGAGTGCCACATCGCCTACAGCAGACACAAAGATCCTCTCTTCTACCAGGCTTCGAGCCCGACCAGCAGGTTAGGTGGTTTCGCCATCATCTGCGCGGCCGACACGGTCGACAGCACAGGAAGAGGGCATCTCCTTTCTTCCAGGCAGCCAATGTAGCTCGGCCAAGCGATCAAAACGGACCGCTACCCGTGGCGGGTAGGCAGCGTGTGAACCAGCTAACGGCCGCTGCAGGTTTCTCAACGAGGTGGCAAATGTTACCAAGCGATCACAGAGTTGACAGCAGCCAGTGGTAGTAGCGGTAGTGTACAGAGTCAACAAAAAACTCCAAAACAAAGAAGTGTCAATAATACATGCACGAGAAGAAAACGGGGTCTTAAAATTCTTTCTTGTTTTCAACAGGAACACATCATTTGTGTGCGTAGCACAGAAAACTGAACACTTGACATACATTGCTGACTAGATAAGGGCACTGCGCCCCCACACGCAAGGGGCAGCCGAGGGAGCAGCGACACATGCGCAGCACTGCGGCAGCACACTCAGTCCGAGTCGTCGCTTGTGGCGGCGGCGGTGGCGGTAGCGGTTGCCGGCGGCTCATACGGGCCGGCCTGTTGGGCTACAGCGGCCAGACTAGAGATTTCAGTCTCTGACGGGGGCACTTCCCCTGTTTGTAGCTCTATTTCCACCCGGTACTCGTGCTTGGACAAGTAGCGGACGTACTTTTCGGGAGGATTCTCGTTGGACACCGAGATGGAACGCACCGTGGTATGCGACACACTGGTCGCCGGCATGGTGAACTCAACGAAGACGTGTTGCTCGAACGAGGCGGGGATCTGGTCGAAAGAGGTCAGGTCTAGACGAAGCAGGAACAGTTGACTCGTGTAGGCACCTGTAGTGCGATAAATAAGAACCGTAATGTGGGCAAGCTGGTTTGTGTTTGCGATGGGAATGAATGGTGCAAAGCACTGATGTGCGGAAACACAGGCCTTACAGCGATGTTACAGTAGCCTCACATGATACACTGTTAAGCTGTTCTTACAAGTTGCAACCCTGGCAGATGGTTTCAAGAAATATTGACTTGAATCTAAAAAAGAACAAAGCATGCTTACCTAGACAACAAGCCCCAACTTTAAAAAATGCGTGAAGGTGACAAGGTGTCACCACCAGCATGAATTGAAGCCCAACAGGTAGCAAAACAAGTTACGTGCAATTCCTATATCTAAGCTTCGCTTTTTGAAGCACCTTACCAAATATTGATCTTGGACATTCCTTTGTTTAGCCTAACTGTATTTATGTTGGAGTGTTCATCACATCACTATTAGCCCACGTTTTTGGTGATAATGAAGTGATTAAGCATTAGAAACAAGAAAAAGGGAGTGACACAGTTAAATGAAGCTGATAGACATAATAAATGTGTACAAATCAAATGTCATCACCTTGACCCTCCTTGGGCAACCGAGGAATGCGCCATACAACTGCCTTGTGGGCATGTTCATATTTGGCTTGCCCCGTTGAAACTTCTATGAGGCTGGTCTCTAATGGCTGGGCAGTGCCCATGATCCGTTCCAAGCCCTGAACAGAGAAGAACAGAGCGTGGGTTGTGAACTTCGCGAACAATCCGACATCTCGGATCTAAAACAATGTGTTCAGGACTAGTTCAAACTTCACAACAACCTTTCATGTCACAACAAACATTTCAAATATCGTAAAACAGTCTGACACAGTTGGTATTCACTATAAAAATTATATCAGAAACTAACTTCACTAACGTCAGGCCAGCAAGACCTCGTCGCCCACATCAGAGCTCACAAATTCTTCGCATACTGTCTGCCAAGTTGAAGAGTGTGCGAGGACGTCGTGTCCCTTCTACTTTTTTAGTCTGTGTCAGTTTTTCGCAGTTTTATTTCGACATAAATAGCTGCTAGAAAAGGAACAATAAAAAGGCACCTTTATCTTTCCGGGCCTCCTGGCAGCTGACTTCAGGGCACCGTATCGGAAGTGCTTCTCCACCCTGAACAGGTAGACCCAGCACTCGGGAATTGGGAAGCGGATTTGCACATCCTCGCAGGGCACCTGGCCGTGCTTGCGGCTGTGGTAGCCAGGCACCAGGACATCCGCACGGAGTTCCACATGCCTCGGCGACACCCGCATCACAACCTTCAGCTGTGTGGAACAGCACAGGTATTGCACGTTTGAACATGCAGCAAAGCGTACAAGAACAGTTAAAGGGACACTAAAGAGAGACAATGAGTTGTTTCAGATTGACAAAATGCACTCTAAAAACTGTAATGTCATAAGTTTCACTGTCATAAGTTCATTATTACAAGAGAAAATTAAGGTTGAAGTTTCATTTTTGAATATCGTGCAGTAAACTCCGCGTGTGACGAAAGAAATTGCACAAGGTATTTTTGTACTTTTACGACTTTGGCTGGATGAAATTTTCAGAGACTTCTTATGCTAAGTCTATGGCACCCACAGATTACAATGGACTTCAATTTTATCGATTAGAAGCTATTGCCTAGAACCCAGTAGATGCCTTCAAAAATTTATGACGTCACAGTGCTTGCTGAGGGACTCTCAACGTGCAGTCTCCACCCACAGATTCTTTTCGCACATTTTCTCGCTTACCAAGTGTTGTGTCGCGGTAAGAGTGGTGTTTTTGGGATTGTGAAATTGTACTTTGCTAATACGCAAAAAAGTGTTTTGCTCTTTAGTGTCCCTTAAAGAAACTAAGAAAAAAGAAATTTGCTACAAGAGTGTCTCGTCGCTAAGGTTTTCACCGCTCTTTAGACCTCTGTACGTGACAATGAACATTGCCAGGATAAAAGAGGGGAAAGACAAGCCATGTGGACTGGAATACAGCTTCAGATGAGGCCAAGCTCAGTGTGGTTGGGGGATTTCTCACTGTGCACTTGTTGCACTGCGTACTACAACTGCTCATCGTCTGGGTTAACGAAAAATTTGTGGTTGAAACTGAGAATGGGGAAAGAGAGGACAGAAAACAGGATAGGACACCAAACTCATATAGTTTATTTTTTGCACATCATCTAAATATACATATTTCCAAACATTTGCACGATGCAAAACTGCAACACAGCACTGTCTGAAAATAGGCGTGCACTCTTCGAAAGAAAGACTGACTGAATACAGATGCGACCATCCCCCTTCTGAATGTTAAACACAGCAGCATCCTGGCTAACTTGAGCTCCACTGATTGCGGGGCTAAGGCCTTTGCATATGTCAGAGATTTTCTCTCTAAACGCCAGGCACTTCTTCGGATCGAGGACGAGGAATATGGCCCGTACATTATGGGAACACGGGGTACCCCACAGGGAGCAGTGTTATCACCATTCCTTTTCAACATTGCTATGATGCGCCTTCCAAGCGAATTGGCCAGGGTGGAAGGCACACAACACGCAGTATATGCCGACGATATTACAATCTGGACCACTGAAGGGAGCCTTGGTGAAATGCAGGAACGCCTTCAGCAGGCCGCATCCATAGTCGAGGCGTATGCCAACGATTGTGGACTCCAATGTGCTCCAAACAAATCAGAGCTTCTGCACGTTAGAGCGAAGCCAAGAGATAAGTCAGCCATACACATCTCCCTGTCTGGGGTTCCCATCAGAGAGGTGGAGGAGCTCCGGATTCTGGGCCTGTTCATTCACCACAGACTCAGACCGGACTCCACTATAGCGAAACTCAAGAGAATAGGCGAACAGGTAGGGCGCATGATCCACCGCGTTTCCAACAAGAGGGGTGGTCTGCGGGGCAGGGACGCGCTTCGGCTCCCCATGCCTTCGTGACTAGCCGGATCCTCTACGCCGTCCCATACCTTCGCACTAACAAGCAAGAAGACGAAAGAATAGATGCCATCATTCGTAAGGCTACTAAACGAGCTCTGGATCTCCCGGTGGCCACTTCCAACGCCAAACTGAGGGCGTTGGGTGTGCTCAACTCCTACCAGGAGTTGCGGGAGGCCCACCTTATGAATCAATATACGCGGCTCGTGCAGACGGCTCCCGGGCGCCGCCTGCTAAACCGCTTACATATACAGCACACTTGCACTGCAGAGGAGGCGGAGCGTATTCCGGAACCGTGGCGGCATATGCTCTCGGTCGCTCCACTCCCCAGTAACATGGATAAGCACACGCACGAAAGCAGAAGACAGGCGCGGGCTCGGACGCTTGAGAGGCAACACGGCTCCCGACCTGGTGTATTCTACGTAGATATAGCAGGGCCTTCGCCTACGGGATTTTACACGGCCTCTGTAGTTCACCGGGAAAAGCATGTCAATGGGCTCTCGTTCCAAGCACAAAATCCAGAGCGCGCTGAGGAAGTCGCGATAGCGCTTGCTGCTGCGGACCCCAACTCGAAAGTTATCATCACGGACTCCAAGAAAGCATGTACTCATTACTTGGTAGGAGAGATATCCCCCCTAGCCAGCCAAATTCTAAAACGGGCTCTCGCTGATCCAGCCCCGAAACGCATCGTATGGGCTCCTGGCCATCAGGGCCTACGAGGTAATGAGGCCGCTGACGCGGCCGCCCGAGCGCTTACCCACCGGGCTCCTCACCTTGGCTCTTATGACTCGGAGGCCAATACACCGCTGCTGCGGTTCAAAGAAATTCTCACCTATTATCGTGACACTCACCGCCTTTACCCGGCTCCTGCAAAGGGGCTGAGTAAGGCGGAAGAGCGAACTCTAAGGCGCCTGCAGACAGGTACTCTACTCTGTCCTGCAATCCTAAAGCATTTCGATGCGAACACAGATGGGCGGTGCCCACACTGTGGGGAGACGTGTGATATCTTCCACATGGTGTGGGCATGTCCGAAAAATCCCCACCTACCCCCTTCCCCTACCCCTTCCCGAGAGGCATGGGAGACTGCCCTCCTCAACTGCTCATCACTAGAGTCTCAACGGGCTCTGGTGAGACGGGCGCGAGTAGGGGCCTCGTCATGCGGTGTCCCGGACTAAGGACGCCGACCATGTAGCAGGGTCATGCTTTGGCCCCGTACCTCTCTTTTTTATAATAAATGTTTTTCATCATCATCATCCCCCTTCTGGCATCATGTCCAGTATTTTGTTTTTAGATGCAAAGCACCTTATGAGCGAGCTTTATTCGGCAGCATCCGCGCTTCACAGCACATGCAAATACCCTCCCTTTCTCTATTCTCCTTCACTTCTCCCCTCTCTCCCCTCTCAACACCGACGCAGGCAGTGTCTGCTAGCGAGTTTCTTGATTGAAAAAACCGACTGCTCGTGCTGCACAACAGTTCACTGGCCGCCCTGTATACATAGGCACTGAATCTTAACCTTCAAGGTAGTGCCGGTCGGAGATTTCTCTAGTACTTTGTTAAACAACAAAACTCGCAGCATGCGCATTAACTAAAAGCGGACTGCAGGTCTCTGCGTCTAACTGGAGTCTTCCACCTCTTATTGCCCATTAGCAGCGGCCGGCATGTTTCAGTAGAAAACACTGACTGGTCCATCGCTGCGTGCTTTACGCCACCCCAGGTTTCTCTTCTGCGCAGCGTTGTGACGAGCACCAGCGTCAACGCTGCCGCCAGTGTAAGCTTTGGCACCCGCTGCTCCGCATCTACACACGGTTGCCTTTAACAGGAGACGGCGTAATTTTTCCTCATTCTCAGTTTCAGCCAGAGATACTTCGTTAAAACTTTGCACCAACTCACCAAACGTAATACTCAAAAGTCATCTGGGTGCTACAGAACTGTGTCACAGCAGCAACTTACTAAACCGTTGGGAGAAGTAGTATTTATGTTATCGCGGTGATGCTCAAACAGCACAGACTGAGGTCCGGTAAATGCAACAGCAGAAAGCCTTCTATCGACAGCCAAGTGCAAACCACTATCACGGCAACCATTGATATGAAATTACGACGTTTTCTAGACACAATCACTGGTAAATGCCATACAATATACGATCTCTATGTTAAAGGGGCCCTGCAACACTTTTTGAACATGGTCAGAAAACGCTGCCGATAAATAATAGAGGCTCCCGACAACACAAGAGCCAAATATTACAGCGCAGCACGCGGCCTGGAATTCACAATAAATTATCAAAGTCAGCTAAAGATAGCTCGACAAAACACAAAAAATAAGCCCAGTAAGCCCATCTATTAGCCATTGGCCGATTTGAACACGGCTCGCTCGGTTGTTACAGAGGTCGCCGCGAAGAGCCGTCTCTTGTCCACGCGTGCGTGCCCGATTGCACTAAAAAAGTTATGTATTTGAAGAAAAAAAAGAGAAAGAAGTGCTCAAGGTCACAAGGCGCGCATGACGTTTTTTGTTTGCGCCCACCATCCCTTCCTGCTTAGCTTCCAGCGCTTTCGTCGAAGCGAGAGAAAAGAGAATGTGATTGCAGCGTGTGGCAAATCTTTGTAACTCCGCTCGTATTAGACGGATTTTTATTGCGGCGTTCGATCTGTGAGGTAATACGCTTTTCCAGTGAATTCATTCCATGGTTACTCAAAAAAGTGTTTCAGGGCCCCTTTAAAGGAACACTAAAGAGAAACACTAAATCACTCTAGACTTACAAGTTAAATTTTTTCGGACTCCATCGTCATTACCATTATGACAGTAGCTCCATTAATATAAAAGAAAATAAAGGTTGCGCTTTCGAATTTCGCGTGAAAATCCTGGCACCTTAATGTCAGCGTGACGTCACAAATTTTGACACCTTTCTTCATTTGGCTGCCTTCGTAAAATATAGCCTCAAACTTTCGATTTCGTGTGTGCAGCTTTCTCTGAACATAATGCAATTCATTCTTAGATAAAAAATTATGTAGGCCCAAGACGATGGCACTGCCTATGATGTCACGGCAAGCCCTTGTGAGAAACTCAAATTTGTGTGAAGTCCCATATCTCATTTTTGTGCATTTTCTGCCTTATCAAATGTTTTTCCCCAGCAAGAGTGCCATAATCGCTAAGTGTGGAATGATAGTATACTAATATAAGATTAACTGCTTTTCTCTTTATTGTCTCTTTTAACGGAGCTAGGCTGTGTAGACCCTTACCTGCAATGGCAGCTCCCGTGCTTTCGGCGGTCGTATCCGAAACCGCATCATTTCGAAGAGGCAGGCATCAGGAGGGTGCAACCTGCATTGGTAGCGGAGTTTTCAAATGTTGTCGTTATGATCATGCACTCAAAGAAACCCCGGTCGCACAACAAGTGCAGTGAACCACAGCCTACTCGCGCTAATTCAAGCTTGGAAAACTGAAATCATGGTTCACTAATCCAAACACAACTACCAATGAACCCACTTTATGTTGAAATTCAGTCTGATTAAACGAAATCCACAGGAACCAGGAAAATATGTTCTGTTTAACATGAGTGCCACTCATTGGGACGGAGTCTAGTGTATGTAACACAGAATATAAATATATGTCATACATATATGTTGTATGCGTAGACATCGTATGCGATATCCTATCAAAGACGAATACCCAATATAGCATTACAAGGCTTCGCTACAATGCATACACCATATATGTATGTATGGTATACTATATGGTATACAGAGGAACAAATATGTTAAAGTAGTGTTTCAGTCGAAGACGTTACCCACACATGTAAAAGTTGGGTACGTGAGGCACTCGGTACGTCCTTACGTACCAAAACCTCTGCAATGTCATAAATGCATGAAATTTGGGCACGTTAGTGCAGTTTGCAAGGGTGCAGTAACCTGCAAGCATTGCGGTGGCCCCCATGATGCTGATAACTGCAATGCTGTGGCCAAATGCCCAAACTGCTCAGGCGCCCACGACGCAACATCAAAGGAATGTCCCAAAATGAGGAATGAAATTAGTATCCTGAAGAAGATCGTTCGAGACCACTCCACTCACAGAGAAGCTGCAAGGGCTGTACGGCGCCGTAAACATCGTTCGCGACACCGACGCAAACGAAGCAGCAGTGCTTATAGCTTATCGAATTCGACACACAAAACCGTGCCCTTACCACCTCCTAGCCTACTTTTGTTGGCCAGAAAGGAGGATACAGATGCTCAAATGCCAATACAGTCCACGCAAGTACAATGTAACCAGTCATTGGCTCTCCCCACGTCGGAGACTCAGTGGCCTTCACTACCGTCAAGAGCTACGGTAGCGCCATCATCACATAGTGCCCCTACCTCCAATGAAGAAAACAAGAAGATGGACAACACAGATGTCAAGGCTATGCTTAAAAATTTGATGGCTTCGATGCGTAAGATTCTCAGCAGCCTAAACACTCCCGCTGCTAAGGCGGCTGTGCAGCTACTTGAGGTTTTGGAGCCTCTTCTACTGGTTCTTCAGTAAGTAAACATGGCACTGATGTTCGAAGAACGCATGCGCCAGTCGCTTGTTATGCAATGGAATGCCCGTGGCCTACGTGGCCGTCTGTCAGACTTCAGACAATGGGTTTTTAAATATAAATTTCCTGTTATCGTTATATGTGAACCGAATATGGTTTCACCTTTTCGTATATCTGGATATATCCAGATTTGGTCCCGCAGTGATCAACGTACGAGCAAAGTTCTCGTTTGTATACGCCGTGATTTGACATTCTTGAGACATGAATGTCATGAATGACATGAATGACATTCTTGAGACATGCGTCGCATACCAGCAATGATTACGTGAGCCTGACTATAACACATAAAAAGCGAACATTCTCCGTAATAGGAGGATACATACACCCAAGCGCACAGATGGACTGCCTCCACCTGGGGACCATTCTTCAAGCAGCACAAAGGCCACACATTGTGATCGGCGATTTTAATGCACATCATCCTCTCTGGGGTAGCACTACAACCAGTGGCGTAACTAGGGGGGGGCAAGGGGGTACAAGTGCCCCGGGCGCCACTAGGGAGGGGGCGCCAAGCCGAGTCCTCGGGTTGGCGCCCCCTGGAAAGGTTGTCAATGTTTTTTTCCGTAAAACCGCCTGGAAGGGGGGAGGGGCGAGGTTGTAATGTACGACTGGAAGTGGGGATGGTGGTGAAGGAAAGGGTTGCCGCAATGGCTTTTGCATCGGGAAAAGGATCCTCTATTTTCATTTTGCTGCGCTACCTCCGTGCCTTCCCATGACCCTCGGCTAAGCTTTGTTTTGTGCTCCGCAGCACTGGGTTAGATGAGTTTCAGCGAACCCCACCAGCCTCCCAAACCACTTACTGAAAGCTTCCCTGAAACCAACCACGTACGTAAACAAAATAAAATAAAAAAGTTCGAATGCACCTTTTTTGAGTAAGAACAGAAAACTCCAACGAAATAGCCGATCGTCCAACGACTAATCGTCCACGCAGCGGCGGAAGGAAGGGCGAATATAATCCGTGACCTCGGCACCAAAGGCTAAACAAAGGCGTTTATTCGCAGAGTTCTCTGGAGGAAAGACGGAGAAAGCGTGACACGACGGCGACGTTTGTTGATTCCCTGCATCGCGGGCGCCAGCAAAGCAATAGAAGGGCGGGGGTCAACGTTTCCCACATGCCATCCACCGCCATGGGCAGGTTCATCCTTTGGCCCAAAGAACACGCACCTGCGAAAAAAGCGCAGAGCGTAGTGTACCCGACAGCATGTGCCGACTGCCCCGCTTCGTACGTTGGAGAAACCAAGAACTTCCCTGAAAGAATGCGGCCGCACAAGGATGACCTCCATCAATGGAACAGCGAACGGAGCGAAACGGCAGAACACTCCGACCAGTTTAACCCCCATACCAGACCCGAGGGCGCGGTGTCTAGCTGGTTGCTTTGTTTTGTACTCACCCTGCATTCCTTGGGATGCACAAATAGCGCGAAAGCTTAGGTACGAGAAACTTGGGCCTGGGAAGCGCCCGTGCCGTCAAGCTTTTTGCAGTGTGGACTGGAAGAGAACAATGACGGGTAAGGGACTTCCGGAAGTTTGAATAAAAAAAGAAAAATACTATACAAAAACGCGGGCGTAGCTCATCGAAATCAGAACTGGTGGCCCTTGGCCTCCGAAATGGCCCGCCGCGCGCCAGTAGGCAATCGCGGAAGCCTACATTAGCGCTTTTAATGGGGGGGGGGGGGGGGGGGGATAATGAGGGGCGCGGAAATATATTTGCCCTGGGCGCCGTCCTATCTAGTTACGCCACTGACTACAACGAATTATCGCGGAAAGGATTTAGCCAATTTTATATACAACTATGGACTAAGCGTACTCAACGACGGATCACCTACATTTGTTCGTGGCACGTCCTACAGCAGCTGCCTCGAACTCTGTTTCGTTTCCAGAAACCTTCTGTCTTCCGCATGTTGGTGCACAGATTTGGACACTCGCGGCAGTGACCACCTTCCAACCTATGTTCAGTTCAGGTGGTTTCGCCGCACGCACACACGCTACATCCGTCAAACCGACTGGACACTGTTCAAGGCATCTGTCAAGTCTGGCTGTGAGCACACGACTGATCCATCCGAGGTAGAAAACGTCATTGCTTCTTCACTGCGTGACAAAACCAAACAGGTTAACCTACCAATGCAGAGATCAGCAGTTGACTCCCAATACGAGGCCCTTCGTGCAATCCGTCGCCGTGCCGAACGCCGATACAGACGAACGAAGTCACCTTCAGACCTTTCCGCCTGTCGTCGAGCTCAACGACATGTTCTTCGGCATCTTGACAAGATTGACAGGCAACGTTGAAGAAATTTCTGTGGATCTCTGGACCCCAGGCAATCTCTATCTAAGGTCTGGCGGGTGGTACGAAGTTTGCAGACAACTCCCCAACAACATCAACCATTTCAAGCTGTTGCTCTACATCAGGGACGGACAGAAGTTGAGATAGCCAGTGACTACTGTAGCCTCATCGTGGACACCACTGATGATCTTGCCACTAATGAGCTTCTTACTACCATTGCGCCTCCATCGTCTGACGAGCGCCTTGATGTACGTTTTACAATACATGAGCTTGACGCTGCGATTTCTGCCTCCCGCCGATCATCAGCACCAGGACCTGACGGAATCACGTATGCTGCACTCAACCATCTTGATACAGAAGCACGACGTATCCTGTTATCTCATTATAACACCTCATGGGAGTCAGGAGAAGTCCCAGCTAACTGGAAATGCAGTCGCATTATTGCACTGCTCAAGCCAGGGAAGTGTCCTTATGCACTTTCCTCCTACAGACCAATCGCGTTAGCCAGCTGCGTCGGAAAAGTGATGGAAAGAATGGTACTGGCACGATTAGAGTGGCTTCTAGAGAGCAACAACTCCTTTCTTGCATTTATGAATGGCTTCAGAAGAGGCCGATCTGCCATTGATGGTGTGGTCGACTTGATCACCAGCGTTGAAGAGGAAAGAAGCCGACGCAGACTAGTGGCGGCGGTCTTCTTAGACATTAAGGGTGCCTACGATAATGTGCTGCATTATGCGATCCTTGACGCACTGGAAGATTTCGACATCGGTGGACGACTGTACGCTTGGATTTTTAGCTACCTTAGGGACCGCACCATTTACATGACGACAAGTAACGGAGACACCGATCGATATAAGGTTCATCGTGGTGTTCCCCAAGGAGGAGTTCTCAGCCCGATCCTATTTAATGTCACAATGATCGGCCTAGCAGCAGAACTTCCCAGCACGGTGAAGATCACTGCATACGCTGATGACATATGCATATGGGCATCTGGAACTACTCGTCCGCAATTGCGAGCTCGACTACAGCGTGCAGTGACGATCACATACAAATATCTACGACGTCAGGGGCTCACTCTTTCAATCGACAAATGCGCAGTGCTTGCGTTCACGCGCAAGCATATGTCGCAATACCCGATATTTATTAATGGGACAGCGATACCTGCTGTAACGCACCACAAGTTTCTTGGGGTTGTCGTACACAGAGATCTATCGTGGACGAGGCATGTCGCCGTACTTAAATCTAAATTGAAGAGCTTTGCTCTCATTCTTCGCCACGTAGCAGGAGCAAGATGGGGCCCATCAGAATCATCGCTACTTCAATTATACAATGCTCTATTTGTGGGATACATTCGATACAGCATGCCGGTGCTTTCCAATATGGGACCTAGTTGTGTGAAGACACTCGAGAGTGTTCAAGCTCAATGCTTACGAAGATGCTTGGGTCTACCATGCTGCACTTCAACAAATGGGACAATCGCAGAGGCTCGGGCTTGTCCCATCAGTGTATACATGCTCTGCGAGTCACTTAGAGTTCACCTACGATTACTGAGCAGACACAGACAGCACCCACTGTCAGTACTACCCGCCACTCACCCAGATTGCAGTTTCTCAAAAGTAATATTGCGGCATGAAAATATTATACCACCAAGGTTTTCTCCGCCAAATGCCCCTGCAGTGCCACCATGGGTTCTGCCTAAACCACCTATCTCTTTTACGATACCTGGAATTACGAAGAAGTCGCTCATTTCTTCTGTTGGCCTCAGACAACTGACCCTATATCACATTTATACAACGTACAGTGATTCTCTGCACGTGTACACCGACGGATCCACCACGCTAAACACCTCCGCCGCAGCCTTTGTCATCCCAGACATGGATATCGCTCGACGATTCAAAGTGGACCATAAAACCACATCAACTGCCGCAGAGCTTGTCGCTATCCGAGAGGCAATAAGGTTTATTTCCGGAGAGCGACCTCGAGCCTGGACGATTTTCTGTGATGCCAAACCCGCTTTGCAAACCATTAATTGCATCATGAAGCAAGGTCCATATTACAGCTTGGCAATAGAAATCACAGAACTTATTCAGGTTGCTTCAACGAATGGCCATCTTATAACTTTCCAGTGGATTCCCGCTCATTGCGGCGTGATGGGAAACGAAGAGGCAGACGCTCAAGCTAAAAATGCCTTAGGCAGTGCCCCTGAAGTACGCATTGCGTTTTCACGAGCTGACACGAACGCCCTGCTTCGCTGCGCGATGCGCAGCTACACACTTCAGCACTGGACCAAACCGGAACGGCGACACCAGCGACTTCACAAATGGGACCCGGAAATGAGGTTCCGCATGCCTCCTAAATTGAAACGGCAACTCACAAGTATGATCCACCGCATTCGTCTTGGTGTAGCGTACACTAGACGTTACGCACATATCATCGGTCGCAGTGACACCGGTCCTAATTGTGAACACTGTGATGTGCCAGAAACACTTGAGCACATATTTTGTGTCTGCCCAGCATACGCACGTGAACGACAAACACTGATTTCTTCTACTGAACAATATCGCAGTAGTTCATTAACTGATGAGACCATGTTGGGCCCTTGGCCAGACACCAACAGTGCAACTGTGGTCACAAGAGCAGTTATTACCTTTTTAGAAACAACTGGACTATGCGCGCGGCTCTAAAATGTGTCTCAGCTAGAAAGAACACTACATACTCACCTCTCTATCTCACCATCGTCATCCATTAATCTTTCTTTTCCCCTTTCCCTTCCCCCAGTGTAGAGTAGCAGGCTAAAGCAAACTATCGCTCAGGCCGACCTCTCTGCCTTTCTGTTAATAAACATACTTCCTTCCCTACACAAGCACTGAAGTGCTGTTCTCTCAACTTGGTGCCATGTTTGCACTATTTCCTTGCAGTATCATGTGCAAACTGGCCCTTCAGACAACCTTCTGAAGTCGATTGTAAAAGATGTACTCGAACAAGGACAGGCAGGTCAGTTAAAGTAGTAAGGACACTAAAGGCAAATGGCAATTGATGTCCGAGTGAAAGCTCAATGTAAGACGTCTAAAATTGCACTATTATCAACAGCAGTGACTTACTTACCAAGAAATTAAGCTAAATGTATCACATGACATACTTCACGAGTGGGACATTTGCAAAATGATCCCGATGAAGTGAGAGCGTCCGACTACAAATAATCACTAGTAATGAAACTAGCTACAACTAAAATTAACTTTCTGTGTGTCCATAAGATATGTACTACAATTCTGCTTGTTCGTTTCTGTTTGAATCAGAGAAAAAAAGGACTGCCTCGCATGGCTATGGGGAATGGTGCGAGTACTTGAAAAGTTTGGTTTTTAGCTGGTTAGGCTGAATAGGTGGGGTCATCTAGCAGGGCCCCAGTTGAACTAAGCAAGCAGAGCCATGGGCTAAGAGATTGCAGAAAGTTGTTCTATGCTACTGTGGCTCCCCCTACTTTCGCTCTGCTGCTACTGTACTGGCGTTGGTGGCTACGTAGTAAAGGCGGGCAATGTTGGGTACGAAAACGGTGACGTCTAAAAGACCACTTTTACGTGGGTGATTCGAAGTGAGCTAACGCGATGCCAACCACTAAAATGTAGTTTTATTTCAAAATAAGCACTTGCTTGGCACAAAAGTAGCACTACAATGTTTCTGGAATGCTATTTCAGCAAACAACGCCGCCTTAATATTTGCCCTTAGTGTTCCTTTAAAGGCATATTTGGACAGACAAAAATTTTGAGTAAAGCGGACGTGATGGAGCTTGAATACTGACTGATACACCTTCAATTCATACAGTTAGCCAGGCTGTGCTAGAACTTTCGCCACTGGCTGAGGGGGAGGCAAATGACATGTGGCATGCAATGACACTTTCCAAAAGCGCCCACAAAGCACTGTGCCACCCTGGCATGTATTACAGGGCATGCGTGTAACATGCTACACTACGCGTCACGGAGAACAGCTGCACTGAACTCACTTGATGATGCGGTTGTTCTCAAACTCCTCCTGGAGGACGCACGAGTGGAACTCGCAGTTTTCCAGGCGGATCCACTCCTCGGTGACGACGGGCATGATGTCGTAGCGACCCACAACTTCCTTGCCTTGCCGGGTCAGGTCATTGATGCCCACCTCGATGTCTGGCATCCCTGGTCACACAAGTGTTGTTCAAAGCGGGCGTGAAAACCTCTATGCTTTTGGCCAGGTGGTTAGCGAATGTAACAAGCAGGTATAAATTTAGATCTGATATAGTTATTGGCATACCCTAATTATACATATCCTCAGGCAAAAAAAAAAACACCAGGCCTGCTCAGACAAGGGGCACACAAAGGCGTAAAGATGCCATTGTTTTCATAGCCTTCATCTCAGAATGTACTATGTGAACATGCACAGTTATCAGTCCTACCATAATTATACATGAACAGGGGTTGCGAGCTGAAGCCTACGTTTTGACAAGTGGGCTGCTCTTCTCCAGCATTGCAACGGTAGCAGCCTTGCAGAAGGCTTGTCGAAACGTCGGCTCAGCCTCCAGCACACATCCCTTGTTAAATTTTCTATCACAAGCTGCCAACTTCCCCTTCCTGCTCTTTTTCATTGACTAATAATTATATGTGCTATGCACAAAAGTGAAACGACAGAAATTACTGTTGTCATTTTCTGTCTCGAAAGCATTATATGATTGCGGGGGAAGTCATGCTAGAAGGCTACAAAAGTTTGACACCTCAAGTTCTCCAACATGCACCTGAATCAAATTACAATGGCATGAAGCGTTTTCGCTTCAATCGAAAATACGGATGTGGCAACGACGAGAAATAAAGAGTCGACAAACACAAGTGTTCTTCTACTCTCAAATTGTTGCTGTCCTGTTTGTCATCCTAACCTGACCATGACTTGTATAGTACAACGTAGTTGGTAATGTGGCGCGTTAGTTTCCGTAACTGTAAACATCCCACTTCTGTGGAAGACATCAATAGTCGTGGAACCTAACAATCCACATGGACAACTAGTGCACAGAGCAGTCAAGCGCTATGAATAGCAAGCATCTGTGAACAGACGAGTGTTATTGTACAGTATAGTTTTTCCGGTCCAACCAGTATGCAAAATACCCACGGTTACAGAACCTAACAATCCACAAGACCGTGTACATAGTACGCAGAACAAAGTGACGCCAAATAGTAAATAATGATGACAACATGGTTAACAAGGAATTGAAAAGTGCTATAGAAGTAGAAGAGAAAAACGAGAGCAGCATAACAAAGTGGTATTCAAGGTGCAAAATAAAACTAACAAAAAGGCAATGCGGACAACAACGGGCACTACAAGAAATCTTCAGATATATAGGCAGGTTCAGCTAACTTGTGGGCTGGGCTATTTGGGCAGATGTAGGTGCTACCGTGTTCATAATAATAACAATGATGAATAAGCGTAATAAATAACAAGGTAGCAGTTGCTAGAAACAATGCGTAAATGGGGCACTTAATTCAGTCTATTGTTCACCAATTTAGAGACTATTGGGGACTTTTCAACCTGCTGTATAAAAACTTTGCTCCTTACATTTAATTCTCCTGCAAAACATTTTTTGCGAAATTCCTATGCAATATTCTATGAAGGGTTCATAAGAGTTTAGAACTTCCATATAAGTATTCTGTAAAAACTTCATGATTATCAACTGCCTACAAGAGGTTTTATGATGTTGACCCCAAAGTTTTTCAGTCATGCAAGTTGCGAACTCTGCTTAGGGTACGTGCACCAAATTTTGGTCGCGACAAGAGACAAAATCTGCTGACTTGACAAGTTGCGAACTCTCCTTAGGCTATGTGCACCAAATTTTGGTGACGACATTAGAAAAAATCTAATGATTTGGTAGCAATTGTCAACAGAGAAATAAACGAATCAATGGCAATTTCTTGTGTTTTGTGGTGTATACTACCACGTGTGCTGCCACACTGGTGAAGCAAGCAGCACTTTTACATCTGCGATTTACAATTGGCAGATGACAGAATTCTACGGTTTTTCATGAAATAGTTCCCGATTCTCACAGCAGTAACTCATGCAATGGTGTATGAACACTGCAGCAATGACGAGTGGTATCTATCATTGGGCCCAGTTTGTTAATCGATGCAGACTATGTCCAGTGGACCTGTCCCGGTATTCGAACAGTTTCACAGCTGGTATGACTCGGGGAAGTATCATTGACTCTTCACAGCTAAACATTGTTTGGTATGTCCCCTCTTCCCCCCTCCAAAAAGCAAGGTACTCTATGCCTGGCTGTTTGAACAAACCAGCCAAAACGAAGAAGCAACAAGCATTTTGCAACTTCAGACATACACGTGCAGATTGTATTCCTATGCACAACGGTGCTGCTTTTCAAAGCTCGCTCTTTTTCTAGCCCCCGTTTTCTAACCTACAGCGTAGTGTAGCAAACCGGACCTTCATCTTGTCAACGTCCCTGCCTTTTTCTATTCTTGCTCTCCCTGTAAATCTCCTCCCTTTCTAAGAGGTTGCACATAAAATAAATGGCATACTTACCACTAACGAATGCGATGAAGAAGACTCGTACGCGGGCTTTCTGTTGGCAAACGTGTCCCGTCTTGTCCTGCTCGACAATGAACTCGTCTTGCACTGTCACCTGGATCTCTTCAGTCTTGTACGTGAGCGCTCTATCTCGGTGGATCTGTAGCCGGAACAAGGCATCCTCCACGACCTGCATAGCATTAGGTGGCTCCATGGATGGCAGAGGCAAAATGTAGTCATTACCATTGCCTGTTAGTCACGGCACAAAGCCACGTCGAGCAAGCGCTACGACCGTACGTAGTCCGAGACAGCTCTGCAACATCATCGCTTATGTCACTGTTAGTCTATGGCAAGTTGGCAGTACAACTGCCCCAGTCATACCATCATGGGTCACTGTGGTTCTACAATGAATGACATAAGCAAGTTTTAGTACTGCATAGGTAGCGTCAGTGACAGTGTTGGATATCTAATAGAGGCTTTTAGCTTGTCTGGTATTTATTTAGAGGCAGAAATGTTTACAAAACACCAAGTTACAGGATTATGGGATCAACATCTTGTGATACTTTGTGCAACCACAATTACGGACATGCTCGTTTCTGGCTAGTACCCTTGAGGAAAAAGAGTTTAACAAGGCAACTCAGAGTATTGGGCTACTGCCAAGAATTCACACTCGCAGAGAAGTAAAATGCCCCAGGCTGATGTGATAACAGCTCTATGGTTGCCAGATTCCTCTGTGCCCCTCCAAATGACACCACATATCCAGCCTCTCATGTTTATGGCTAAAGTATTATAATGATAACGCAGGGAAATTTGTGGACAGACTCAGTCTCTTTAACGCCATGTTTCACACCGAATGTGTGCAAGGCATGTTCACACTGTTTTATCTTGCATTGCTCGATGGCTGTAGAAGTTTTGGTAGAATTGTAGTGTGCTTTGTTCACTCAACAGACTAATGACTCGCTGGCCTTCAAAGCGCCCCAAGTAGTGGCCTGTCCTTGACCACTGACTCAGTAAACTATCGGTTGGAAGGCCTTACGAGTCCCCGTGTGACAAGGCTCTTGGTTTCAACAGTTTTGGTCATACAACAAAGCAAAACATCACAGCAAGCCATGTGCCCTTTAAAATAATTGTTTCTACTAGTACACTCTTCCTCATACCATAGGCTTTCGAAGTGCTGCTACGCACCTGAATGAAGCTCTTGAGGTCTTCGCAGCTCTGGGTGCCGAGCTTGAGGAGCTGCGAGACCTGGGGTGCATGCTCCAGGGGCAGGCCCAGCTTGGCAAACTGGCCGACGCTCGTGATCTGGCCCTGCATCACCTTGGAGATCTGGCCCGGACGCACACCCACCCGCTCCCTGTAGAACACGTACTGCAGCTTCACCGTGAAGATTTTGCCATAGGCGTCAAACTGCTGGGCACCCATCTCGGACAACGAGTAGCAGGCCTGCAATGCACCAGCCATTTGTTTTGCACAACAGATGCAGAAGGGCACCTCCGAAAAGCTATACTCGGTAACCCCCCTCCCCCCCCCCCCCCCAAAGAATATCAGGTTTGCCTACAGCCACCGCTTTAGGTCGGCAAAAAAAAAGTGGGACTCACTCAGACTCCTCGCCAAAACTTTCCTGAGCCGAACTCACTTGGGCTCATACTCATGAAAATTTTCTACAATCGGAACCACTCGGACTCAGACTTGAGACAATATTACTTACCCGAACTCACTCAAACTCGCAGTTTGATTTGAGTCCGTGTGAATCGACTCAAGACTGAGATCGCTAACCTATGGCCATCGCTGCACCTCACACAAAAAAAATTCGCCTGAATGCTCCATCGAAATAGCGCTAGACCATTTGCAGTAGATCAAGTACGTCTCAAAGTGTTTCAGATAGCTGACCTTCCCACACACGTTTGTGTTGCTGATTTTATGTCGTAAGCATGAATGTCCTCACGTATTTCGTCAGAAATTCTGGCATCCATGGTCGGCCAAACAATGTTTTACGAGCCAACAAAGAGCCTTCATCTCTTAGTACGCATAGTCTTTGCATTAGGCAAGAAGAAGTTCTTACAGTTCAACCCAAAACAGGCTAGCATGACCGTCTTTGACAGGTGAAAAGCATGCACGCCATGACTCTGTTGGCGGAGCTAGAATTTTTTTCAAGTGGTTACCGAGTTTACTGGTAGCTTGAACCACTGCATCCAAAAATGCACCTCAATCATTCAACTCACAAATTGACCCAAATGGCTGACATTGTCATAACTATGACCAGTGTGAAAATGCATGAAAGAAATGCACCCAGCATCTTCAACATGTTCACGTTGAATGTTATTAACACAAAAGAGTTTTATGCCAGGGTCCACCACGGCTCCACTGACATATTTCCGTCATGAATATGAAGTTGTAAAATATAAACTAACAGATTGCAAAGAAAAAATGAGAAGAAATAGTTCCGCAGCAGGGCGTCGAACCAGCACTTTATGCTAACCACTACACCATGGAGCGAACCTTCTTCATCTTGGTAACGGCAAGCCATTTATATACACCATACACCGTTTGACAGTCCTCCAAGCTTCGTAACTTCAGCGCGCTTTCGTCATCAGTAGCGCAATGGCGCGACAAGCCCACGTTGGGCGCGCTCTAAAGGCCGTCGCCTATCGCGTTCCAGTAAGCGCCACCTCCACGAAGCGTGGTCTCTCCTGCGCGCGCACCTATTAAACTCGTGATTCAGTAGAGCTCGAAGGTCACTTCGCTTGCTGTCGCTTTACGGAAGGAGCATGCTGCTCACACACGAAGAAGTAGGAACTGCGACAGTTGTTTGCGCTCGTCCTATGTATACATATGCATTGATTTCATGAGTCTTTCTTTCTGTTTTTCTGTTTGAACAGCGTGCCTTAAGTATCGTGCTGCGACAGTTGTTTGTCTGCACTTGTCTTGTGTGTGCTCATCTCATTCCGAGCGTGCTTCTTCTTGAGGTGCGCGCTGCAAGTTTTGAGCTGCTTGCCGTTCTTTGTGTGACATTGCACTTCGTTGCTGTAGCAATCATTCCTTCGCCATTGTGGCAAAACAATGCACAATTAACGCTCAATTGCCCCTGTTAGGTCGCATTTTACTTTCGTGCTATGCCGATTTCTAAAAATGAGGGATCAACCACATTTTTTTCTTAATACCTTGATCAAGTAAAGTATAGGCTTCCAGTCTAGATGTACTTTGGAATATGGGGGAAAGCCTGCCAATGCACTGAGAAATCAGAGAGATTTAAGACTGTTTTTTATGCAAATTACATCAAAATTGAATCATGACATAACAAGCCATTTACTAACAAAAGTCAATGAAAATTTACCTCATCCTTATTATCGTGAAAACTAATTTATGTTCATAATGGATCGGGAAGACTGAAGCAACACAAGAACATTTCTGGTGCTCTATGCTTGATTCAAAATGTTGCAGGATGACAACACGAGCATTTATGAATCTAAACAGCTTAGTCTAGTTTTCAAATATTACTAAGCAAATCAGAAGATGTCATGCGGGAACAGTCACTGATGCCAACAAATTCAACAAAGATGCTAGGACAAAGGAAAAAAAATATTTTTTTAAACTTGTAGTTACCATTAGGTTGCCATTTCTTTCCGTACAATTAATTAAACTTATATGCTTTCATGCAGCAACATCTAGATCTTAGTATGCAGCACTTTGGAGCATGGAATTGTAGATGATTAATACCAGCTGCCGAGCCTTTCCTAACCCCTCAAGGTTTATTTTTTTTTTTTACTAACTGAACTGCCGAGCCTTTCCTAACCCCTCAAGGTTTATTATTTTTTTTTACTAACTGAACAGTGATGGCTCAACTTTTGTATGGTGTGAGATGTTTTATTTGGTTGACTGGAAAATAAACTCACTTCCGACGACAAACACGCATATATACCCACATCTCTCTAAAAACACCCCTGGACAATCTATTTTTTTCATCCAGAGAGTGGAAAAATACATAGTACAAGGTCACTTCATCTGTAGTTAAGAGCTGAATGTTATAAGCTGATGTTGTCAAAGAACCAATACAACGTGCACAGGCATTTTTGTGTTTTCCCGCCATACACAAGCGGCCGCAAGAGATGGGATCAAGCACATGACTGGGCTAAGCGCGTGCAGTGGCCACTAATATGCAAGCCACATTCAACTGCAACTGCACCATTTTATTTGTTATCAAAATGAAGGAGCGTGCTCCATACAATACTTGCAGATTAACTTATATGGTCTCATACTTATATGCCACAACAAACTTATCCTCTATGATATAAGTTCCACCTCATACAAAATGACAAGGTTCTTATAGTGCAACAAATGAAAACTCTGGGGTGTTGGAAGTCGAAACAACAACAAATTTATGATAAAATTCACAGAGCGGAATTCCAGTTTCGATTCAACTACCTGGGCTTCCTTGTTGAGCAACTAACCCATGTACATGGCTTTGAGACTACAGGTTTTCCCGCTCACTTTAATCCAAGTGCCAGACTAAATAATCTGCATGCCATTGAAATAATCTGAGTGCCGAGCTATTTAATCCATGTGCCAAACATTTAATCCAAGC
This sequence comes from Rhipicephalus microplus, assembly GCF_043290135.1. Classification (NCBI taxonomy): domain Eukaryota; kingdom Metazoa; phylum Arthropoda; class Arachnida; order Ixodida; family Ixodidae; genus Rhipicephalus; species Rhipicephalus microplus. The sequence goes on along the minus strand of NC_134705.1, from coordinate 196,018,593 downwards.
GCCAACATATTTAATCCAAGCGCCAACTCACTCAGGCCGTGTGCCATTGAGTTTAATGCAAGTGCCACCGTGTTTAATCCGATTGCCAATGACCTTAATTCAGGTGCCAGTCAGCTTAATCCATGTGCTAGAAACACACAGTTAGCCACTATATATACTATAAATGTCAGAATAACGTAAACATGGCGTCACAGCAAGAACTTTTCCCTCGGCGATACATGGTAGCGCTTATGAAATGAAGTGCGCAGCGCGACTTCCCCTTAACATTTTGGTGTCATAGCTTCAAAATAAAAAAAAAAACAGTCAGTATTGATTGCATTTATGGGTACTTAAATGTATTTGCTCATAGAGTTCATGTTAGTCTTTATTGCATTGCTACTGCTTCATTCCGGTTAACCGTCTACACCATCGCATATGCATAGATTCGTGTCGTCTGCTGAGCAGACGGCATTTGGCTACTTATGCACTGAGGCTACCGCAGTCGTCTGCTCAGCCCAGGGGAGAACAGTGACCGACAGATGATATCCATTCGTTCTTGAAATCAGAAATAACCACTTAAAAAAACCAAACTTGCATTTATTCGGGTTCATGTGGAAATAAGTTGTTATAAAATCATCAAAGTAGATACTCCGGTTTTCATGTAACAGACAACGCTTAGTGTAGCTGAAGCGTGTTTACTTGAAGCGTGTGTTTTCATACGGGAACATTTGCAGAAGAAGAGAGAGCATTTCTTGAAGTCATGGCTGGATGCAAACGAGGACCACACTTTAAGAACCCCGACGAACCTCGTCGAAAAAACAGCAGAGTATCGGTGGTCGACAGGGCTAGGATTGTGGACGTTTACAGGCGTGGCGGTGACTTAAAGCAACTGGCCGACGCTCTAGCCATCAACATTAAAACAGCAAGATCGATTGCCGCTACCGACAGAGAAACATCAAAGCATGGTGGGGGTTCAAAAAGGAAGTTTGGAGATGACGTCGTGAGTACTTTGGGACGAATTGTCGACGAAAACTGTACATTTACATTGAAGCAAATAAAGGAGGCCCTGGAGAAAGAAATGCCAGGAGTAACAATCAGTGCAAGTACAGTCGACCACTTGCTGGATGCCCACTGCTACTCGATGAAGCTAGTGACGCAGAGGCCCACAGATCGCAACCGTGACAATATCAAGCACAGCCGCATGCTGTACACCCAATGGCTGCAGTCTGATGGATTGCGTGATGGCCGCTTCTATTTAGATGAGACTAACTGCAATATCTGGTGTTCCAGGAACTTCGGCAGGGCCGCTAAAGGACAACCAGCTGTGCACATGACCACAACGACAAAGGGAGTGAACTTGAACATTATAGCATGCATGTCCGCAAATGGAGTTATTCACTGGACTGCGGTGGACAAAGTTCATTGGGTTGTTTTTAATGGCTTCCTCAGTGATGTTTCGGCCCGTGTAGATTGTGATGAGCCAAATACCGAAGCTGTATTCCTTTTTGATAATGCACCTGCTCACGCTCGAGCAGAACAGGTGGCTTTGGCTAACTCCACGCACTCTATTAAGCGCCTGCCAGCGTACAGTCCCTTTTTTACCCCAAAGAAGAAGCCTGCTTGAAATTCAAGTCACACGTGAAGGCCTACCTGAGCGAACGTCGTAATTTAGTTTCAGTGACACCGCAAGGCATGACAAAAAAAGAGCACAGGCGTTCTTTGCTGCTGGATGCGGCTCGCCACTCCATGCAAGAAATACAGCGCGATCGGCACAATTTCTCTTTCATGCCTGCTGCTTTGCGTGAAAATGACTTGTGAACATCCGTCTCCGAGCCCTATGAGACAGTTCTGTTTTAATAAATATACTAACCTGTGCCTTTGTTGCATTTCTTGAATAATTAGTAGTAATCACTCTTGTTTTCCTGTACATGTATGTAAGTGTACACACACACACACACACACACACACACACACACACACACACACACACACACACACACACATATTATATATATATATATATATGTGTGTGTGTGTGTGTGTGTGTGTGTGTGTGTGTGTGTGTGTGTGTGTGTGTGTGTGTGTGTGTGTGTAGAGAAAGAGAGGGGGGACAGAACAAATAATTTAGTGATTGCACTGAATCCGCAAGCATCCAATGTGTGATGACAGGCATAATGCCGCGCAAAAAAAAAAACACGTACACAAAAAAAGAAAGCTAGGCCCAAGGTCAGTTGCGTGTTATTATCATTTTGTTTCCTCTGTGTTCATTTCATCGCATTCGTCAAGTACGCCACCAAACTAACAGGCTAAACGAACAATCAGTACTGTTCGTATCATTGGAGACATTTAACTTTGTTTGAATAAAAAAATAAGAACATACAATAACGTAAAATAAAACTTCTATTGCCACATCAGGATGATCAGTTTACGTTTTATGTTCACTACAGGAAAAAAAAAACATATTGGAATTATCTCTAATTCACAGTGCGTGCCGCGCGACGGCTTCCTAATTTCTTGATTATGTAGCTGTCTTTGACCCATCACTGCCCGTGACCATGCTTTTAATCTCTTAGTATGTGTTCCGGCACTCCAATAAACATAGTGTGTCGTTCGCATTACATGACCTGTCCTGGTCATGTAATGTTGTAGTGTGTACCAAAGTCAATTATGAGCTTCAGTGACGGATACTGAATTTCATTGCACTGTAAAATATTCAGCAATATGTTCCTGCGTTTTTTTCATTTTCATTAAATTTATTTCACCTGGGCCAAGCACTCATTATACAAACTTGCGCATAGCAAAGTATAAGCATTCCAAACATGGCTTAAGCGAACCACGGCAGTAATTTTTTCCAAGAATACTATCGGCGAATACAAATAATAATGATTGATTCTACCTTCCGACTATTGTCTTTTGTACTGTAGGAACTGCATTTCAATTGCACTGCCGTTTTTACTCCCCGTATTCTGGTTTTTGTGCGTGGATTAAACTGAATGGCACCTGAATTAAAGTCATTGGCAATTGTATTAAACACGGTGGCACTTGGATTAAACTCAATGGCACGCGGCCTGAGTGAGTTGGCGCTTGGATTAAATATGTTGGCGCTTGGATTAAATGTTTGGCACATGGATTAAATAGCTCGGCGTTCAGATTATTTCAATGGCATGCAGATTATTTAGGCTGGCACTTGGATTAAAGTGAGCAGGAAAGCCTGTAGATCTGAGATCAATGGTACTGTCACATTTTTTCGACAAGCTAAAGGGTCACCAAAGAGCAAAACAATTTCTCGCATATTAGTAAAGTATAGTTTCACAATTTCGAAAACACCCCTCATACCGCAACGCGACACTTAGTAAATGAGGAAATGTATGAAAAAAAATATATATATATGCACATGGCGATGCCACCTTCAGATTACTGCATCAAACACTGTGATGTAAGAAATTTGAAAGGTGTCTAGTGGGTCCTACATAGCTTCCAATCCCTAAAAATGAGGAACATTGTTATCTCTGCGTGCCATAGACATAGTATACAAAGTTTAAAAAAATTCCATTGAGCCAATGTTGTGAAAATACCAAAATTACATATTGAAATTTATAACATCATGCACGCAGGTTTCGGTGCCAAATTTAAAAACAGAAACATCAACTTTGGTTTTCTCTGCTAATAATAAACCTGTCATAGTGAAACATGTGGCACAAGAGTTCTTAGTGCGGTTTGTCAATCTAAACCAAGTCACTGTTCTTCTTTAGTGTCCCTTTAAGCACACATGCCTGAAAAAGAAGGTGGGAGCTCTCGCCTTTCGCCCTCCACAGAGCAACAGCCGTGAATCCAAGACAACCTACAGGTTAGTAACACAAAAGCCCATCTGCCAAGTCCATTGATGGAGATCATGCTACAAAAGAACCAAACGAGCTCTCGGGTAGTGCTATGGTGCGATGAAACAGCCTGCTTGAGCAAAACAGCAACACTCTTGTCGGCATCGAGTGGCAGTTTGAGCGACTACAAAACAGTCCTGCAATTGAAAGTGGTAACTTGTGTAATTCAGAGTTGCTACAACAGATGCTTGAAATTGATTTATATATGGGTTTTAACATCCCCAAACCACCATATGATTATGAGAGACACCGTGGTGGAGGGCTCCGGAAATTTCGACCACCTGGGGTTTTTAACATGCACTTAAATCTGAGCACACGAGCCTACAGCACAGATGCTTGAAATTGCTTTGTTCTTTAGTTCTTTTTAGGAACACTGTATACAACTCTGCACACAAAATGTTTCAGCTAGTCTTGTTAACTAGCCACAAAGGGCAAGATACATTGAGGTTTGGATGAATTTAACCTCCTAGGTAATAAATTTATATTCATTTTACTTAATTTTGCAGTATACTGTCATCAGCCTGACTACGTCCACTGCAGGACAAAGACCTCTCCCATGTTCCGTCAGTCAACTCCGTCCTGTGCTTGCTGCTGCCACTTTATACCCGAAAACTTCCTAATCTGACCTGCACACCTAACTTCCTGTCTTGCCTTCACCCGCTTGCCTTCTCTGGGAATCCAGTCAGTTACCTTTAATGACCAGCAGCTATCCTTCCTACGCGCTACGTGCCCAGCCCATTTCCGTTTCTCTTTCATAATTTTAACTACGATATCTTTTCCCGGTTTGTTCCCTGACCCACTCTGCTCTCTTCTTGTCTCTTAAGGTTACACCTATCATTTTTTTTTCCATCGCTCACTGTGTCATCCCCAATTTCAGCTGAACCCTCTTTGCAAGCCTCCAGGTTTCCGCTCCGCAGGCAAGTACAAGCAGGATGCAGCTGTTATATACCTTCCTTTTGAAGGATAGTGGCAATCTGCCAGTCACGATTTTAGAGTGCTTGCCAATTGTGCTCTATCCCATTCTTATTCTTATAGTTACTTCAATCTCCTGGTTTGGCTGCGCCGTTGCTACCTGTCCTAAGTATACGCACTCTTTTACAACTCCCAGTGCAATACTACCTATCTCGAAGCGCTTTTCTCATCTGAGGTTGTTGCACATTACTTTCGTTTTCTGCAGATTAATTTTAAGACCTACAGGCAGTGTACTGTAAGTATGAAAAATCTGCTGAAACCAGTGCCATGTTTGACAAGCCATTGAACATGCACCGTCTACGAGCCATGTAAAATGTATAATTTTTCTTTATTCAGAATGAATATAACTGGAAATTAAAAATTGTACCCTGTTACAGCCTGAGTTTTGATTATATATATATACAAAAACAGAACACGAATGACTTGAAGATAATTATGTTTTAATTACACATTAGTTAAGATTAAGTACATAAAAACACATAGTTCAAAGTATATTACGACACTATTTTTGTTGTAACGGAATATTGAATGCCTTAGCAAAATGTGTAAATTTGACATATTAACTGACTGTCTTTCATAGGTTGTGCTTAAAATGATTGGGCTTACAAAGGGTCGTTCATTCATTCTGTGAAGTGTGCGGTATCAAGTTGCGTCCGTCAAAATGTTAGCATCCTGCCCAACTTTGTTCAAGATGAGCGTTCAGATCCAAGAAAGCATGAGTGCCTAAAAGGGGTACTCACACGAACATTATATATTCTCCGATTGCCACACTGAATAAAAACTCTGGTATTGAGAACCCTAAAAAGAGTGTCATGGTGCCTGGGAATGCCTCAAATAAGTAACATCACTACCTTAAAAAAAAAAACACTTTCGGTTTCGATGTAGAGCGGGCGGCTTCTCAGTGACGTGTCATGGCAGTCATGACGTCATGGAGAGTGAGTAACTCTCAAGACGCAGCGTTCGCAAACTCAGTGGAACTGTGTTGACTCGTCGGGATAACGCAGATTGCGGTGGGGCTGGTTTGCTGGTGCTCAGCGATGAAAACTTTAAAATCAAAGTAAAATATTGTATACATGTTGTGTCACTCTGGTGTGTGGAGAGTGTTAACAGTGCATACCGATTGATTTGTGGAGTTTAACGTCCCAAAACCACCATATGATTATGAGAGACGCCGTAGTGGAGGGCTCCAGAAATTTTGACCACCTGGGGTTCTTTAACGTGCCCCCAAATCTGAGTACACGGGCCTACAACATTTCCGCCTCCATCGGAAATGCAGCCGCCACAGCCAGGATTTGATCCCGCGACCTGCGGGTCAGCAGCCGAGTACCTTAGCCACTAGACCACCGTGGCGGGGCGACAGTGCATACCAGGTAAACTCCTGTAAGTATGCAAGTACGTCAGAATGTTATCGCAATATAGTGATCGCGAAGAACCAATCCACGCCAAGCAATGAGCCACAAACTACCTCACTGTAGGGCAAGAACCTATGCTCACAAAATTTGTAACTTGTAGAGAAAGACACTGCGACGTGCAAGCAGCTGTAATCAAAATCTGGCATACAAGCCAAGTATCAAGCCAAGTATATAATGTATCTAACTATAGACCGGTATCGCTAACCCCCATTTGTTGCAAGACATTGGAACACATAATCTATTCTTGCCTTATAAAACACCTTCAAGATAATAATTTTTTCACTTCGTCTCAACATGGCTTTCGCGCAGGCCTTTCGTGTGTTACACAGCTAACCGAATTCGTACATGACATCGCTTCATCATTCGACCAGGGCATTCAATTGGAGGCTGTTTTTTTGGACTTCAAAAAAGCTTTTGATGTCGTCCCCCACAGTCTTTTGCTTCATAAGTTGTCGTTTCTTGGTATTCCTAAAACCCTCATAGACTAGATTAAGGATTATCTCAGCGGCTGCAAGCAATGTGTTGTGATAAATGGTGTGTCTTCATCAACAGCTAATGTACTGTCCAGGGTGCCACAGGGGTCGGTCCTGAGGCCGCTTCTGTTTTTGATTTTTATCAATAATTTTCCACTGGGTTTGAAATCAACAGTGAGGCTTTATGCTGATGATTGTGTTTTGTATTGCCCAGTCAAGTGTTTTGATGACACCACAGTACTTCAGTCTGACCTCGATAAGATTGTGTCTTGGTGTGCTCAGTGGCAAATGAGTTTGAACCTAACTAAATGTTTTCATGTGCAATTTAATAACAAAAAAAAGGTTGTATCCAGGTCTTATTGCTTAAATTCCTGCGCAGTACAAAAGGTAGATCAAGTTAAGTATCTCGGCGTAACATTCACGGCAACACTAGATTGGACCAGTCACGTAGATCTAATCACAGCCAAGGCTTCACGCTTAATTCATTTTTTTCAAAGAAATTTCAGCGACGCGCCGCAAACACTCAAGGAAACCCTGTATATTACAAATGTGCGCTCAATTTTAGAGTATGCTTGTGTTTCTTGGGACCCTTTCACGAATGTACTAAAAGAAAAGTTGGAGAGGGCGCAAAAAAGGGCTGCTAGGTTTGTTACAGGAAACTACGATTTTAGAATAAGGTCTTCTGGAATTCTTCAGGCCTTGGGATGGGAACCCCTTTGTGGACGATGGAAAGTTCAAAGACTTAAATTTCTCTATAATATATATCACGGTAAGACTGGGCTAAATAAAGAGCGGTATTTAAAGACGTTTAGTTATATATCCGAACGGAAAGGTCACTTATATAAAATTAGAGAATATACCTGTCGATTGAATGTCTTTAAATACTCTTTCTTTCCAAATTCTATTAGTGACTGGAATGCGCTAAAAATACCAATATTCTCTGATTCTAATTTCCTAACAGCCATTGAAACAGCATTTTGAGCTGCTGAAATAACCCATATATTTAACGTTGGCTTTGTACTTCTCTTGGTTGTTGATTTTTTATAAGTAAAGTTACTGTTTTCGTTGTATAATCCTGTGTTTTGTTTTTTTGTTCTAACGCTGTACTACAAGTGTTGATTTCTCCTGTATACTGTAAGGCACGATTTATTTGCCTTTAATTTTGCTGTTTTGTATTCTATTTTCTACTGTAACCCCCCTACAACAATGCCCAATGGGCGATGTAGGTACTTGTAATAAATAAATAAATAAATAAGTAAGGTAGGTAACTACAGAGCACTCCGGCGAAGCCACTAATACTTCCAGATGTTACGAAAAGTAGACCACTATTTCTATCACACATGCAAACAGATTAGAGAAGATTTCCTTAATAATTTTAATTTGGTAATTATTTAATCATTACTTATTTATCACTTATTGATTTTGTAGAGATTTATAAAGTTCCATCATGTTAGTGAATCTTATAAAGAGCAATTAGTTAGTTACTACTATTAGCTGATAACGAATGTTCACCTGAAAAACACGAACAAGAAATGTACGTCGAAATTCTCACTGATCGCTCACCTGGAGTGGAACCTCCTGAAAAGGGTCGGCGTCCTCCCTGCTGTTATGCAAGTACAGGATATTCTGTTCCGTCATGCGCACAAACACTTTCTTCCAGTAGCGGTTTCCCGTGATCTTTTTCTTGTTTGGATGCCGCAACATCATCTCCCAGCCGTCACCCTCAAACTTGGGCCTAAACTCCTCGAGCGGCTGAGATGTGTCCTCGTCGAACAGAGGCGTCGATGGGCTCTCTGCCGACTCACGCTGCATGGCCGCCGCCTCACCCAATGCCGGCGTGGGCCCCACTTCGTCGATCACCGGCTCGTCACGGATCGCTGCACCTCGGTCAAAAGGATTGAACCGGGACCGCACGGGCGACTTCGGCGGCGGCTGCAGCTTGGGCGGCGGCTCGAGGCTGATCGCATCCGGTGCAGCAGCCTCCCGCATTTTGGGCCGGATGACAACTGACAGGTCTGGCCCGGCATCATCATCGTCAAATGAGTCTTGAGAGGCTTCCTTGACGGGAGCTCTTGGAGATGCCTTGGGACGAGGCGGTGCCTTGGCCGCAAAAGGATCAAAAATGTCCATGCTGTCGAAGCCTGCGTCATCGCCGTCTTCCTGTGCCGACTGCTGGTCAAGCTCCTCAAATGCAGGAGCCAGGGTGGCATCTTCAAACTTTTCGATGGCTTGTTCAAACTTCGCTGCAAATGCTTCGAAGGCGGCAGTGTCTGTGAAGGGGACAGCATTTTTTGCAGGCTCGAGTTGAATGTTACTGGTGTCAAACGGGTCTGCACCGGATGGCTGAACAGTGGCATCAATGTTGCTAGCACTGAAGGGATCACCGCTTGCCGCTCCTGTGGCAGACAGAATGTCGCTCGAATCGAACAAGCCGTTGCCACCTGCCAAGGCCGAAAAAGCAGTACTGCTAGTTTGGAATGGGTCGTCACTCGCCGACCCGGCAGGAACACAGATACTGCCGAAGCTGTTGGTGACGGCTGCTGCAGGGTCAGCTGCATCACTTGTATCAAATAGGTCGTGACCATCACTCACCACAGGCTTAGTGGCAGTGACATCAGTGGTGTGAAAGGGGTCACTTCCGGTTGCGACCGAGCCACTTAAACTGCTCGTCCCAAAGATGTCCTCACCTGTTGTTTTGGGTGCAGCGGCCACACTGCTTGAATCGAATGGGTCGCCACTTACTGCTGCAGAAGCAACACTGCCAGAACAAAACGGGTCGTCAGAAGCTATCACAGCTGAAGAAGCACCTGAATCTTTGCCGAAGAAATCGCACTTTGCAGACGCAGGTGGCACTTCGTTGGTTCCAAAGTCTGCAAACAGCTCGGCTTTGCCGTCGGTTGCAGCCGGTTGTTTCTGTTTGTCACTGGGTGCAATGTCAAATGGGCTAACATCCTCTCTCTCTGGTGTGATGCTGGCCAGGGCAGCTGGAATGGGCTCTTGGCTTTCTCGGCTGAGGTCCGAAAAAGGATCGAACGAGCCAACAGGTTCAGCAGGTGAGCCTCCGGCTTCTTCTGGAGACGTGTCGACGAAGGCACCGCTCGACAGTCCGCACTTGTCGGGCGACAGGCTTCTGTCAAAGCTGGCCTTGCCAAAGGCTAACTGGAAGGCATCTGGAACCACCCCTGCCAGTTTAGGCTCACCTGCAAACAGGTCAGACATAGGCTGCTGCTGCTCAGTTTCACTGCACTTAAAGGGATCCCCGTTCAAAGGTTGGGGCGTGGCTTCCTCGTAATCGCATGGAAATGTTGCCGCAATGTCCTGCAAAAGCTCACTAGCTTCCCGCTGAGTCGAGTCTGCTTCCGCTGCGCCCACCAAGGTGGCCTGAAAGAACGCCAAGTCTTCCTCGAGGTTGTCAAAAGGGTTTGTGCTCGACCGGCGCGAACTCGAAAAAAAGTTGGGAACGTCGGGTGCAACGTCACCAGTGTCGCCAGTGCTGAAGAGGCTTTCACCGGTCGTCGCGGACACATCGGTGAGAAATGGGTTGCTCATTTCAGGGCTGGCTTCGCTGCCGCTCGCTTCAACAGGTGGTACCTCCTTGGCAGCAACGCAGCTGTCCACAAACGAAGTGTCAAAGGGGTCAGGTTCAGTGCTTGTTGCAAGTGTGTCAACGAATGACGTGTCAAAGGGGTCACTAACGTCTATGTGAAGGGCTTCAGAGGGCTGTGGTTCCTCGACCCCAAAGCCACTCAGTAGGTCGAGGTGGGCTGCGTTTGAAGGTGGAGGTGCGGGTGGTTCCTCAATGCCAAAACCAAACTCTTCGAGGAGCTTCCTGGCCTGGTCTTCCTCACCGATCGCGTGAGCTTCCGGCGGGGAACAAACCGGCTCTCTAACAAGTTCAACTTCCGGCTCACTCACAAGGTCCTTCACCTGATCACCAACCGGTTCGTTAGCTGGCTCTGGGGGCCCTGCCGGTGGCCCTGGTGCATCTGCACTCTCGCTCTCTTCAAAGTTCACCCACGACCTGGCCGGGCTGGCAGGTTCGGGAGGTGCGGCGGCCGGTTCGAGGTAGTAGTCAGGCCGATTGAGTTCAGTGATGGCAGAGCTCTCTTTTATCTTGCTTAGGGTCGTTTGGGTCTTCTGCACAGTATCCTGAACACGCTGCGTCAGCTGCTCAAAGAAGCGCCACTCCTCGCCGGTGCGCTCCTTGGCTTCTGGCGGCTGCTGTGGCTGCTGACCCTCGGCTAGCTGCTTGGCATAGATGGCCGCTTCAACCTCGTCACTCTCGGGGCCTCCTCGCTTGTGGCCCTTGATTTTCTTTTTGAGGAAATTCATCTCCTAATACTACCCTGCAGGGAGAAAAAAAAAAAAAAAGAAAGAGATCGGCATTGTCATCTTGAATTGGGCTGGTTGCTAAATAACGAATTTAAACGAAGAAATAGTGCTCTGGGGGCAGCCCATCTTGGCTCCAGAGGCAGGGATTCTGCAGATTTGTCTTACTTGATGGGAGGACACAAATATAGAACTGCCTAACGCATAATTTATTGCATTCGCACATTTGCATGCCAATATGTACAGAAACAAACAGTTTGAGTGTGTGTGTATCAGTGAGCTCGATATTGCCATATACAATGTCGTCACAGTTTTGATAGCTACAACTGCTCAACAAAAACAGAAATAATTTAGCTATCGAAACAATGATTTATGATTGTATAGCGTGATATGACATTTCTTTAGATGTATACTGGTTGTATTCTTCCCGTACATGTCGACATGCAAACACAAAATATAGCTGTAAGTCAGTGCCGTTTGTGTCTCCTAGCAATGTTTCTTCAATTAAGTAGATCAGATTTTTCTTCAGAGACACTTTATAGGTTATGGAAAAAGAAAAAGTCACAAATTTGCCGCAAAGGCGAAGCAATGAACGCGATAGCAACAAATTGGAAGGTCACAGGCAGAATGACAAGCAGATCGAAACATGCCCCGCGTTTCTCACGCACAAATGACGCACGAAACGTACTCACAGGCACAGACGAACGCGAATAAGCATCTTAGTTGTTACTGCGCTGTGTCTGAAAAGTGCGCCCTTTTCGCAAACGAAGATTGTGTAACGATTGCAGTGACCTTTGTGCACCCGGTACCTACAACGAAATCGTTCCAGTGAAAGCTCAACGCCAGTCAAGATGTACGATCCTCCCCACTGCAATATAAGGGCGAGCGAGTGAGCGTCGACCCCCTCTTCTCCGCGGGGCAAAGTACGCGTGGTAGATGAGAGCGCGCACCACCGCGTCGTGACGATGCGGCAACGGGCACTCATTGCGCCATCTTGTTGGCAATGCCGTAAACACGATAGTTACCCTCGAGATGCCCTTCAACAGTGGTAAGTAGTAGATATAAATGGCGTGTCGTTTAAACGTTGAAGGAGGTGCTTCTCCGTGGCTCAGTGGTTAACGCCTTGCATTCACGACTCTGAGGTCCCACGTTCGATTCCGCATGCCGGAATCTTTTTTTCTATTATTTTTCTTTCTTACGTTTACATGTATATATAGATACGTATTCACATACGGTGAGTGACGGCAATGCTAATATCAACGGCGACGCCTGTGGCAAAATCCAGTTGAGAGTGTCCATATAATTGATATGCAATAATAACATAAGCTTTCAAGGTTGCTAGAATGTTTTTTTCTATCGTAACATTTTTTTTTTCTTACAGCCTTATCACTGCATGCATATTAAGAAATTTTTTTCGGGAAAGGGCAACCCCATTTTTTTTTAAGTAGAGGCCAGGCAGGCAGCTGTGGTCAAGTGTGGTTTTGGGGTCTGTATGCCATGGCAAAATAAAAAAACATTTCGGGGAAGGGGGAGACCGGCTTCGTGTGCAACTTCCTGGCTATGCTGCCAAATCCCTATACGTCCTTTCTGCAAAGCTCAATTGTGTGCTTGACATAGTAGTGAAGAGGTACCAAAAGAGCACAAACAGAAGAAAAACTCCCAAGCCATGACAGCTAATGAATACTTTGAGAGAAGCTGAAATCATACCAACCGTACCACTTAAATGGATTGCATTAAGCTAGCTCAGCCAAAAATTACGAGGGACAAAAGAAGCCTAACATCACTGTCACTTTTTAATGTTACCAGCAGAGAGTGTTTGCCCCACTTCGTGCTATCTGTAGGGTTAGAGTAGTAACAAGGTTTCCATAGTGATTAGTCAAAGCAATGTCCCACAAAAAGTCAGTAGAAGAACAATGCGAAGAAGCCAATTTTGTGTTCTGTGATGTGAATATTTCCACTTTTGTTTTACTGGAGCACAGAGCATGTATAGTAGTTCTATATACAAAGCACAGTGAACCGATGTATCGCACAAGCTGTAATGTCACTGTTCCGTTGCCCCTTATAAGTATGAATAATGGTAATGAGAAGTACTGCTACTTGCCAAACTTGTTTTCAGTTGCTATATGCCATAATACCTTATGGTTGTGTTATACTTTCAAAATGTCCCGGCTTCAGCCCATCAGATGCACTGACAACAAAGACCAGGCACAATCTTCTATGTGTTCACAAAAAAAAAAAAAAAACGTTCCTGATATGCTTGTTACATACTGTGGCTAAGCAAGTCTTGAGCAGCCGCTGTAAGCAGATCAACTTTCCCAAATGATAAACTTTTTTGTTAATACTACTACCTCTGTCTACTCTGGACGACAAAGTGCCACCGCACAATTGTCGTCCAGAGCATAAACCGTTTGTATCGTCTATTCACGCGTGTACCTCTAGCCAGCATGTGAGCCCAACGTAGGATTGTAAATCTTGCAAATACTGCCAACTGTACAATAGATGTCTCTAAACAATGTACTCGTGAAAGATAAACGGATAATTCAAAAAAGTTTACTAGCTCTAGTTTGACGGGGGAAAATGGGGGGCAGGCAAAGCTTCGCATTCACGTGCCTAAAAGGCCACTCTCCATCACATTAAGCAATGCGCCCTCCTGTTTCCTTCATCGATGCTGTGGATTGGACCTTCATCCACGTGCCTAGCAGAACCACACCTCCGTCATTACAGGCAACAACAATGGCCTCGCATTCACATCTATGCAAGAATGGAATGAGGCAATGTGAAATGACCATCCACCTCTATATAAGATCAGACAGCCATTGGCCAATCCATCGGACAAGCCCGCGATGAAAAGGGCACCAAATGTTAAGAAACGGCACGCACAAAATACACACGTGACCAGCAAACATTCGAATACCACATTTGTCCACGCTCGCCGGGGCCGGGTTTTTCGCGTACGACACCGCCACCGCAATCAGAGAGTTATAACAAGCTCCGCTTAAAATATTTGCCGTTTCAGAATCGCGCCGAGCGTGTACCACCTACCCCAATGTGGCTTCACCGCACAACAAGTTTAGCCTTCAAACGCCGCTTCGCCGCAACAACACCTCCACTGCGGCGAAGCGCCATTTACAGGCGAAGCTTCGTGCTGCAGAAGAGCCGCTTGCAAATCATAAACGCGCGTTGCGGCACCCCATCTTCCAACAAAATCGCGCTTTGCATTTTAATTTATCGATATAATCGAGTGAATCGAATCACGCATGAGAAACGCGGTTGTCACGCGCCCAACAAACTTTAAAAACGTACAACGGGCCGTAGCACCGCTTTAAACGGAGCTGGATATTGCGAACTGTAGATTGTACTCTAGTTTTGTCAGAACTCGCAATAGAATCGAATAATAATCGCGTATTCGTGACACTATCAGCCCCCGGCCGAGAGCCGAAGCACGAGTTCATTGGGAAGAGGACTACTTTTACGATACGGCCACCGGCGCGCATAGTACAGTTGAATCCGCATACAGCGAATTGTATAGCTATACCCAGCTACAACGAATTGTTTATATGGACCGGTTGTAACATCCCCTTGATTACATTTTAGTATATAAATACTTTACACTCCAAATAATCTATACAAAGTAATTTCTCGCGATTTACCTCTAGATTAGGCTGTATTTTTCGTTAGATACCCTTTTTTTCGCGCATAAAACTTACCTCGACGTATCACGCGTTGACATTAACGAGGCCCTTTCGCGGAGTACCCAGCCAACGAAGCATGTAAACGCATATTCAGCCGATTCACATACGAAGACGATCGTTAACGTTCAACATACCGAGCTCATGAGCTCTGCAACACGCGCAAACACGAGAAAAGGTCATCTTCGATTACGTAAGCGAATTATTTGTAACTGCGGCAACTCGGCGCATCGTGCGATAACGAAGCCATTCGCCGCACTTCGCGTCAACCGATGCCCTCCGCAAGGTTGTCAGCGCCACTTGCAGATCTGGCAGCTCACTCGCATTCGCTACACCCGACAGTTTAAGAGGAGACTACACGTCAATCTACACTGCAGTGTATGCCCAGAGCAACGCTAGTTCGTTTCGTATAGACTGCTCGCCTTCGAAACACCGAGAAATGACCGAATATATACCCCATTAAGGCAGACTGCATCGGCGACCGATCGAGGTAAAAAGAAACAAACAACTCGAGGTATGTACAAAAAGAGAAATAACTACTCTGCCGCCTATTACGAACTTCATCTTCGAGTACGTTTTATTTTTGAAGACGAGTATAAAATGAAAGCGGCGCGGAGAATCAAGCGAGCAATGGCTATCGTCAACGTCCCTAGTCGGGGATGGCGTCATCGGTGGCCGGCGTATTCATTAAATGTGCGAATCAAAGTCTAGGGTTATCCCTGCCTGACGGAGGATTTGTTAAATGAAGAACATCATCCCTATTCCTCAACGTGGAAGCAAGAGTACACAGAGGGCGGATGGGGAAAAATTGGAAAGAAAAGGCCCAGCGAAATTTGGAATCTCTGCCCTCGTCGGTCAAGGATACCACCATTCACGCATCTTGCAGCTACGCATCCTTAAAATCCTGTAGGGGAAAGAAAGGTCCTTTGGGAAAATGGAAATATAGAGAGAGCGGCGAAGGGGCAAGCAACGAACAAGTGAAGCTCGGGAAAATAAGGCAAAAAATATTCCGCGACACCAATTCCTCCGAATCGGGAGCACAAGACACAGACAGGCGGTCCGCCAATAAAAAAAAAAAAAGCGCACGTCGCCGCGGGAGGTCACCACGATCTTGAAAAGGGAACTTTGGAAATGACGGTCGACAGAACAGCGCGCGCTTCGTAAACCCGAACACTGGGGCATCGCGAACACAACAGATCTCCACACGGCGTCGACGACGAAGATCCGCAGAAGAGAGACGCGCACAAGCCGGCCGCACCAAAACCAACAACACGGCCGGAGGTTTACCGGAGTGCGGCACGGGCTCGCCATCTTTTTCCCGATCGATAACCCACGGCGCGCGCCCGTGATCACCGTACGGCACGGGCGAAGGCGCCGGCACAGCGGCACGTCATCGTCGACTTCGCCGGCCGAGATGCGAACCGTCGCACGGATGGACCCTCACCCGTCCTGGTAGTCCTTGCGGCGTGCCGTCGCGCCGCTCAGCATGAGGCATGCCGAATCGCAAGTGTTGCGGCGCTCGTCGAAGCTGCGTCGGCACCTTTGAGGGTAGCGAGTGGCGACGGCTTCGCAGCCTTTCCTCTCTCTCGAAAGGCACCACTGGCGCGCCCAAGGCGCACGTACGAATGACGTTCGATCCGCGCGCAGCGCCCCACTGCCGCGATTCCACCGTCGGCGCGGTTGTGATGCTGGCGCCGGAGACCACTACCATCGACGCCAGCGCCGCCGCTTCACAAAACTCGAAACTGGGCCGGGCGACGTCGAGGCAGGGTGTTTCCGTGGTAGTAGCACTACGTGCGCGTAAGTCTACGGCGTTCGTTCGGCGCACTCCCTACCGGCGAATGAGAAAGGAGGCGGGGAGAACTTTCTGCCGATGCGCCGTTTGAGAGGCAACTCCGCCTCCCGTGCTGTTGCAGGTAGGTGGAATGGGTTCAATGAGAGAGGTCTCGTTAGCCTACGAGATTAAAAATTGCATCAATAAAATTAAGCTGAGAAATTTGACCCCCACCCCTGCCCTCGGTCTCAACGACCACAAAGTCCTGGAAAATATCTCGAGTGACACTGAATTCCCAGAGGCATATGTTGTCTGGATACCAGGTTACGTTGGGGAAACCAAGAGGCGCACGCAGCATCCAAGACTAGCATTCCAAGAGCAGACAAGACGAGCATTCCCGCCGAAGGAGATCCACAAGGCAAAGAAACGCTAGGGGCAATCCCAGAAGATATTCACATACCAGGAAACATTACCGACAAAAACAATGAACATCCTCACAGCATCACCCCAAGCTTGGGAGCAAATTAACTAGTCCTCCTACGAAACGTGCCAACCAACACCCACGTGCATAACATCACAATGCACAGTTTGTCCCCCTCCCATTTCCCGTGCTTCTGCCTAATGGGAAGTGCAGGATGCACTCTGCATGTTTTTATGTGTATGCGCTATATTGTAACCAATAACCAAACCAGCAATATAGAAAACCTCAATGAAGTAGAACAGGGTTGCAAAGAATCGTGGGAGGCTTCCCTCACAGCCTGAAACCTGGAAGATCAGCACAAGCTGGTGAAGCAGGCATGAAAGGCTTCAACCAATGATGGCCACCTGGACTACGGGAGTGACCCATCTTGGGTTAAGAAAGAACTCTTTCACAACGATTTCAAATATAGTTTACTCAAGTCAAACATCTCTAAACTCAACATCTTCAACGTAGTAGTAATTGAATATTCAGGTTCCTTTATTATAGAAATTGCCCACTGTAATGCTCCAAGTGAAGCCAGAAAGTAAGGATTTCTTAGTGTTACGAGTTGCTTTGTGGTAAAATGTTCGTCGGTGAGGAGTTTAGCATTGTATTCCACTAGTGGTACACTCGCAATCTGGTCCCAGCATCGTTTTAATACGATGTACCATGACAGTTCATGGCAAGGAGTAAAATGTATATGCAGAGAACATGACACACTTGAAAAGATGAAGAGTCAGTGCTGTGAAGAGGAAAGCTAACAAGTGTAGATCTATTGCGACACGGAAAAATTATAAGCACAAAGTGGCATGAAACTGCACCAGCATGCTGCCGAGACAGACAGCTAGATTGTACAGAGGAAGGCCAACTTTTGAGAATGCGAGGCAATGAAGACGATGACGTTGCTATGATGAGACGGCTGACATTAAATAAAGCCTGGAACAAATGTACACCTTTTGTTTAAAGTGCGTATGCTGCTGCTGCTGTTGTTGTCCAACAAGTCAACAGAAATGCAGGAGCAAGCATGGCTATCGAAGGCAATCAATGCACAATTTATGCCACACAGGGAACACGGCGGGCTGAGTTAGTGCTACCCATTTGACAGTGCAAGTAATGAAGAACCTAACGTCTTTTGTGCAGGAAAATATTGCTTGTTGAAGTCCGTTGTTGGCGGTGCTGCTTTCAAAGGACCGTCGATTCAGTGGCAACTCCCAGTGATACGTACCAGGAGCTTGTGACCACCAGTGAGATGTTGTTAATACAAGTTCTTCAAGCTGGAACAGACTTTTCGTTTTGCCTCCAGAATACCCCTTGCACATGTTAGGCCTCACTTTCTCTTACCTGCTCACGTAGGATAACACTAATTCCTGCTCCACTGAACTCATAGACCACACAATATGACCAAAACACACAAACATTCATTTCATTACCTTCGCTTCAAAAGAACATTCAACATAGATCTTTTTGATTACACAAATATTTGGTTATTCGACTATGCACGGGATTATCAAAATTCTATCGCAACATCATAGCTTAAGAAAATCTCAAGAAAATTTTTTTCCCCGCATTTTCACAGCTCACATCCACTTATAAGTCAAGGACCTTGCACAACTGTATTTTATAGAATTTAATTTTTTTTTCGTGCTGTTCAGAGGCTGCTATAGCACTCGCCACCCAGACGAGTGAGGATCCCATCGTGGTCTTTACCGACTCACAAACAGCGGCACGGAACTACCCGAAAGGCAGGGTCTCCACGGTGGCGATTAGGCTACTAAAGCACATGGACAATCCTCGTCCCTACACATGCATCGTGTAGATTCCGGGTCATGAAGGTCTCGAGGGAAATGAAGCGGCACAGACCGCAGCCCGCGAATGCGTCAAGCGGGCATTCCCATACAAGATCCGAGGCACCTCCCACTCAACAACAGAATCAGAGACAAGAGAAGCCATACCACTAACGTACCATGCATTACTGCAACATTATCGGCTCGAACGCAGGTTATACCCCCGCCACATCCAAAACTCACAAGAGACGAAGGGACTGACTATAGGCGTCTTCAAAGCAACACGTTCACACACGGCGTACTATTGCACCATATGAGGCCAACGTTGCACAGCTACATCTGCCCTCACTGCAATGTGGCAGACACTCTGGCGCACCTCCTACTGCAGTGCAAAGTAAGCGTCCCAAGACTAAGAGCAGCAGCACCAGATGCGGACCAAGACCTCCTCAGTGAAGTGTGGGAGGCTGCGATCTCCCAGCCAGACCTGGTCGAGCAGCGTCAACTCGTCGCTCGAGCTCGGCGGGCTGTCCAAGCCGGAGGGTTCCTGGAATAAGGGACCCTCCCACCTTCACTCACAAGCTTCTTTCAATAAATGTTTTCTCTCTCTCTCGTGCTGTTCACATATCAAACGTGAAACAATCTTGATGAACTCCACAACCTCAAAGTGCCATTGACACTGTCACGTTGGTTTGTTTGCACCGTGCATTGTGGACATCCCGGGAATACAGCCGTCCATGAGCCAGCCCGAGCACTCGTCAACCGGGCAGTGGACGGTCTGCCTTCCTTTCACAGTGCGCGAGAGTGCCTATTCACCTGCCATGAGACTATTTTACATTACCACGATTCCCGCATGATCTACCCACCAGGCCATAAAGGGCTGTCCCAGACTGAGCAAATCATATGGCGCCGACTCCGAACGGGCATCTTGATTTCCTCCTTCATGCATTCTAAAATTCACCAGCATGACACCTTACCTGATTGTCGTCTCTGCTCGAGTCCGCAAGCCGACATTCAGCACACATAAAGAGCTTGTCAAAACAAGCCAAATCCCCCCTTCGCGGGGGCTGAGCGACAGGAGCGATGAGAGGCTGCTCTGCGCAGCTCACAACCGGACGACCATCTCCAGATCGTACGCTGGGCCATAGGGGTCGCCGAAGCGCACGAGCTTGCGGCCTCCTAAAGCGGCCCGAGAGCTCATTGTCTTCTTTTTTCCCCAACTCCATCCCCCTCCCTCACCTGAACGATTTGTGCCATCATTAAAGTTGTTCTCTCCACCTCCTTGCACTTGTGTGAGTCAGGTCAAGAAGATGCCCATAGACTCGAGAGTAATAAGACCAGCCAGTTTCACAATAGGCAGCAACAGTTTTTGACATATTGATATATTTCTTGATGGAAAGATTGTTCAATAAGGCTTTTGTTACATAACAAAGCTACGCTGTTGGTATCTAAATGGCTGACTCACCTCCCCTAGCAATTTTCGTAAATAAATCGGAGCTTACACAACCAAGAGCTGCATCTTTACTTACTTTCTAAAACTTCACCACTTTTCCTGTCGTAGAAAGCAAAGTCTTACTTCTAATTTTACACAATGCACAGTGAGAAATCAACCATTTCTTTTATGCATGCCAATGCTCTAAACATTTCCATGCAAGTATATCAATATTAATTAAAAAATATCTCAATATAACGTAATGAAGATGTACATCAGCAAAAAACAAAAAAATCTATACGTCAAATGAACAAAATAAATAAAGAGCATATGCTTTAATTATACCTGTACCAGAAAAAAGAGATACGATTCCAGAATTCGAAGATACCATAAATGCATTCTCAGCAAGTTCAAGCAACAGCTATAAGGATATTACTACCATCACAACTTTGCTACCTGCCAGAAAACAAAATTACTACTAGTCACTACAGACTCAAAGAACATTCTCAAAATTACATTTAACACTGAATGCTTCAAAAAGCTTGAAAATGGCAGTTAGCTATTTTATTGCGATAGCGATTATATGGACAGTCTCGGCTGGTTTTCGCCGTTGCTGTCATCGCCACTGTCATTCAAATTTATGTATGTATGTATGTATGTATGTATGTATGTATGTATGTATGTATGTATGTATGTATGTATGTATGTATGTATGTATGTATGTATGTATGTATGTATGTATTGTGGGCATTTAGTATACCAATCCTCTTCATCTGTACATTATCATCATTATCATGTGTTGCTCATGCATCCTCATTGTTGTCACGTAGCATCATCATCTTGGTTTGTTCATCTTGGCTGTCGGCTGCTGGTTCCTCGGGCCTAATAAAGGTCTTCCAAACCAAGACTTCATACGTAGTGGAGCGTACTGTTAGATCTTCCGTCATCCTCTCGACCACTCTACCCCCTGGAGCTACGTTCAGGTCGCTGCTTGGGCCAGGTGTCCGGAAATATGTCGCACCAAGAAGAGGTCGGTGCTGCAGCCGTTCCCAGTCCGCCACCGTGTGCCGCGCCTTTTCAAGTCATTAACAGCCTCCAGCGTGAGCCCGATCCCTTCGCTGGTATGCGCGGGGAAGATGTGGAGGAATGGCTGGACGATTTCGAACGTGTCGGCGCTGCTAACCGGTGGGATAACACCTACAAACTCGCTTACGTGTCATTCTACCTCACGGGTGTTGCGAAAATGTGGTTCCTCAACCACTTCATCGACATCCCCGACTGGTCAGCCTTTAAAGATCAGCTTCGCCATGTCTTTGGCACACCGACTGTTCATTCAGCTCTCGCAAAGAAAGCTCTCGCGACTCGGAAACAGCACATCGGGGAGTCGTATACATCCTACATCGAGGATGTCCTTTCACTTTGCCGCCGGGTTGACACCCCAATGACAGAGTCAGACAAGGTACGCCAGCTTCTTAAGGGGATTGCACCCGTCGCATTCAATGCCCTTGCAATCCAGAATCCGGCTACCGTTGCTGACGTTGCGACAACCTGTCAGCGCCTCGAAGAACTTGAGTCTATGCGCCTACAACCGGACAGTGACGTGGCCCGTATTACAGCGGATCCAAACCTACGAGACACAATAAGGGTGATTATACGCGAAGAATTAGAATCAATGGGATTCACACTACCTTCAGTGTGTCCCATTCAGTCTTCTTCAACGTCATTGCGGGATGTCATCAGGGAGGAGCTCACGTCCATCACCCACATGGCCCACCTGCTGCCCACTGTCGTTCGTACTCTCCCATCGTTCTCGCATGCCGTCGCCGCACCATCAGGCACCGTCCGTTCAACGTTGTCGCCACGAACGTACGCGTCGGTTGCTGCCGCACCTCCCAGAAGCTTTCTCACAAGCTTTCCATCACCACCGCCTGAGCCATCATCTGTCCCTCTCACTGCTCTCTCTCCCGGTGCATCTAACACAAGCTATTACCCTCCTTATCGATCGACTCGCCCTACGTGCTATTATTGCGGCTATCATGGTCACCTTTCACGCTTTTGCCGCAAGCGCCAGCAGGATGAGTGCCGAGGGTACGACATACGCGAACGAGACTATACCGCAAGAGCCTTGTACCAGGGCCGTCGTTATTCGTCACCGCCGCGTCGGTCTCCATCTCCGCCAGCATCCGGTGAACTGCGCAGTAGTCATCGATCAACCCAACGCCGTTCACCATCGCCCTACCGTCGCACCGCTTCTCCTCTTCAGCCTGCTTCCCTCGTTTCCGATCGGCGTCCGGAAAACTAAGCGGTGCAGTATTTGGAGGACAAACTGCATTCCGACACAGTACTCCAATTCCTCCAGCGCGCCCTTACAATATGATTGCAGTCACAGTTGAGGGAGTGGACGTTGATGCTTTGGTGGACACTGGGGCTGGGTTTTCTATTATTCGAGCTGATTTGTGTACCCGTCTTTGAAAAGTCTTATGATGGACCAACACTGGTTACAGCCCAGGGAACAATGATTCGCCCTTCTGCTCTCTGTACTGCCCGTGTGCTAATCGACGACATTCTTCATCATATACAATTCGCTGTGCTATCCCCGTACTCCCACGAACTCATTTTAGGCTGGGACTTTCTTTCATCTGCTTCCGCGGATATTTGTTGTGCACAACATGTCGTCCATCTTACTGACACAGACCACTTGCTTAGTGACAAAACCTACAGACCACTTCGACTCATCGCTGCTGTAGACATCGAGTTACCCCCAAACGAACATCAATTAGTCAAAGTTTTGTCCAACGACATCGACTCTGGTGACATTTTGGTCACTCCATCGCCCCGTTGCCTTAATAAAGGCATAGCTCTCGCATCAGGCGTGGCTCGCTTCAACAATGGATCAGCTGTCCTCGCTGCTACGAACACCACACCAGATAAAATTTTACTGCCGCGGGACACTACTGTCGCCTGCGTTGCCGATCTGGAGCCCGTGTGCATCGTGCCTCTTACTCCTGCCTCCTCTAAAGGCCATCCTGGAGATCATGCTGCTCCCTCGGCCTTTACAGCAGCCATCAACAAGGACTTGACAGACTCGCAGAAGCAGCAGATGCTTGATTTGTTGCAAAAGCATGCAAACTCTCTTGACGTTTATTCATCCAGCCTGGGTCAGACAACTGCTACAGCACATCGTATTCAGACCGACGGAACATCCATTGTGCATCGTCGTCCGTACCGCGTCTCCCTAGCCGAATGAAAAATCATTGAGGAAAACGTAGACGATATGCTGCAACGGGAGATAATCCGACCCTCTACCAGTCCTTGGTCGTCTCCAGTGGTTCTGGTGCGTAAAAAAAACGGTTCCGTACGATTTTGCGTTGATTACCGAGCACTCAATAAGATCACTAGGAAGGACGTATACCCCATGCCACGTATTGACGACGCCCTCGATTCCTTACAAGGTGCTGAATTCTTTTGAAGCCTCGACTTGCGTTCCGGCTATTGGCAAATCCCCATGCACGAAGATGACAAAGAAAAAACTGCGTTTGCAACACCGGACGGCCAATACGAATTCAATGTTATGCCATTTGGTCTATGCAATGCACCCGCAACTTTTGAGCGCTTGATTGACACCGTGCTGCGTGGCCTGAAATGGAAGACTTGCCTATGTTACCTCGATGACATTGTTGTCTTTTCATCGACGTTTCCTCAACATCTGAAACGCTTGGACGAGGTCCTGACTTGCCTTGCGGGCGCTGGTCTTCAAATTAACACCAAGAAGTGCCATTTTGCCAGCAGATCTATCAAGGTCCTCGGTCATGTTGTGAGCAAGGACGGAATTCGTCCAGACCCTGACAAAACTACTGCGGTGCTTCGCTTCCCTCGCCCTGACAAGCCGAAAGATTTGCGAAGTTTCCTTGGTCTCGCCTCTTACTTTCGGCGATTCATACAAAACTTTGCCTCCATAGCCGCACCACTCCATAAGCTACTTGCTTCTGGTACGCCCTTTCAGTGATCTCAGGAATGTGATTCGGCTTTCGACAGGTTGAAGAGTGCCCTCACGACCGATCCTGTACTTTCTCATTTTCACGATGGTGCACCGACCTTCCTCCATACAGACACTAGCGGCCACGGTTTAGAAGCCGTGCTCCTCCAGTGCGACAACTCTTCGCGAGAGCGAGTCGTTGCGTACGCCAGCCGCGTCCTCTCAGCAGCCGAGAGGAACTACACGATCACCGAGAAGGAGTGCCTCGGCATCGTTTGGTCAGTACAGAAATTTCGTCCCTATCTTCACGGCCGCCATTTCACCATTGTGACCGACCACCATGCTTTATGTTGGCTTTCGACACTCAAGAACTTGTCAAGATGCCTCGGCCGCTGGATTCTACGCCTACAAGAGTATGATTTTGACATCGATACAAGTGTGGCAGAAAGCATAGCGACACCGATGCTCTTTCTCGCTGCCCACTACCAGCGGCTCCCCTCAGCGTTTCCGCAATCACTTTGCACAACACACCCTCGAAGTCCCCGTCTACGGCGGTTTCCTCTCTCGCCTCTATGGACCAGCTGCCTTCGGACGACCCGCACGATTTTTCTTCTCGACAGCTGGCTGACCCATACTGTCGACGTATTATAGGCTACCTCACTGGCAGTTCCCATCCACCTAATGCGAGGCTCCGTCGCCAACTCTCGCAGTTTAAGCTGGACAACTCGGTACTGTACCGCAAAATTTACCATCCTGGCGGTCAGCGCTGGGTTCCCGTTCTACCCCGATCGCTTCGGTCCGAAGTCCTCAGAGCACTTCATGACCATCCGACGGCTGGTCACCTTGGTTACCACAAAACCTACGATCGCCTTCGAAGTCAGTTTTATTGGCCAGGTATTACCACTAGTGTAGCTCGGTACGTTGGGTCCTGCACTACCTGCCAATGTAGAAAACTACCCACATCTGCTCCAGCCGGTACACTACAGCCTCTTCCGTGCCCAGCCACACCATTCGAAGTTGTAGGCATCGATCTTTATGGCCCCCTTCCAGTCAGTGCTGCTGGAAACCGATGGATAGTAACAGCCGTTGACCATTTGACGCGCTACGCCGAGACGGCATCCGTCACTACCGATTCAGCTTCTGAAATTGCCGATTTCATCCTCCGAGTCATTATACTGCGTCATGGTGCTCCACGTGTATTGCTCAGTGACCGTGGAAGGGCCTTCCTTTCACAACTAGTGAATGAACTTCTTCGCGCCTCTGGCACAACTCACAAGACTGCCTCTAGTTATCATCCCCAAACTAACGGCCTCACTGAGCGATTCCACCGCACTCTTGCTGACATGATCCCCGCCTACATTCAACCAGACCACAAGAACTGGGATGTAGTTCTACCATTCGTCACTTTCGCCTACAATACGGCTATTCAGCGGACAACCGGCTACTCACCATTTTACCTAGTTTATGGACGCTCCCCTACTTCTTTCCTGGACGTCTCTTTCTTTACCTGCCATGCGGATTCATCTCCATCCTCTTCAGAGGAATACGTTTTACGGCTCGCAGAAAGCCGCCAACGTGCTCGTATAAACACTGAAGCCCGACAGCAAGACAGAAAGCTGGTTTATGATGAATCGCATCGTGCTGTATCCTTTTAACCTGTAGACGAAGTGCTCCTTTTGACGCCTATTCGCACACCTGGTTTGTGCGACAAATTCCAGCCACGATTTATCGGGCCGTACACAGTTCTTGAAGAAACTTCACCAGTGAATTATTGCGTGACGCCACTTGTAGCCCCAGCAGATCGCCGTTATCGAACTACTGAGGTCGTCCATGTCTCCCGTATGAAGCCCTTCATGCGACATTCTTTGTCCTCTTGAGTTGCCGCGGCCAGGCTGGCCGCTTTTACTTGGGGGGAATTAGTGTGGGCATTTAGTATACCAGTCTTCTTCATCTGTACATTATCATCATTATCATGTGTTGCTCATGCATCCTCATCGTTGTCACGTAGCATCATCATCTTGGTTCGTTCATCTCAGCTGTCGGCTGCCGGTTCCTCGGGCCTAATAAAGGTCTTCCAAACCAAGACTTCATAGTATGTATGTATGTATGTATGTATGTATGTATGTATGTATGTATGTATGTATGTATGTATGTATGTATGTATGTATGTAGAGAGAGAGAGAGAGAGACAAGGTACGCCGAAACAGCTGCACTTCCTTCAGAATCGGCAGAGGACATTGCCACATTTTCTCTGGAGTCAATCTTTCCGAGACATGGTGCGCCACACATCCTATTGAGCGACCGCGACAAGACGTTTCTCTCGAAACTACTCGAACATGTCCTCTACGCATGTAATACAATTCATAAGACGACTTCGAGCTACCATCCCCAGACTAACGGGCTCACAGAGCGCTTCCATGGAACTTTGACCGATATGATGTCTATGTATATCAACGCCGGCCACACCAACTGGGATACCATCCTGCCATTCGTGACTTTTGCGTACAATACCGCTACACAGCGCACCACGGGCTATTCCCCATTCTTTCTCGTCTATGGCCGTCAACCGACATCTCCGCTCGGCATCTCCTTTTTTGATGTCCCTGTGAACTTGTCATCGTCATCGAGGGAGCACTTAATCTCTCGCCTGGCCGATTGTCGTCGACGCGCCCGCCTCAATACAGAGGCAAGCCAACAAGAGCGGAAGACTCGCTACGATGGCATCCACCGCGTAGTTCACTTCAATACTGGAGATGAAGTACTGTTGTGGACCCCAATGCGGGTTCCCGGCCTATGTGTTAAGTTTCACTCACGTTTCATCGGCCCCTACGCTATAGTAGAGCAGACGTCTCCTGTTAACTACCGAGTAACCCCTGTTGTCATGTCTTCTGACTGCCGTTTTCGTGGTACGGAGGTTGTTCACGTGTCGCGCTTGAAATCATTCGTGCGACGTACACCATCATCAAAACAGCGGCCACGTTGCCCGCTTCCGCGCGAGGAGGAAATTAGTGTAAGCACAATATTCACAGCATTTCACCTTCATCTTCTTCTTCTGTATATAATAATCATCACGAAAAACGTCGTCTTCGTTCGAAGCGTTGGTCAGGTGGTTCGGCCTAATGAACGCCGTCGCGACCCCTATGCTGCTACTGTCTTGCAATATGTGTGTGTTCGTGGGAGGGGGGAGGATCTACTACCTCCTCTTTTTTGCAGAGCGAACATCGTCCCTCCATCCGGACTCGTCTGCGCACATGCCTATTTCACTAAGGAACGGGGAGGGGGAAATCTCATGGTTGCTGCGCTGTCACGGCAATGATCAGTACGCGCCTTGTGCCCCACAGCAGGCAGGAACTTCTACGGGCTGAGCTCTCAACTGGAAAAAACGGTGCCAAAAGTGTACCTGAAGCGGACATGTTCTCTTAAATTGGCGTTTTGTAGCGTTACGCGAGATCGGATCTAAATAGGTTTACTGCCAGCCTCACTTCGTATATCAACGCTGTCACTACGCATGAGCCTTGTTGTAGTTATCCACTGTGGCCGTGCCGCAAGAAACTTAGTTAATTAGCAAGCGCATGTTTACTACAATTAATATTGCTCCTAAAAATGCTAGCCTTGCTTCATAAAACATTCAAATATGTTGCTATCACATTCCCTGCTTCACCCTTTTGGCAAAACTATGACTTCTTTTGTGTATTTTGGCCACGTTGGATCAATGAAACTTTTTCAAGAGGTCATGGCTTGCAGATATATTTAACTGTATTTTATGTACATATCTGATTAAACTAAACATTCGTGTTTAGTTTTATAATCATAACTTAAATATGAAAGATTTTTGTTCAAGTTTACGAGATACACAACGCTTCTTCTCTAATGTTTCCAGAGACAGTTGGAAAGGATCTGTGGAACACAATGTCCCTGTCGCACCCCCGTGATAATATCATCAGAAAGATACTGTAGCATGAAATGCGTGCAACTTTGCAAACAGTTTTTGAACAAAATCACTACTAGACATTCTGGAATAGGTCAAAATTGAATGCATGAGCCATGAAAACACACAATAAAAAAACAAAATAATTAAAAAAATTATGAGCAGTAAATCAGAATTCCACTCTCAGCACACTTGGTATACAGTTTGGACTTCCTATTAAAAACATGGTCATACTTCTGGAGTTCTGGATCATGAAATAAGACTCTGACAAGCTAAATAAGTGACCCAAGAACGTCTAAGATTCAGCTAGTACACTCTGCACAAATCTCAACTGCCAATGAAATGTTCATCTTTTAGACTTCGGGAAAAGTGTAAGTCATTTGTAGAGTCAAACCATCATGTGGGCCTTGGCGAAAGCCGCCAATATTTATGACATCCCCATAACTGGCTTCAGAAACTGTGGTGTCGACCACCTGCATTTTCTCTCAGTGCATAGCCTTACCTACCATGCATCTCGCGGCAAGAAGAGATCTTGGCATTGTGAAATTGTCACTCACTACAAGAAAAATCGTTTTTTGCATTTGTGAACCTTCAAAGTTATCACTGGAACATTGTTGTCAGGCAGCATCAGCACTACATTTATTTTAGCATTTGCCAGCATCTGTAACAACCTCATAAAAAGAACTTCCCGCAACCATCAACATGAGTACTTGGCATTAAGCCTTCTTGATTGATTGACTGATATGTGGGTTTTAACGTCGCAAAACCACCATATGATTATGAGAGACGCCGTAGTGGAGGGCTCCGGAAATTTCGACCACCTGGGGTTCTTTAACGTGCACCCAAATTTGAGCACACGGGCCTACAACTTTTCCGCCTCCATCGGAAATGCAGCCGCCGCAGCCGAGTACCTTAACCACTAGACCACCCCGGCGGGACCATTAAGCCTTCTTGAAGACTGAATTTTCACGATGCATGCAATCCTCCATGTCAGTTTTACATCTCGTACTAGAGAGAGCTTTTATTGAACAACAGCAAAATATTAAAAAAGAAAGCCTTCATAGAAAGTGTTGAAATTGATAACCACCAATTTGCAGCATGAAGCCAAGGGTAAATCAATACAGTTTTCCAAGAAGGAAAGCTTTCTTCTGACAAGCTGTAAATTAATGCTAGAGTCATTGATTCTGACCAACTTTAGTGCGATTCAAGAACACCCTCCTAAAATCATAAGAAAGTGACACACCAAAACGAGGGAGCCCCTGAGACCACATGCGCTCAAGCTTCAGTGATGACGACCCCGCAGTTTTCAAATCAGGTGGCCCGCGTGCGTTGAAGAATGAAACTATGCGAGTGCTTCGAGCGTGACCCCCTCAGGAAAAAAAAAGGCCTTCAGACATAAACAGCTAAAGCTGCCTTGATAGCCGCCTGACAACTGAGTTAGCGGGGAAAAGCACAATAGCCCTCGTTGGACGCCAGTCCTGGCTGCGTGTGCGCCCCGTGAATGTTCTGCGACGTTGGCAATACTGGCTGTTCTTGTGGAACGTCACAAGGGGCCTCTGTCTATGTCAAACTAGTGGCGATGTCTCGAGGCACTGAAAACTGAGACAAGCAGTAATGCTTACGTCAAAAACAAATTAAAATATCTTGAAAGCAACGTTCGCTAGCAGTCACAATCATTCAAAAGCGCCCATGCATGCAGGACTGTCAAACAACACAAGCAAATCTAGTTTCTGAATTTAGTGTCAGGGATCCTTTAGCATTTCCACCACTTTGCAGGATTCCACAGAACTGACTTGCAATAATATGTACTGAAGTGCTTCAGGCTGTTACTTTACCCCCGCAATGCCTATTGCTAGCCTCGTGGTTAGCTTGATTGGTAGAGCAACCACCACGAAGAGGTGTTGGTCCCAGGTTGAATCCTCAATTGATATGTGGGGTTCAACGTCCCAAAACCACCGTATGATTATGAGAAACGTCATATTCGAGGGCTCCGGAAATTTCGACCACCTGGAGTTTAACGTGCACCCAAATCTGAGCACACGGGCCTACAGCATTTTCCCCTCAATCAAAAATGCAGCCGCCATAGCCGGCATTCAATCCTGTGACCTGTGGGTCAGCAGCCGAGTACCTTAGAGACTAGACCACTACGGCGGGGCCAGGTTCAATTCTCAGACAAGGACAAAGTTTTCAGCAACAAACCCTCTTTCCGAGAAATGCTCAGAACATGTGGTTGTCAATTTTCATTCATTAACCTTTCTGTCACCTTTCCGCATTCCACATACTGATTTGCAATTGCATTCGTAAGGTTCATAGATATTAATATTACTGTGTAACATCCACAAGAGTGGAATGTCTAAATAAGTGGATTACAGAATCCTATACAGAACATGTGAATCTAAATTTGAAACCAAGCACTATAAAGAAAATTCATCTTGTTTTATACATTAATTTTTTTCAAGCCACTCATGACTACCAAGAGACAATCAAGCCAGGAAATGTATAGGGGACGTTATTTGTAGTAATTGCAATAAAAATGTGAAGAAACTAAATGATTTATTTGATTGATACGTGGGGTTTAACGTCCCAAAACTACCATATGATTATGAGAGACGCCATACTGGAGGGCTTCGGAAATTTCGACCACAAGGGGTTCTTTAACGTGCACCCAAATCTGAGCACACAAGCCTACAACATTTCCGCCTCCATCGGAAATGCAGCCGTCGCAGCCAGGATGAAATGTGATGAAATTAAAGTAGGTAAAAAGACCAACTTGTTGCCGGCACGGACCAATTTTTTCAACCTTTGAATAACACGTACGATGCTGTACCGATTGAGCTACAGTGGCACTTGTCCTCCCATGCACTTTATCGGGTGTATTTGTGCATACCTGGTACCTGGGAGTGTCAGTACCGCTTGCAGCTATGACAGCAAGTGTGAAACTCTTCATCTACCTTGTGATATCGCAGCAACGGAGTATTTTACTCCAGTTTCAGTAGTTAAAACACCATTTGCATAAAGTACAGCCGAGCGCTTTTCTGGGCTGGAGTACGTAACACAGACAGTGTTCGTTCCTTTCATTAACCCACGCTTTCCTACACTTTTTGAACGATCGATGAAACCAGCCTTGAAAGACACATGCACAAAACGAGAGAATTTCAATAACACACGTGCTAACCCAGTGTGTATGTGAAATTTTCTCTTCTTGTGTATGTGTCCTTCATGGCGGTGTTCACTGAACTTTCAAGTGGTGTACCAACAGGCTCAGCAACCAGATTCTTCTACCTCTACCTTGCTGAGCTTCCTATGACAACTATGCACCTGCCCTGATCAGGGGCGTAGCCCAAGGGGTTGCACACGTGAGTCATGCCCCCCTCCCCTTCCTCCAAAATTTCTTTTTCACTGTGGCATACAGAGCAAAAAATGACCATCTTGAGGGTGTGCCCTCCCCGAAATCAACCCTCCGAAAAGAATTTTTAGCTATGCCCCTGGCCCCGATCGTAATCGTACTAGTGCTTTCTGTCCTACACTCGGCAGCGCTTGCTATGTTGAGTAAGAACACTCACGGTTGCGGGATGTGCTCTAGGAGGCGTGCTCGGGGCTGCTCAGAGAGCTGCTCCCGGGAGAGTGGTGATGGCAGTCGCAGGTGCAGTCTGAGTGTGCGGCCTCAGGACTGGGGCAGTCACAGCAGCCAGCTGCCTGGCTGTCTTCGGACCGCTTGCGGCTCCGCGGGCTCTGCAGACCTTCCTCACAAAAGTGGAGCCAGCTCTTGAGCGAGCTCCGACGGGGGCTGCGCGAGCCACGACCCGTGAACTGCTCCCCAGGCAGGAACAACCGGATCTTGTCTGGGGGGCAGGGCTCTGGCGATACCGCCGGCAGAAACGCCTCGATCGGCGCGATGTTGATGGGCGTCGTGCTCCGCGGCCGCTCGATCGGGATGGTCACCACCTCGAGCCGCTGCTGTCGGGTGGGCACAGGGCTACGCGAGGGCGGTGGTGGTGCCACGGCGGAGGCGACCGAGAGGAACTCCTCAGACTCCACCGAGTCTTGGGCAAGCAGGGTCTCGAACTCATCCTGACTGCTCTGCTTGACGAGAACCGCATCCAGCGTGAGCTCCGACTCCGACGAAAGCTGCTCTGGAGACTCACGGCTGCCCCGACGGCTGGCACTTGGTATGTCCGCCAGCGACTGGCACACTCGCTCTAGGAGGCAAGTTCTGTCGAACGGATCGTTGATTTCCAAGTCCTGCGGTCGGGCGCAGGGCTCGTCAGGAGCGCCGTCTGGCTTCTTTCCGCCGGTTCTGCTCTGTCGCTTCTTCGAATTGCCCTCTGGCTTCTTGCTGGGCGAGCCGTCAGGCTGCCTGTCCAGCTGCTTGTCAGGTTTCTTCTCTGCCACTTTGTTCGTCACATTCGGCATGCTACTGTCAGGCAAGCTCTCGGGCACCTTGTTAGGCAAGCTGTCCACTGGCCCGCCGTCCTGGTCGTCGTGCAAAGTTACGGAAAGGCGAGGGGCGGTAGGCACGGGTGACGGGCTGTGGGGCGAAGGGCTGCGAGGTGACTTGCGGCCGCCGAGCTTGAGCAAAGACGAGAAAAAGCCCTTCGTGGTAGGCTCGGGGCTGGTCCCACTACTGCTGCGCTGGGGCGAGCGGCCACGCAGGAACAACTCGGTCCAGGAGCCCTTGCGACGCTGGGGCTCTTCAGGAGTGAGCGATTCGGTGGAAGGAGGCGCCGGTGCCTCCAGCAAGGGCGGCGCCACGGGTGAGCAGGGAGACCCGTTGGCCGTCAGCACCGAGGAACCGCATGGCGTCAGCGTCACCAGTGAGTCGACGTCCCCTTCCACCTGTACAGGTAATGTATGCATAATAGCAATGCAGCAGACTCCATAATTCAAACTCCAATACTTTCAGCTTATGGTTCATACAGAAAATTCTGAAATGTTTCGTTGGCTCACTATGTTTCAATATATTTTAAAGCCACTTAGACTGCTTTACTGCACAGATTCATTTAATTCAAACATCTTGCTCGTATATGTCTAGAACTATACACCAGCTGTGCTACTTCTGGCTGAACATTTGTGTTTTTAACTGTTTATGTAACTAGCAGAGACAAAGCCGACAGCCTGCCTACGATATTACCAAGCTAGCCAAACTGCACGCATCGATAACCGCATACTGACAGAGGAAGAAACAAAAAAATATGGCCGATCCCTCCGTCATAGGAATCGGCATACCACGAAAGTGAAAAGTGTCTTCACACAGGTGGACAAGCGTTTATTGTGCATTGTTTCACTATGAGGGGAAGGAATCAATACTACAGCAATAAATTATAGTCACAGAAAGAATGAGAAGCAGCTCAAAGCTTGCAGCACGCACCTCAAGCAGATAGCACATGCAAAATGAGCATACACAGGATGAGTGAGCGTGGACTAATAGGTGTCGCAGCTCAACACTTAAAGCACACTGCTAAAATACAAAGAAAGACGCATGAAATGAATGCACAAGTGTACACAGAACGAGTGCAAACTGTCAAAATTGTTACTTCTCGAGAAGCACAGACTGCTGGTCGAGTTAAGATGTTAGTTCTTAGTGTGTGAGCAGCGTAGTCCTTCTGTTAATGCGGCTGCTGCAGCAAGTGAAGTGACCTTTGTGCACTCTTTCACCACTGTGACTTGATAGCGCTGCCCTGTACGTGATGCACACGCGTCCTTGTTGCCGATTTCACTTGTATCATCGCAATCGTTCCTTGTTCTCGTTACTTTGAAGAAACTATAAATTAACCTGCTTTCTGCAAATAAAGCCAGTTGGAAGTTCTGTGCTTATGTATGCGTCTTTCCCTTTGTCCCGTCTTCGTTGCACAGTTTAAACCTTTACGATACATTGAAAGCAAACTTGTGGTGGGAGCACAGGACGTACAAATTGCTCCAATCTAGAACGGGATAAGTATGCGTGCACGAGCGACCTCACGCTATGTAGGAGCGTGCGCTTCGCAATGCAAGAGGCAACGACCTTTATAGCGCATCCCCGCACCATCTCACTAGTGAAACACACTAACGTCGACGAACTTTGAGGACCACCAACGGTATATGTGCGTTGTTAATAAGCTGGAGAATGTACGCTCTGTGGCCGAGTGGTTTCACGCCCCGCGCTGCGGAATGAGAGGCCGTTGGTTTGATGCCTGGTGACTTATTTTTTTTTTTCAAGTTTCTTTTTTTTTTGCAAGCTGTTAATTAGATGGTCTGGCTTTTGTGAATCGTGCATGTGTGTAATATATATATATATATATATATATATATATATATATATTTTTTTTTTTTTTCAGTTTTTCTGCTGTATACTGGTCTGGCCTTTGTCTGCTGTATAGATGGCCTGGCCTTTATCAATCGTGCGTGCAGGTGTGCAATATATATATATTTTTTTCAGTTTTTCTGCTGTGTACTGGTGTCACGCAGAAAAATGTCCCAAGATTGGGAAGGGACGAACAGCCACATTGCGTCTCTTAGTTGAAAGTGCATGCCCTTGTGGTATGTTGACTGCTACTGATGGCAAATGTCTAAGAATTTCGCTTATACCAGTGGCACACAAACACTTTTAATCGCGATCAGGGCGATCCGAATCAGTTTTCTTGATCGCAATCAACTTTATGACCACTGATACACGGCTCAAGCTAATCCGGTTCGAGCTTGGGTCAGATGAAATGCCCAAGGTGGCATTTGCGTGCCGTAAAACATGCCACTGACAAAACTCGGCGTACGGTATATGTATAGAGCCCTTCATCAGCAATGTTATTCATGCAAGATCCACTCGAACGTCAAAAACTTTGCACGCCACTACAATAGTAATTTCATAAATCCACCATTTGATGAAATTTTCCTAGCATTTACCTGTATTGCTGTGTGAGATTCTTAACCTTCGATTTTATTTGTGATAGCCCCCGCTCTTAGCCGTGTAGTTAATCTTGTTGTATGCGCCAGTGTTTCACTTCTGGCACTTCAAGTCTGTTCCTGTCACTCCTGTCAACGGTCGATTGCTGTAAAGATATCTTCATTCAACCACGAAGTGCGCGTACGTTGCGACGTAGTCGAAAGGCTTGCAACACTCATAATCAGTTTGCTTCGAGGAGCTCGAACAGCTTCGATGAGGCGAGAGTTGAACTAAGCGCTGAAGGCAACGGTCAACTGCTTCTCGTCTGCTTTCCCCATAACTACATGCGGTCGATGCGAATCTTAGAATATGCAATTCTTCAGATATTATTCCAATTTAAACAGTATAGAATTTGCTTTTTTATAAACATCTAGCTATTTTAAAGTGTTTTTATTGAACTATGCTCGATTTTCTTGTTTATTGTGCTTTCAACAAGCTCTGCTAGGGGGTGCAGACGACAGCAGAACCACGATCTCTTTCAGGCAGATCACGGTGCGCAAATCGCGATAGTTTTGATCCCGATCAGGCCTGATCGTGATTAAAAGTGACCGTGTAGCAGCACCTAATCTGAATCGTAGTTAATTTAGATCAACACTGATCGCGATCAAATGTGCCCGTGTGACACCGATATTACAATCATGCAGTGCTGTTTGAATTGTTGCTGCAGCCCTGAGAAACAATTAAGATTACAACACAAGTTGGTATGTTCCCAGAAGTCATAATTATGAGAACTTCTGATAATTTACACAAAATCCTGAGGTCTCCTTGAGTTCAAAATATTGAGTCTACTGCAGCAATAACAATGTAATTGTTCGTGTTTTAAATTTCAAAACTGCAAGCCGTAATTGAGGGCTCCACTAGTTTCGACCATGTCGGTTTCTTCAACGTGCATCTAAATTGAAGTACATGAGTCTCTATACATTGTTGCCATCAAAATGCGGCTGCCCGTGGCAGGAATTCGATGTTATGACTTTCAGGTCTATGATGCATGTGTAGCAGGTTACAATACGGGTTCCATGAAGTAGCCATGCACTTAAAGAGACATGGCGACAAAATTTGCGAACCTTTGTTCATTGCTTTTAATAGGCAGCTATTTACCTACTAGATGATAGCGGCAACTAAACTAATTTGCCCCAGTGCAAGATGGCTGTTAAGACTTTCACAGTGCTCCAATAAAAAAATGGATTTGTTCCCGATGTTTTGGAGCCAACCAGTCTGGAAACTTAGCAAAATGTTTAGCTTTAAGATTCAAGCTGAATGTTTCATCATCCAATCATATGTTAGGACTGAAAGCACTGTCAACTACGAAGAACACTCGGGGGCCTCATGACGTACTCTGCCTACTTGTGTGAGCAAATACCACATACCTAGTGACCGCAAATACCGAGGAATTCAATCGCCACTTTCTACCATGTCGTCAGCGCTGCTGTTTCACGGGCTGTGTTGAGTGCTGCGAGGGCTTGTCCCCTTTATCGTCAAACTACATTGCTTATCTAGCGCAGCCTTTGACGAAGACGACGGGAAGAATGTAAAAATCAATTAGAAAAGCCTGAATCGCATCCCAAATCTCTTTGGTGGCAGCAAATTTGTTGTCATCGCCACTCAAATGAGGCAACAATATTTGCGAGCCTTGGAGCAACCACAGCATTAAGTGTGCTGAAAGGCTGTCACTTCGGTCATATGAAAAGCAACAGGATGAGATGTGAAGAAGGAAACAGCAGAGAGCTTTTGTTTGTCAGTACACTACCAAACATTTGTAGATACCTCTTTACCAAAGCAGTTGACGGCAACAGCAGCAGCAGCAGTGGAACTGGTTGTGACATCTCGTGATGTTTGGTACAACTCCAAGATATATATATATATATATATTTTTTTTTTTTCCTCAGTGAAAACACTTTTCTTGATGAAAAAAAAAAATGACAATACCGAGTTGATAATTATCTCACTGTTAATGCTTTACACAGAGTAAGTAAGCGAATAAGTCGTGCAATGTTATGTTTGTCGTCTTTGCTTAGGCTTCGCACCAACAGGTTTCACTACCAGCATTGTCCATCTGGTACATGTCTCTAGTAACCTACCCAGAACTCGTAACGTCCAGTTTTAAAAGGGGTTCCAGCATGATGAACTCGCTGCCTTTTGCTTCAAGTTCAGATTCGACAATTACACAAACTTCAATACAATTCAAATACTTTTTAGGCTGTATTTGTGGCTGATATTGTACAAATGGCACTTGTATGCCTTCATGAGTGCGATGTAAAAGTGAAATTGTGTTCAAGTTTTTGTGTCACCACTCGCTTTAAGGTACAGCAACAATACACCCTGCACAATCTTGCACCGATTATGATCACAGACACATTACCAGCGAAAAGTAAGACAGTCACAATGTTAGATGCAGTGGAAGAATAACCCATTCAATCAACAAGGTGTTTTACAGTTACTTTTGAACAAGTAACACTATCTTTCTGTCACTGAAATACGAGCAAAGTGTTCCAGCCACAATCAATTCAATTAGTTTAAATGAAATGAAGTTGATGGAAAAAAACTAAAGTATGAGCGTACATAGCCATAAATTGTCACGTTCCCATCCACAAGCACAGCACATGCGAGAAGCACTGGTGTCCTACCCTATTCTCACCATTTCACTATTGAGAATTCTTCAGGCTTTAACAGGGTGGCAAACCATGAAAGCCTGTACCTGCTGTTCATGAACACCTGAGCAAGCAAGAAAGAGAAGCAAGGAAAGGCTGGGAACTTGCACACGTCCAGTTTGCCACCTTATGTTGTAGAAGAGGTGAAAGGGCAAAAGAGGGACAGAAGAGAGAGACGGACAGAATCCCACACGCACTTAGGGGTAGCACATCAAGACTACAGGCATTTGAGTAGACCTTTGGCTCTGAGATTGGCAGGAACATCCAGGACACAACAAGCACCTTCACTGACAAGTACTAGCACGACTGTGTCACCAAAACCCACCTACCTGTGGTGTGGATACCTCAGAGGGAATGAGCGTGTCGGGGCTCCGTGGCTCAGGGCTACTGTCCTGGTCATCCGTGGGCAAGTCCTCGAAGGAGGCCAGGGGCGCCGGCCCAAAGCGGCGCTGCCGAGAAGGGTAGCCCCCCTTCTTGGGAGGCGCCGCCATCACCTGCACAGGGCGTAACGTGGGGGACAGAAACTTTCAGAGGCTACAAACCACAACTGATGCAGCGAGTTTTCTGTCTTAACCATGGAGTGAAATGAGGTACAAAAGCCACTTGATAAAGTAGCTGACTGGGCTAGTTGGTTGTGCATAGTTAAGGTTAAGAGCGCATAAATAACACGCGGCCACAGACAGGAAACGGACGAGACAAGCACTGACTCGTCTGTTTCCAGATGGGTCAGCGCTTGTCCCGTTTGTTTCCTGTACATTACCATCTGTTGTTTTAACGCAGTTAACCTCAAGTATATACAAAAGGCACCTCTGCTCATCTGAAAAGGGCAAATCCTGCAATTCCTATTCCTGCTTCACAGCTGGTGCACCAGATGGTGTTATAAATGAAGGAAAGCAGCGGAGGAAAGTCCGAAAAGCATGTGCAAAAGCATGAAAAGGATCGGAGGCGGAAGAGACAGCACAGAAGTGAGCTGTAGCAGAATGCAACTTTAAATGTTCGCGGCATATTCTCCTCAAAACAGCCCACCAGCCAGCAGCAATGAGCGTGCACTTTTAACTAATGCCCTTGAAAAACAATTTCGCGTACATGTGCGCCGGACTATTTCTTTCATACAGAAGAGTTCCGCTGCTGCACTTCAGTCATCTGGGCGAGGCCTCTCCAGACTTCCTAACTATACTATAGACGCTCGTATCTATATAGACGCTCGTATCTATAGATGCTCGTATCTGCGATGAACGGTTTTTGCTAAGCAAATGCATTAAGAGGTAGAATCGCCACTCCCGTCTCAATATACTCCGTAGTGCTAACTTTCTGACGTCCTAAAAAAATGCAGCAAGTCATAAGGAATGCTGGATCGGCGCTCTAGTTGTCTGGCTCATCTTTGTGTGTCTTAACATTTGAGCCAATTTATTTTGTTATAATATAATAGAGCACTCCAGGTCAATTTTGACTTCCGACAGAGTGAACAATTTGTGTTAGCCATATATGCTAAGCATTGTCTTGATTTGCGCAATTGAACAAAACAAAAAAAAGCAACATGCAGCAAATGCTTAGACCTTCAGCTGAAGTTTAATTAATGAAACCAGCTAAAATAAAATTATAAGCAAGAATTTCTTTTGCTTTTTATTTTTTTTCTAATGAAGTTCAGCCAACAGTGTAACACTTCACGTGTGTTCTTTCTCATTTGTTGTTAGTGTTGCATTCAGTACATGCACTGCGTGCAAAACATTTCGTTCTTTTGAACACGACACCTTAATAGATTCTACATCCTTGGTACTAAAGCTTGCTATTAAAGTACAGTAGCAAAGATTACACAGGGTCTGAAGCAGTGCGACTACATGCAAGGGAACCACGTTTCACACAAAATGCACGAGCAGTTCTGCACATGCACACTCATGGAAACGTGGTGTTCTAATGCATGCAACAGTGTTTCGAAGGCCCCATACTTGTTACTAACCTCTGTATTCAGGAGCGCTCCTTGGCTTGAACTTGATTTGCCACCGCATTCAAAGCAGAACAAACGAGTTTAGACCGGGCTGCTTTGGGCATTGCCAAAGAAGCAAAAATGCACAAACGTGCTTCAAACACGCTGTATTGAAGGTGGTGTCAAGTCAAGTTTAAGTGAAGG
The DNA here is from genome assembly GCF_043290135.1 of Rhipicephalus microplus. NCBI lineage: Eukaryota > Metazoa > Arthropoda > Arachnida > Ixodida > Ixodidae > Rhipicephalus > Rhipicephalus microplus. The sequence goes on along the minus strand of NC_134705.1, from coordinate 195,978,818 downwards.
AGTGTTTCTGAATGTATCGGTAAAACTTCTTAATGTGTATTTCATGTTATGTGTAATGTGTAAGTGCACCAGCAATTTTCAGTTTTTCCCCTAAATGTAAATGCAGCCCAAAGAGCAGATTCAAGCACAACAGAGGCAGACGAATGAAGTACACTGAGCAACAGCACTGAGTAGCATGCGCACAACTCTCCCGAGTCTTGGAGTGGCGAGCGTTTCGCAGAAGCCCTGCGACAGGCATTGTCACTCAAAGGATTCACCCTGGGAGTCTTGACAAACACTGCACACATGAATTGTGTTTGCAAACAAAATCAGCGTGACGCTGCTGCACATGAGCAGGAATGGATACCTCTTGTTCTTTCTTTATGCAAGAGCAACTCAAATAGGCGGCTCCAATAACCTGCAGCACTTTTTGCTAGATAAGCAGCATACTGGAACGGATAAAGCATAAAGAGCCAGCTCAAATTACCAGATAGAGTGGGCAACAACATGCACATATCTTCACGACATCCTGATTCCGAGGGCATCCGCACATTGGGCTCACATTTTGCAACTGCACTGCTAAATGAGTCACTGGCACTCATCATTTTTGGTCGATGTCAAACATGACACAATTATCTTTGTAATTGCTGTACCAACTCACAAATTAATCAGCTCTCTGCTTTAAAGCCTGAGTCACTCAACGAAGAAATTGTGCTTCAAATTGTTATCAGTTCTGAAGTACAGCAACGAAAAACAAGAAAAAGGTATGTTTATTAATTACAGTATGTCTAATTTCATGTTGGTACAATAATTACACATAACAGAGAGTTCAGTGTGCCTTTTCAAGTTTACGCCATACTTCTTCAGACCAGTCTTAGGTTTGCACTGGTCTTCTGCTTACACTAGGGGGCAAACAGCTTTTAACAGATAACCAATTGAGAAGTGAGCATCCCAATGCAGAAACATTGCCAGACTGAAGTAGTAAATCTATGACCTACGCGGATGTATCACCAGTCCTTTTTTTTTATAATAGACCTACAAATTGAGAAGTGAGCATCCCAATGCAGAAACATTGCCAGACTGAAGTAGTAAATCTTTGACCTACGCGGATGTATCACCAGTCCTTTTTCTTTATAATAGACCTACCATGTCTTTTATGTGTGTCGGACTGGTCAACAGGAACTATCCAACGTCTACACCACAATTGTGAAATAGAAGATGATGGCATACGATACTGCGCCATTAGAACTGTCATTGTCATTCCAATATTGTTACACAAAGGCTGTTGTTAAGAAGTAAAATTCGATTACAAGCTACAGTGGCAAGACCATGGCAATGGCAACTACAACAGGGTAGGCAAGCAAATGAGCAGACTCGTTGAAGCTTCCAACATAACAGGTGCCTTGAAGACAAAAGACCAACAATTTTGAGCAACAGGTGGCAGCAGCCAAGGAGGGAAATGAAACATTGAACCATTATCTCATAAACTATTAACGAGTTCACTGTGTCATGGGTCACCGGTGTCACCTGTGCTCCCTTATTCGGCTACGAAGTTACGTGCATTTATCTGCTTGCAGCTGCGATAAATTTATGACACTTGAATGCAGAAGTACTATTCTTTGTACAGGAGGCATAACACGTCCAGAAAGATACTTGTCTGATGTTAAAGGTTATGACCCCCCGGTGACCCATGATGCGCCCAATAAAAATGCGGCGTGACCCACCACCCACGGATGAGAGCCCGATTTCGTGCAGCTGTCCGAGGTTCAAAATCCCTAATATATATATTGTCTATTGCATTGGACATGAGATGATGCCCTTGTTTCTAAAGAAGAGAGTGGCTGCAGATTACTCCATGGTGTTTCTTGCAATATTTTCCTGCAGTTCATGAGATACGCGACATTGGACTAAGCATAGGAGTTTTCCCTGCTGCTCCAAAACATTTCAGCATGCCTAATTGAGGCTCGTGTCTTTTGCAGGCACAAAAGGTGCATCATTGGGGAGAGTAATCAAGCTATCCCAGAAACTCGATGTGTTTTCATTTATGGCAGGCACATTGTAGTTAAACATAGATTCGACCAAACAAAGTGGAAAACAGCTTTGCATCTTTCAAACAAATGCTCCAAACGACTGCTGCAAAAGTGGCAGCACCAGTTCATTGGAACAAAAGATAGAGGCTTAGCCACATGTCACACCAGTGGGTCACTACACACCTGGGAGATATACCCAATGGCCCACTGGAGGGTCACTCCGCAATAAGGGCTAGACCAACAAAAAGCATGCCGCAGTAAACGTGTGAACGGGCAATTATAGCCCCGTTGACTGGGCAATGTATTCTTCACGGAGCGATAACCAACTCTACTACGAATTTGTAGCATCGCTTCTCCGGAAAATTGAGCATATGTGATGTAGCTTACTCAGAACTTAAACAACAGCTGTGATGGCAGACCTTACTTTACTCCAGGCGAGAGGCATGACTTGGCAATAATAACTGGTTACGGTGTTTTTTCCAAACTATCAATGTTCATCAAACGAAGCTTAGTATACACATTCTGCTTATAGATATGAACAGGTAGCACCAGAAAATGGATGTAAGAGCTGTGCTTTTGATTTTTCGGAGTAGCCATGAAAGCAAATTAGTGCTCTCCCTCTCCTAACCATACCGTACATGGCACTAACACGTACATCTAAATCTGGGCTACAAAATTACCTAACATAGCGCAAATGAACGCACGTGCGAAAATCAAGAACGCTGCACTGATTTGTTATATATGCATGCAAGAACTAACCGAAGAAAAATATCGAAATCGATAAGCGAAGCACAATCGTCGAGATGCAAAACATTAATTATGCAATGACTAAGTTAGCCGTCCGTATTCGAACACACTAAACTGTGCGTTCTACATTATGACTACTTTGCAAAACAGCATCTGGCGCGTAGACGCGCAGCTAGGTTACGCTTGCGAGTGTGCGTTAAACATCGAGCGCACTAATTCACGCACGTAGCGCTGAACACACTTGAGGCGTTCTTCAGTTGTGCAACTACCGAAATCTCGCTCAAATCAACGCGCACGGCGCAAAGACGTGGGCGGCGTCGCAAGGCGGCTACGTTCCGCTAGAGACGAGTTCACAGGTGGAACGCGCGGCCAGGAAATGCAAGCCGCCTAGCCCACACCCCGAAAGGTGCGAGAGAACCGAAAAAAAAAAAAAAATCCCCACGAAAAAGAAATTAGTGCACTTTTCTTTCTTCTTCTTCTCAAGGACTCATTTAGAAGAGCGTCTGAGGAAACGCGCGAGCTACTCGGTTCAGCGCCCGCTGCTTTAAAGGGAAGCCGCCACTAACATATCTTCCATTTTCGGAGTGCGTGCATCTATCTCCCAGCCGGCTGGCTCTCTCGCCATGCGAAACTTGTCCTAGGCCTAAAAACCTTTCGCTTACCGCATCATTGCGACTTTTCCCTTGTGTCGCTTCCCAGTGGCAAACTTGCAGCCGCTCACTGCACTCGTAGGCGTGAAGCCCGCTTCACATCGGGCATTATACCCATCTATGGAGCCCGTGATGACATTAACAAAATCGAATAAAGAAAAAAGAGAAAAGACAGCTGTCAGAGAGGATTTGAGAGAGAGAAAGAGAAACCAACACCGCGCATCTCACAACGCAGGCCGGCGCGCACCTTTTCCGTTTCGTGTGCCCTTTCACTCGCTGCTTAAACCATGCTTGCTCTCTCTCAGTCTTCTCTCTAAAGTGCGTTGATCGCTAGAGAGCAAAAACGTTGCTATAAACTTCAGCCGTCTTTTCTGCCACACTTTTAGTTCTCTCAAATGCACGCACCGCTTTTGGAGCATAGCGCTAAATAAATCCTGCAAAATTTTTCTTTCAATAAATAAAAATTAACTTTGTTCTCTTATTCATAGAGGTCGCGACATGCTGTGAACGCCAAACTTTGTGTACAATAACGTGTTGCGTTGGTTGGTGTTAAAACAACTGTACGAATATATTATGCATAACCAGCTCCGCAGAGTCGCATGCACGCGTGACACTTAACTCACTATTTTCCGTTCATTCTGCCTTCTTGAAATTGTGAGTAATAATTGACTTTGATTTTCTTTGGTTCAGACATGAACACGTGCCCATCACTATTTCGTTTCGCGCGTACGAATCCGTAAAGTGACGACCGGTGCGCTCGCGGCGTGCCCTGACGGCGAAGCTAGGCAACTGTGGTTGTGGACAATCAGCTGTGTACTAGTTGAAGCGCTCACTTCTACATATTTGCCTCGGTTATAGATATAAATGCCGAAATGTGGCGCCAGAGTATCACCGACGACGTCGTGGACGCAGCAAAGGAGCCCGCACGCTGCCAAGAGGACAAGGCAAGAGCAAATTTCAAGTCTCCCGCGTTGTTCTGCGAATGTCGCTCCCCTGCACGGTAGACGCGGTATGCAGGAAAGCCTATCACGTGGGTACTAAGGCGGTTTAAAATTGAAGAGCCGACAATCGTTGTGAGCCACGGACACCGCTATATCAAGTGCAATCAGTGGCGCGCCGTATGTGAACGAGTGCACTCACTGGAATGCACACAATGTGCTGCGTGTAGTGGGTGACGCTATGACACACGCTCCATTTCGATACGAGCGAAAGTTAACAGATAAGTGTGACTAAGTCCACCACTATCTGCTGTCCGCCGCGCATTGCATCAATCAAACAATCAGCGATCGCGTGAATCGCATTTCCCAATTGATCACGTTCGCTGTTGTTGCACCCCAAACCTTTACAGACACTGCGGCGTTAGTGTAGCTAGCGCAGCCATCGAATAGCGTTGGGGGACGCAAACTCATTTATAGAGCCCCACACCGTGTTATCTGACGTCACATGGTGGCAAATCAAAGTTCGAGGAAAGCCGATAACAACATGTGGAGTCTATTGTCACTCCCGTTTGGGCAAAGTACGCGCTCACAAGCTCGTCAGTCGCGCATGTGAACGTGTGTATGCGCCATGGCGGACGGCGCGCTCCCAGCGATCATCCACGGTGGTACTATTTCGCCTTTTGGGCGCGTGATGGCGTCGCGGAGGAACAGGAAGAACGCCGGTCCGCAGCGTCTTCCGGGAGACTCGTGTTGACGTCGGGAGTGACGTCAGAGCCCGGACGTTTCTGCACTGAAGATGGCGACGGGTTTAGGAGGTGTGAATGGATGTCCCGATCCCGATATTGGAGATTCTAGGAAGAGGCCTCTGGATTCCGAGCTCGATATTGGGGCGACGAAAAGGTCCCACCATGGCGGAGGTAGCGTACCAATTTGCGTACCGCGGGCCGTCTCGCGTCGGCTGCCCAGCGAGCTCGACTGGGTGTGACGTGGGTAGTACCATATGACACAGCCCGGCCGGACCCAGGCAGGCAAAGGCAGGGCCTCGGGTTTTCTGTTCCCTGTACTCGTCAGTATCCCTCCCTTCACTAGCAGCGCGACTCGATGATGCTCGCGTGGTCCGAGGAGAAAGCGTGTTGTCGATTCGTGCGAGCCCCGACGGGCAGCCCACCGGTTTCCCAGTCAGGTACTGGTAGTGGGGAGACGTTTTTCTTTTTTGCTACTTTTTTTCTTTATCGCCGCTGAGATGGCAAATTATCTGGGCCCCATCAGCCGGCGAAACGCCGTCTTTCGCTCCTGATATTGCGGTTTTGGGGAATCGGAAAGTGCCTTCATTTTCCTACGCTAGTGACAGACGTACGATCTGCTGGCCAGGCCCGAGACGCCTCGCATTTTATTTTTCCTCCGAAGTGAGGCGAAGGCTGTGCGGGGAGGGTGCCCGGTGAGCAGTTCGTCGCCTGCTCTTTTCGCGTAATATTTTTTTTTATTCTCTCAGTCGCACACCTTAATTAACGTCGTCGATTTCTTTTTCGTCCAGTCGTAACCACCTTTTTTTTTTTTTTTTTCGTAAGCCGCGACTTTCTCTTCCTCCATGGCTTAGCGCTGGGCGACTTACGGTATGTGGGACAGCGGACTTTTCACCCGGTGCCTGCTACAGCAAGGTCGACCATTTTCGCGTCGTACGACTCTTCGTCCTGAAGGCAAGTTGTCCGTCGACGGCACTTCGTACGCTACGAAGTCCTCCGAGCACGTTTTTTGCTACGCGAACCCGTAGCCCATAAAAGCAGCATCTCTGGGCGCACCCGTGTTTGGTTGTAAGGGGGGTCGGGAAAAAAAATTCTTTCCGTCTTCTCCCCCATACACCTCACAGCGCCGTGTTTTCGGTCTGTGTTTTTCCCCCCCTTTGCTTTACGGCAAGAGCCGGGGAGGGGTGCGCCCGATCGGTGTTACCAGTAGGCGAGGAATGTGTTTACCCCTCCTATGCAACTGCAGTGTGCTACGGTTCGGCGTAATATCTCGTGGCCGAAGCAGACCCATGCATATGGTGTGCGTGTTTCTCTGTGAAGGTAATAGGGGGGGTGGGGGGTGAAGAAGCCAGTGCGCCGGCTCAGACGAACCCTGCGCAACGAAATACGTCTAGGCCTATCGCATATAGCAGAAGAAATACTTCTGTATTTCTCCCGACGTGCAGTGACACCAACAAGCTGCCTTTTCGCACCCGGCCAGCGTGGTTTCTCGCCACAGGGCGAAAAGAGCGATGCCTAGATGGGAGTCTGGGTTCGGGAGAGTAGCGGAGAAAAAAAAATACAAGTGCAATCCGGGTTTTCTCGAGCGCATACCAGCGCTGGTGGTAGTAGTAGTAACAGCCGGCCTTTTTCTCTTTAGGGTCGGGATCTGGCCGCCGTCTCTCCACGCCGCTTTGCTTTCGAGTCGCGGAATGCACTGCTCGTCCGACGTGGTGTCCTTGCCGTTGACCCGGCAGCGTGTGGTAATCGCATTTATCGTTCAAGCCGGCGGCCTAGCCCTTTAAAGCGTACCACATTGCGTGTGCAGGGGGGCCTGCGAAGACTCGCACATCGCGGAAAACTTCGACCGAAATGCTCGATTTCCTCATTCATCGTGAGTTTTCTTTTTTTCTCTCTGCGCAGAGGCCGCGAACGAACGTGACGATGGCTTTTCATACTGCTTCCACGGAACATGGCTCCGTCTTGTGCAGCGTAGCGCTTTAGCGTGTCTGTTTAAAGGACCGGTCGAGATCGGGTACGACCGAGGCATCAATCGCCTCGCCGTGTAACTTGCGTTTCGCGACCTTGGCTTAATTTTTCGCTCCCGTTTCTTTTTTTCTCGTTCGCCGGCCGTCGTCTTCCTCGAGGTTCCGCCCTCGTGGCGATCGGGGCAGACGGGAAGGGGGGGGGGGGCTCACTCTTTTCAGGCCGATCTCTCTGCTGCTGCTGCTTTTCCAAATATGCGATAAAGCTAAGAAGAGCTCTGATTTCGGTCCGCATGCCGAGCCGTTTTGTTTTCCGAGCCGATGCTCTTTTGCCCGTCGCGATTGCAGTTGGGCCTTCTTGCTCCACCCTGTCTCGACGGTCTAGTTTCGCCTGCTCGTTTTTGTGGCACATAGGAGAGAGCACTGTAATAGTTAAGACCACGTCAATTCATTAGGTTCGCAGGAGTTTGTCTAACCTGTGCACATAGCCTGTCCTGTTTTGTATGATGTCCAGTTTCCTTCATATGGACAGGACTGTTTGATCACCTGTCAGGTTTTCAGCAGGAACTGCCACACATCTGGTCTGTAGTAGTACTTATCTGCGTTATTCCTTTCTCACAGTCGGACAACCTTTTCTCATACAAAGGTCTACACCTCGTTTTCTTACCAGAATGACATTAGTCGAGTAGTTCGCTTGTAAGCAGCATCGATGACCTGTTCACCTTCCAGTTGTAACAACGTATGTGAGAACAAATACAGTTAGGACTACTGCATCCTAGGATGATCGTGCACACATCCTATTAAACTTTTCCCACATGTGAATCTGCTAAAGGTCCCATTGCCCCACGATTCCCTCCAGTCTAGTCGGTACCATGCGTTGCGCTTCTATCCTGAAGCACATGCAACTTTGGTAGGCGTTTATTGTGGCCATGTTGTATCTGATAAAACTCTGCCCTGATGATTTTGTCACCATATGCTAGGAAATGGATTGCATAGGATGTGATTCTAGATAACTTGTTCACAATTTTTAGTGTTCTGTATGATGCAAATACACAAAAAGATGTATTGCTACTTCAACAACTTATCAGCTTTTGTAGTGATCATGTCCAAATACTTCACGAAGAATTAATCAGGAATGATTTACTTGGCATTAATATGACTGTCGGGAGTGTTATGCTTTAAGCCATTGCACTTTTTTCATTTATGTATGTAGTTAATAAACAAACACATAGCGGTTTAAAAGTAATTTCACATGTTAAATTGCGCAGTATAGTCAAACGCTGTGTGTTGGCGATTCTCTATCTATGCACTGTAGGACCACCTGACAAGTCCCGAAAACCGTAAATGTTTTTCGTTGGTTTAAATAAGACTTGTAGGATGCATTCTCCAAGTCTGGTGAATCATAATGGGTGTGCACAACTTAAACGATTAAACATATGTTATCCATTGAGCAGACATGACAAAAGCTTGGGAGAACGTGAAGAAAAAAATTGTAAAATAGGAGACATCATTGTCCTAGCAAAGACAGGTCCTCTTTTCGAAATTACGAAGAGATTCTCTGCCTTTTTATTTTATTTTAGCATGCCACGGCTTCTAGAGTTCTATCCTTGTTGAGAAGTCTTGGTTACTGCTTGTTACACATGAAAGCCTAGCCTTCGTCGGCCTGTAGCATCTTGCTTTTTTGAAATCATTGCTTGGGCATGGGCAGGCCAATCCCGAAGGTGTGCGAGGTACAGAGGCTTGAATGTCTTCAATTCTGGAGTTTGCTTGGAACCACACTAGGCACAGACACCTTTCACGGGTGGGGGCAATCGATACAGTCTGCTTAAAAGAGAGGTGGATTTTGCCTCTGAGCCGCCTCTGGCAAACGCGAAAGGGACCTTGTGAGCTTTTGGTTCTCAATATTGGTGCAGTTTTGTTTGGGCCATCTTGGGTTGGGACTAGCCTGGCTTAAGGTGTACATAAGCCACAGAACACGAGTTGGATGTCTTGGCTTTACAACTTTACAGTTTCGCTGTGCAACGTTTGTAAGTATACCATAGCTCTGAGAGGTGAAAAAAAATTTTGTGAGGGTACCATGACAAAATTTCTTGTACTGCGACGCGCTCCCTTATCCCTCTCCCGAGGCCCTCCTGCCTGGGCTCCAATGACGGTGGTGTTTGGGGGGGTGGGCGGGGCTTGTTGGCTCCTTCAACCGGTGTGTATGTGTCTCTTCGTTTGCATTGCAGCCATGCAGCCCTTTTGACGGGCGCCACTAGACGCCAGGTGCGCTATGCTCAGGCGAAAGAAACGCAGTTAAAGAGCGAAAGGAAGGAAGGGGGCACGCGCACACGTTTGAGAGGGAGAGTGGAAAAAGCCAGGAGGCCCCTCTTCTTCTTCTTCCCCCCCTCTTCCCGCAAAAGCTTTGCAAATGGAGCAATTACGAAGACGAGCGTCAGGTACGGCCTTTGTTCCTCCCTTTGTTCACCTTGTCTGTTGGCCGCTTGCTGCATCGTCGTAGCGCCATACCACCACAATCACGCCCATCTCATTCACCCGCCCGCCACCGCCAAAGGCTCATCGTGACCTGTCGGGATTCACACTCGCCGAAAACCACCGCCATGGCTTCTTATTATTTTTCTCTCTCTCTCCCATGACTCATACATGCACCGGTAGTGTCGCCCCTTGTCTGTCTGTGCGTGTCTGTGCTGTCGATTTCGAGCAAATGTGTGTGTGTGCGTGTGTTGCACAGTGGCCTCGCCCACCCTTTCTGTCCCCGCAGGCAATGGGACATTCCACTTCAAGATTCTCGTACCCGCTGTGGCTGCCGGAGCCATCATCGGCAAAGGTGGCGAGACCATTGCACTGCTCCAAAAGGAAGCGGGAGCCCGGGTGAAAATGTCCAAGTCAAACGACTTCTACCCAGGTGAGAATCCGCTGACAGAAGCTGCACCGCATAAGGGAGAAAGCCTGCTGCTGCTGCCACAATCTTCCATTCCTATTCGCCGTTAAGTGCTTCGCATTTGCTGCTTCAAGGCACCGGACATGCTGTGGCAAAAAGAAAAACGTAGGATTGCTTTGTGCATTTTTCTAGCGAGTCATCATGACCTGAACGACAGATCTATAATGGATTTGGCCCGTGGTGCAGTGTACTTGAGCTTTGGGTTCTCCTAGGTACAGTCGAGCAGCCTCACTTGGCCATGACCATCAATTTATTGACTCTTGTACTTGCAGTTATGTTCCCATGCCTATACAAAGGCTGCACGGTACTGCCAGTGTGCAGTGTGGCCTTGCACCCAGCAACAAGTGGATTTAGCCTGGCACAGCACAAATTACACCTCTTTATTTGTGGTGCTATGTGCATTAACTATAAATTGAAGGAAGACGGCCATCATAAGACGTTGCCAACATTTAATCGGCAATTATATATACGATTGTATGAATAATCCAGCCAAAATGGACTTCCCTCACAGAATTCAGGGACGCTTCGATTATCGCTCATATCACTAGGCTTCTAATAAGTTCATATAGTTTGTATAAACTTAATTTAGTTTGTGGAAAACGAAACTGAATTGGAGTGCTGTGAAATGTTTCTCCTGGCTAATAGTTTACCAATAATTTCACACTTATACCTAGTGCATTATTAATGGTGCAGCCGGCACTGGAAGCTTGAGGTCATGCAACTTTTGGCAACTCTGTTTGGTGGCTTGCCATCGCAGTGCAGTGCCCACGTTATGTCGCACTTGCAGGAACCACCGAAAGGGTGTGCCTCATCACTGGGAGTGTCGAGGGCGTTCTACGCATCCACGAATTTATCATGGAGAAAATCAAGGAGAAGCCAGACCCCACAGCCAAGATTGCCATAGACTTTGACCACAAGCAGCCAGCTGAGAGGGAAAAGCAGGTACGGAAGCTTGCCGAACCGCAGCTAGCAAAGTGATTGAAACTGCAAATATTAAAGTGTGATGTTGCTGCTAAAGTCGGAAATGTGCATCTACTGTGTGAGAGTTGCAGCAAACGTTTTTTTACATTTTGGGCTATCTTGAAAAAAAAACATTGCTGGATTCTATCTGCAGAGAATACTGCTAAAGGACATCTTGTTTTGCGTTTGCGAGAAAATTTGTGTAGCGGATAAAGCTCAAGTGCCCCCGGAACTTGAAATTTCATGTGCCATATCAGTGCCGGCATTGCTATCATTAGTTTTCGAAAATTGGGCTTATGCAGAATAATTAGGCTTAGAAAAATCAGTCGGTGAATCTATTGGCATTCCGTTGAAGTAGGTTGGTTGTCGTGAATGTTACACAAACGAAAGACCTTACAATTGTTGGTGCCACTTTACTACTTGGCAGCAATGCATATTGATTGGAATGCTCCTGAATATTGAAAGCACAGTTTAGTGCTCTGCACTCGGCTCTAAAAAAAGTACTGCTTCATTGATTTCTAGCAGTTTCCCAAGTAGCTTCCAACTTTCAGCTGGCTTGTTTTATCGTGCGAGTGCTGTGTCTGCGTGAAACGATGCATTTGGTGGTCATTTAAGGGAGCTGGGCATTGCATGCACTCGCATTGCTTAGTTCATCCAGTGTGCGTGGAAACCTGAAACACTGATTCAAGCACTGCTAAGCTACATCACACGTATACTTGCAGGTGAAGATCCTGGTGCCCAACAGCACAGCAGGCATGATCATCGGCAAAGGGGGCAGCTACATTAAGCAGATCAAAGAGGAAAGTGGCGCCTACGTGCAGATCTCCCAGAAGTCCAAGGACCACGCTCTCGCAGAGCGCTGCATCACCGTCATCGGCGAGATGGATAATAACAAGAAGGCATGCCAGCTCATCTTGGCCAAAATCGTGGAGGACCCGCAAAGCGGCAGCTGCCTGCACGTCTCTTACGCCGAGGTGACTGGGCCCGTGGCCAATTTCAACCCGACAGGATCACCGTACGCTAACCCTTCAAGCGTGCACTCCACCGTGAACAACTCATCGGCCAGCTACAGTTCGAGCGGAAGCCTCAACAGCCTAAGCCCAACGGCGAACTTCGGAGGAGCCGCGGGCTCAATGGTGCCGGCGGCTTTTCCGGGCGCCAATGTGGCCCAGCTGCTGGAGAACGTCAAGGCAGTGCTGAGGAGTAATGGCTACACGGAGCAGGCGACAGCCGACATCGCGACGGCCATGGGCACACTGGCGACGTACGGCGTGCTGGGCTCCAGCCTCGGTGCGCTCCTGGCAGGCGCCAATGGGGCCATGATAGGACAGGGCCCGCCGCAGCCGCCGCCGCCGCAACAAGTGTACCCGACCTCGCCGATGGACGCCACGCCACCGGTGGTCGCCAGCAGCTCGGGAATCTTTGGTCCCGTCGGCAGCGGCGGCTTCGGCTCGCCCCGCTCAGAGCGCTACCACAGCGACATGGTGTTCGACCCGTTCAGGCGGAACTCGCCTGCGCTAGGGTCACCCGGCGCGGCGGCCAACAATGGCGCAGGCGGGGGCATGCCCGTAAACAACAACTCGTTCGGGCTGGGCACAGCGCTGGTGCCATCGCAAGGGGCCATGTGCAAGTCGCCGCCGCCGCCTACGGCGGCCGACAAGTGCTCGGACGCCGTCAAGCGAGACCTCGAGGTGGGGGAGAACATTGTGGGGGCCATTTTGGGACCGGGGGGGAAGTCACTGGTCGAGATCCAGCGCTTCAGTGGCGCCGCCATCCAGATCTCCAAGAAAGGCACGTTTGCGCCAGGCACGCGCAACCGTATCGTCAGCATCACGGGCACGCCAAACGCAGTCTCGACGGCCCAGTATCTGATCGAGCAGCAGATTGCCGAGGAGGAAGCCAAAAGGTCACAGCAGAATGCGCTCGGGGTGCTTCGCTAGGGTGGTGGAAGGTGTTTTTCTTTCGGCTGACCCCCTCCCTCTTTCCCCCGCCCCTTTTCAGAGTGTCGCAAAAAAAAATGTGATGTTACAGTAGTGGAATATTACAACATACGGATATACATAATGTATATACATATACCACACGCATGTCTGGGTGTGTACAGGTGCAGAAGTGTGGGCCATTTCCACGTCGTCGGACTCTTGGGGTGTGTGCGCACTTGTTTGCATGCTCCCCTTTGCTGGGTTTCTTTTCCCTCTTCTCTCCTCGTTGTAGTGTGCCTTGGGGAAAGAAAAGGTTCTCTTCTTCGACAGATTGTCGCCTCCCCTCTCCCGAGAACAAGCTGTAGCACCTATGCAATGCGCACCTGCCCGTCTGCCGCCAAGCAACGATGAGCGAGACTTCCCCCCTCACCCCATTTTTCATCCCTCAATGGCGTTTCCTTCCCCCTTTTTAAACGACCCCCATCGATAGCACGCACCCCCCTGACTTTTTCGAGCTGCGGGGAGGGGGGCTAGTCGGTGCCTGCTTGGTCGGACTCTCGGGTGAGGCGGCCTGCTGAAGCTGTATTTCCTGCGCGCTCATGTTTCATAGTTATTTATTTTGTAAAGCCCTGCTCTTCCCAACTGCGTGTGTCTGCGTGTGTGTATGTTGCATATGTTTTTGTGTGTGCATGTCTCGCGCCTATATTTTGAGAAAGGGCCTCATTTTCTTTTGCCAGTACTGGGGAGAGGGCCGCTATTGAAAATTTTCATTTCTTCCTGTGCACTGCAGCTCGGGACAAAACTTGCTTTTCTTCTCGAGACAATGCTTCTTTTTTTTCTGTGCATTCTAGAGCCACCACCACACAACCATCCCCCACCCTCTTCTATTCTTTCTCCTCACTCAATTTTTTTTCGCAACTTTTAAAAGAAAAGCCGCTGCTACATTGTTGTCACCTGTTTGTTGGCCACAGTGTGTTTTCATGTGGCACCCACACCTTTTCATTTTTCTGTGCGTGCGCATCTTTGGTAAGAAAGGAACTGTTAAAAAAAGATATATCCACAACACGATGTCTGCGTGTGTGCGTGCGTCCGCAAGGAGAGAAGAAAAATTTATAGCGGCCGTGGGGCCGCCGCCGCGCTTAGGTGCAAGTGCTTCTTCTGTTAGACGCGCGATATTTTCGAATTTTTGCCATGTTACATTTTTTCGTTTACTTGTTCCTAACACACATAACAAGGGTTGCATGGACATTTTTTGCGAGCATCTCTTTCACACAGTGTTTATTTTTTCGTTTACGTCCAACTTCTCTCATCCCCTCCCTTGATTATAAAGTTGTTTTTTGCACTCTTTGCTAGGAATATTCTAATTGTGGCGAGTGAAATGGGACACAGTTTATTTTTTTTTCCCTTGGGCCAGCTGCGTGTGTTGGGGAAGGGAAGTACTTAGGGCGCAGGGACTGTGATTCTCTAGGTGCCCCCCTTTTGAGCCTCTAGTCTCCAGCCGCAAAATACGAGAAAAAAGTTTTAAAAAAGACAAAAAAAATAATGTTGTTGCCCATTGGGGGCACCGCTGTTGTCGAACCCTGGGAGCACACACCACACACAAGAAAGTGAGAACAAGGGGCGTGCCAGAGGCTTGGCCGCAAGGCCCACCACCACCACCAACCACTACTACCAACCACCACACCCTTTATATTTTTTTCTTTGTCTACAAATGCGCGGGGTCAGGGAGAAAAATAAATTACACAAGCTGCTGCAAACCATTATTTTTTTTATTGTTGTAAACTGTTGTATCACTGCTAGAGACACTTAATAAAATGGAATAAAGAAAAGGGAAAAACATCCATCTCTCTGCAGCAAAGCTGCCGAAAAAAAAAAAATCGTCTCTGGTGTCCTTTGTCTTGCATCGTGGCGCTAGGGCCGAAAACCTGGAAAGCGCTCAGCGAGGACGGTCAGTTGATCCACAAAGCTTCCAACGTTAAGAGGGTGATGCAGCCGGGCCTTGTACCGTTGCAGCTCCGTGGAGCCGTGTGGGTGGCGCGCCTGTGCAGTTTGAAATACATATCATTTGGAGAAGGGGGGGGGGGAGATGAGAGGTACATTCCAATGCAGCGGTTTTCTTATGTAACTGCAGTGTAGACTAAAGTCCCAAGCATCGTGCAGAGGACACTTCGTGGAGAATGACTCTTGCCATCATTACAACTTGTGAAAGGGGAGTTGCGTTGGATTGTGCATGTGTGTGGTTGCATTCTATTGACAGGATATGTAAATGCAACCGTACCGCACAGACTAAGTTTTATTCTCGGAATTTCGCAGAGGGATGTTTTGTGCAGAAAATTGTTAAGCACGATTGTAACCTCTGAATAGACGGTTTTGAAAGGGGCGCTTGTGAACTTCTCTTCTTCCTATGCAAGATGACGTGGAATCCTGTGATATATCTGCAGTGCATCTCTGCTGGTTTGCTTTCGAACGTGGTTACATCCTTAAACACCTCCCAAATGTTCGAGTTTCCTTTTTACACATTCTGATTCGGTGACATGTGCACCTCTGTCCTCCAGAAGTGACTTGATATTTCAGTTGTGAGTGCAAACTCTGCAAACACAGTCAAAGAAAAACCTTGCGCAAGGCCTTGTTTTCAGAAGGATCGCCTTTGCATGTTTGGCATGCTGCTGTTTCCTTGCTTCAAGAATTCTGTCGGGCCATGTTGCAGCAGAGAAATGCATCGCATTTGAATGAGATGCAGAGCTCTTGCGTTTTTGACCTATGCCATTTGAGGACGCCTCTTTCAATATCCATTAGTTTCCTTTAACCAGTAAACATACAAGAGCACACTTGGGCAAGGCAGTTCGTCTGTGGCAGAACGAAGCTAGTTTTAAAGATGGCGACACTGTGAAGATCAAGGATTGGTCTTGACTATGCACGTTGTCCTACACGAGGAGGAAAACGACCCGGCTTGGATGGCTTCGCGAGAGCTTCTTGCTCACCAGCGATGCACGCGGCAGAAATATGGCGCCCCCCACAAATCTCGTAAAGAGAAGATGCCATAGACCTCCGCAAAATTCAAACGGGAGTTTATCCAAATTTATTACGACTGCACAAAATTCATCCAACTTTGTATGGGCGCGATTGTCTGTGGTGTCGCGACTCGCCACCGACCCTTTATCATATCTCGTGGAGTTGTGCTAAACGGCCAAATGAACTCTATCGCTTACAGCGCATGTATAGAATGGAAAACTCTTTGGAGCGATGGGAGGCACTCCTCGCTAGCTCGGACCCGGAGGTGCAACTAGCACTCCGGGACCACGTGCGGCAGGCGGCGCAAGCCAGTGGAGCCTTGAACATGGGGCCCCACCCATCTAGCTCTTAAACCCCTTTTCTTCTTTTTTTTCTCAACCTAATAAAGTTATTTCTCTATCTCTCTCTCCAGAAAATTCTTGCACGAACGAGTGCTGTAGTACAGCTTTCAAAATAAATGTTTGGAAAAGGCCAGGAAAGGCTAGCACCAGAAACCACCGCTGCAGTTTCGTGTAACAGCAGGAGGTTTCTATGAATGAGCTTCGTGCAGAACAAGACAATATCAGTTAAACTTGCTGTAAGCCCATTGTCTCATTCCAGAACAATATCGCATAGTTCATCCAAAACTCGTAGTCCTGCAAGCTGTTGATCAGTCCGCGTAGTTTCCACTTCGCAAGATGAAACTCCACTCGGTAAAGAAGTGGAACGCTGTTTGAAAAACCATGGGGTAGTTTTTCCGGAATTGTGGGTCTGACTTGCTGATAAGCAATGTGCGGGGTCTGTTAAATTCTTCTAATGTACCAGGCTCTGTTGACAAAGCGCATTCCAAGTACAGTCTATTGTGTGCAAATAGGAGCGGCTGCATTAGTTATCTAAGTCTTTTATGAAGGAAATTGGCGAGTGTAAGGAATGAACAAGGTGCACTGTTCGAGTCGTTGCTCAGGTCGCCCTTCCGTAGCATCTACGTGTACACTGCAGCAAATGAGAATTCCCTTTTATTGAGACACACTAGGGCTCTGTCACAGACTTGCATAGAAAGTGGGAACAGTAAACAGGCATAAATGCAGGCAAATAAGCTGTGCCCTTTGTAGTGTGTACGTGTACACTGCAGTAAACGAATTTTTTTTTTCTTTAGACACTGTGGCTCTGTCACAGGGCAACAGAGAGAGTGGGAACAGTAGATAGGCATAAATTCAAGCAAATGAGTTGAAGTAGTTGACTTGGGCAGGTGAGTATGAGAGAACAGGCAAATACAAGATCAGAACTACGGTTCCTGTAATTTTACAAGGAACATTCAGTTCTGGTTAAACTGTATGTGTAGGAGTGGCTTTATTTGAAACTCTCAGTGGGACAAAGGTTCGTACAAAAGCAAGGCTGCAATTTTCTTTACCAAGTGTGTTATGAACGCAGTTGCTAAGGCGACATTGTTGTAGGTCCCACACAGTTGAAAATGAGGTGAAAAAACTAAGTGATTCAATGTGAACAGCTGACCCAAATAGCCTTGGCAGTTTGCTGGCAGAAGGTTTGCTTATTGAGGAAAACAATATTGACACAGAGACTTGCAAATTGCAAAAAAAGATTTGCTTTTTGAGGAAAACAATATTGACACAGAGACTTGTCTTGATGAACATAAAATGCAGATGTTCGTCAAGACAGCCTTGCGAAAACTGAAGAACTATGGCAAAAAAAAAAAACTGGGGAGGGGGCAAAGCATGCAGGGAAGGGTGTTTCTGTTCCACTATATCATTAGAAAACTTTGTCGCAATGCAGCTTATTTTAAAGGGACACTAAAGAGCTAAACTATTTCCCGCGTGTTAGTAACACACGAAAAGAAAATGCGAGTTCCCGCACCAAACACCACGACATAAGAAATTTTGAAGGCATCTACAAGGTCCCTCATGGCTCACAACTGATAAAAATGGAGTACATAGTAATCTGTTGGTGCTATAGACCTGACGTACAAAGTTTCAGAAAGTTTCATCGAGCCAATGCCACAAAAATAACGCTAATGCATTGTGAAATTTCAACCTTGATTTTCTCTGGTAATAATTAACTTATTATTGTGGGACATATAGCATTAGACTTCTTTAAGTGCAATTCGTCAATCTAAATTAAGTCATCGTTCCTCTTTAGTGTCCCTTTAAGGTCTCTGACAACGGCAATGCTTTTAGGACTTTACCTATGGACCAGTATCCCCCAAAATTTTAATGAGAAATGTGATGTGAAGGGTTTGTGTTTGAGGCATGCATTGTGAATCTCGTACTTGTTACCTCAATGCACACCAAGCAGCTGAAGCACTGTTTACTCGTTTACACTCGTTAACTAGCTACAGACTACCTAAATCAGTCTTATCATGCAACTCCTCACCAACTGTGGATACCTGGTATTATATACGTGGCATAAATACGTTATAAATAGATGGTAAATATGCTGCTTTGAATTCTAACTTATCAACAGGGATTGAAGAGTATTGGCTATGAATAGGTTTCGATGACAACTGAAAAACAACAAGCTACAAGACTTGTGCACGTATATTGCGCACCCCAGCAGCACTGCATTAGCAAAACATGCAAGGCAAGAAAAACAAAAAGTCGATTGAGCGTGAATGCCCCGTTATAGCTTCGACGAGAAATAACATCACAGACAGCTGGACTGGCTGGATCCGGTTCCTGATAAATGTGCGTGAGAAATATGCAAGCCACCATGAGCAGCTTCCCCAAAAGGCAGTCAGGCAACCATAAAACCATTGTTTCGTGACAGGGCTAAGTCCATCACTCATTTCAGCAATTTGCCTTACAAAAATCACCCTCGGTGGGTGCGAAAAATTTTCGCGAAACATTTTGGTCATCGTCGGGACCCATTTCAACAAAATCTAGACCCCCATTAATAAGTTTTGCAATGCCTAGTCCGAGTGTTCAGTATCCGACAGAAAAACAAAAAAAGAAGACATTTCATAATTATAACTGAATACCATAATGCTTTCAGTTTATTGAGTGACTGGCTGTGAAATTTATCTCGCAGAATACATTTAGTTGCCGATAGATTGATGGGCAGGTGATAACGAAAAATGAAAGGGCTAACCACTGGTGTATGCGTGACGTCAATTTGCATTGAAAGTCATTTGTACTTTTCTTCATGCGCTGTCTAGCGCGGGCATGCATTCCTGGCAGACGCTGCACAATGTCGCTCCGAGTGCGATGATGATGCCAGCATTGCGTTTACTGCTAAAAGCATTATCAATTCCCAAACAAAAAATTTGA
This sequence comes from Rhipicephalus microplus, assembly GCF_043290135.1. Lineage (NCBI taxonomy): Eukaryota > Metazoa > Arthropoda > Arachnida > Ixodida > Ixodidae > Rhipicephalus > Rhipicephalus microplus. Next base: position 195,959,672 of record NC_134705.1, on the reverse strand, counting down.
TGTTTTTTTGTTGTTGTTGCTGAGATGTCACTTAATCACTTATTAAGGAGGAACTGAAACAACTGCACGGTAAAGGTGAGTCAACGTTGCAATTTGCATTCATTCACGCCAGACAAGTTTGTTAAGATTTTCGTATAATGTCATGGCAATGTCTCGCTCTCGGCCTATGGGGAAACAGGAATGACGTGGACCCATACCAGCAAAAAAAAAACTGTATATTATTGAAATAGGTGAGTGACGAAAAACAAGGCAAGAGTGCGATGTAATTTTTCTCTCAGTTTCATTTGCGAAGGATCTGCTGTCAAAGAACATCTGCATGGATTAAGCTCACACATTTGTTTCGCACACTTCTTGTCATGAACAAAAGCTTTTTGCTCATGCATAAATGTCAAAGCATGCAAACGTGTGGATTAAGAAAGACTAATTCATAGAATAGCAAGTATTTGCAATTAAGCATTTGCATAATTGAAGACTCGTGAGCCGTCATCGTTGGCCCAATTGCAAAGGCCTGTACCATCAATTTTGAGCTATGCCCACATATCGGAGCAAAAGAAACGACCGTCTGAAAATACCTGACTTATAGTTGCACTAACTGCTTCTGAGTACATTTCAAATTGATACTGACCAAAAAATTTTGGTGCGACTTTTCTTTTTTCTGCAATACGTTGCTGTAGGCCCATTAGTCACAATACGGTGTACTGTTTGCTGCAGCGCGCCACTGATACTTAAAGGAACCGACAACTTCCCAGAAAATGAAATGAGATGACTGCACAGATGGAAAGATTGTTCCTCATAGTGACTCGAATTAACCCTACTTTTGCCGTGAAAAGTGGAGTTACATTTTTATTTCTTCATTAAAAATCGTGAAAATTGCCTGTGGCGCCACCTGGTGACAGACACATTCTATGTCCAAGCTGCCCTGTCATGTGGCCGTAAACTAATGTACGCGGTCAACAATTTTCCTGTTAATATGGAAATATTGTTTGCATCTTTATAGTAAAAGATATTCATAAAACGTACTTATAGGCCTGCGTTAGTAGTGCGCAATGAAGTGGCGCTGCCTTCACATGACGTAATTCCTCATGCTCGGCACGTCTTGGGAAACTTTTCTGGGTGCTCACGAAACCGTGCACACAGTTTCCAAGTCGCTAAGGCTTTAGAGTGACATGATTTTTTACCTACACTTTGTCTCAGAAATGACGTGCAGTGACGTTTTTGGTGACTTGGCTTGGCTCGTGTGTTGTGAGAGTAACGAACGACGATGGGACAAGTCATCCACGACACTGACGCATCAACCTTGAGTGCAGACGCACGCAATGCGATACAAATACAGGGATGCTGTATAGAGCCACATTGTCTCATTGTAATGGCTTGTTATTTTCAAGAATAGTTGTAAAACACAGAATAAATGTGGTTAAGCATATTTACAGGATCTCCTGCAAAAGCAGCATAATGACAGCATGCACAAGTCTCTAGAAAGGCTAGCGGCATCGCTATCAATTCTCAGCATTGCTGGACAAAAAGGCACGTCGGTGTTCAGAGCTTTTTAAATCATAAAATACTGCTTATAAAATAACTATGTGCCTTTATGAGTAACTACTGCAGCTACAAACACTGTGAAGGGTAAGCTTTCAATCATACCGAAAAAAGTGAGCCGAAAAAATCGGTTGTCGGTTCCTTCAATCACAGTTTTCTTTTTTTTTTAAAAAAAAAGAAAACTCTGATTGAAGGAACCGACAACCGATTTTTTCGTCTCACATTTTTTTACCGACCAGTTCCAGTCGGTCAGTCATCATATAAACTTTATTGGGGTCCTATTGAACTACAGAGGCAGGGTTGTGGGCCGCACCCACGTTAAGGTCAAAACAACATGGTCAGTTTCGATTCTGAAGAGCTACAAAAATGACAAGCTGCCGCACGCAACTGGCACACAGAACTGCGATGCACTGGAGGCATGTGCAGAATGATGTTGCTGTCATCATCATCATCTTCACCTGGTGGCCAGACTTTCTCAAGACTTCCACACCATAAGCTCGTGAGCAGCCACTGATTAGTACCCTCCTGGCACAAGCACAGCAAAAGGCAACTATGACGTCAAGAGTTAGCTGGCCATGTCGGAGCTCGGCCACAGTGATGATGAGAAAGTTTTCGGGTCTCCTTTGGGTCGCTTTGCATGATGTGAATGTCGTAAGGTGCAGCATACAGCGCTGTGGCGGGCATGCGAACCGCAAATGTTACCTTTCCAAGCTGCATTCGATGTTCATATTTGGTAAATCATATATACATGTTCACAAAATGATAGGTGTAACCCCAAGGGACAAGAATCGGGCAGAGTGTATCAAGGAACAAACGGTTGTTAAGGGCATCATAGTCAAAATCAAGAAGAAGAAACGGTCATGGCAGGGCACTTAGAGTGAAAGCAAGATAACCGGTGGTCATAAAGGATCACAGACTGGATACCAAGAGAAGGCACACGGGTGAGGGGGAGACAGAAAGTTAGGTGGGCAGATGAGATTGAGAAGTTTGCCGGTATAAAGTAGCAGCAGCAAGCACAGGACCGAGATGACTGGCAGAACATGGAAGAGGCCTTTGCCCTGGACTGGGCATAGTCAGGCTGATGATGACGATGATACACGTGTTCACGAGAATTGAGCCTACAGGCTATCTCTGCTGTGAAATTCTATGTCAGTACCCCTTTAACCTGTGAGAATGAGTTTGGCAAGCTAAGTTAATAATGTGCACAGCATCTGCCATTTCACTGTGCCAACGCGATTGTGCCATTGTGCCCATGCGATTCCAACGCCCACAGTAAAATCACAAATCTGGAAAACTTGATGTACACACACTCAACCAGCACCTGTGTGACACTGATGCTTAAATCCCAAAATACTCCAGTATTTAAGCACTATCCAAATAGGGCATCTGCAAGTTGTTAGTGTGCTCACTGAAATGCTCGACAGGCTCTGTTACAGACAAACTTATGCAAAATTGTATAAACTATAACTAGCCTTATTCTTTATTGAATAGTTATAGTTACTGTATTTCAATGGCAGTGGATTTTTAAAAATATCTTCAAGGCACTTTGCATGCTCCAAGGTCAAATGCCTTTGTACTTATGCCTTTCGCATTCTTTCGTAGTCTAGAATTCAATAAAATGGCTATTTCCTTATATTCCCTGAAAATGCTATTGCCACAGAAATTCAATGTCAAACATAAAGCTTACATAACAGGAAAACTGCATCATAATGCATTGTAATGGTAAGGTGCTTTATAAACCTCATCCCTAAATCCATTTCCATAGGCCATATCCCAGAGACTATACGTCTTAGTATGTGCACATCTCTTCCACTTGTCCGTGCACTATATTTCTACAGAAAATCCATTTCACCTGCACAAGTATATATTTCCTTTGAATCACTTTAGTTATTACTGCCACAGGAATGGAATATTAAATGCATGATTTAACTGATTTAAATGACCCAGAACATGCACTGCCATTGAGTACTTACAATGCAATAAACCCTAAATACAAAAGCTCCTATTTTATAAAAGTTCTTATTTTCTGTTATGAGTATAACAAAGCTATCTTCGCACAAGATACATCTTCAATATTATGAAGTTTCACCACATAAGCATTTTTCGATAATGACAATACTACAGCTTTTCGTACCGCACGTTTAAGAGCAAGGTACCGTACTTACTCGAATGTAAAACGTGTTTTCTTCCTGCTTTTTGCTACCTGAAGCCAACCCTCGCGTTAGAATCGATTAACTAAATTGTAGTTTAAAAAGTGAAATGATGCACACAAGTCCTTTTTTTTTTGTCTTCCTGGAAGTCACCCCTCGTTTTACAACCGTGGTTGCGTTACGCACGACTGTATACAGTGCTGCAAACCAGCCAAGATGCATTGCTGTGCAAACAGTGTGATGACATATCATAACATTTCAAGTTGCCTGCAAACTTCAAACAGGCAGGTTTACAAGTGATATTAGCCTACCATACTGCTTCCTTTAATGCAGTACTATAAGCACGATCCAGAACACAATTTTACTCGATGAAGTCAAATTGGCTGATCATCAGATGCATTTACGACCAATGAGCCAATGCGTTCTAACAGCACACTTATTAGTGCACCATTCTGTATACAAGGCACATAAAATGAACATACCAGCACATATCAGTGATTTCTTTTACTCTTGACTTAGCAGGGTCTTACAGCAGATGTTATGTTGCTTGCTTTTTCTGCAATTAGCTGTTTTGTCTCCTCAAAACAACTTTTTTGCAGTGCCCTCCACAATATGTGCACATCATATCACTAAAGATGGTCGCAAGGGTTACAAAAAGAAATGTAGGGTGCAAAATTTCGCAACTATTTCTATTTCATGCAAAAATGTTAATGTTACTCATTTTGCGAGATCGGCACAATTTTAATTTTTCATTGGCACTTCTATAGTCAACAACTATGCATTAACCAGCTCAACAAACCTTGTTAAATTACATCATTGAGTTCATGTGGCACCAAAAAAAAGACGCGATTATGACAGGAAGAATGTTGTCAGTGTACTAAGTTTCCAATGGTGCAGTGTGTGATGGGTTTGGTGCTCGACGGCAGTCAGTGAAGTTTATTTTTCTCGGCCATATTGGAGGATTAGGTGTCACAGGTGAGGCAGGATTGGGAAGTGACCTGACAACACGGTAAATAAAAACGCGACTGGACAACGGCACGACGACTGCATGGCACAAGGCAAGGAGGCAGATAAGCAGACGACGGGGAAAAACCGTATTCAATGTTTACCTACTGTCACGGGAACACGGAGAACTTCCAGAACTATTTCACACGAAAAATTTTGTTTGTTATACCGATGTTTTTTCTCCAAGTATGAGACAGAAGCTTTCGATTCCTGATTCAGGTTCAATGCTGCGTTCAGGCCAGAAGCTGATTGAGTAGCTGATACCAGCAATATCAGTACCACTGGGTTGTTGGCTTCACTAAGACTTGACACCTCACACCCACCCTCATGCGTGATGCTCGTTATCTCCCAGTGATTGCGCTTGATAAACACTGTCAGAGCTGAGAAGCCACGTCGACATGCAATGTTTAGACGCCATGGCTGATAACGGACATCCTTTGTTTCCTCAGTCGGCGATAAGAGAGATAAGCGCAAATACGAGCAGTTCCACTGCATGCGTTCGCACTCGTGTCCTCAAAAAATGATAATTACAAGTGTCGCAATCACAAACTTCGACTTGAACCTTCAAAGATGGCTGCTCGTCTCCTAGGTACTTTAACATCCTGACTGCATTGTTATTGTGATAAGTCTACTCTTTGAAATGGTTTCTTGCTACTTTGGTATTGAATAATTATCTTCTCAAAAATAATATGTCGCTGTTGTCCAAAAAAGAATACTGAAGCTTACATGAAGTCAAATTAGTTTAATAATTTTTATCAATAAATACTCAATGAAAACGCTAGCTACACATAACAATGAAGAACAGAACAAGTACAAGAATGCTGTTGAATATTTTGAGCATTCCAAGAATCGTTCCATTAGTACGACAACTTTAGTTATTCTGGTGACAAAAGTGCCTTTCGTCATCCAAAATAGTTTGGAACAGTTTGGCAAGGACGAGCAAGGGGAAGGGGTTAAACTTGCAATGCCCAAGTTTTGCACCAGATCAGATATATGCTAAGAACAGCTGTTCTAAAACCAAGCAGTGGCTTTCTGACATCATAGCTTGCTAGAGCAAGAATATTTTATAAGTGGGTACTTCCATTTGTAATGGGCTATCGGAACATAACTAGATAAAAAAGAAGAAAAAAATGCTAAATTTGGTACATTAACTTCAGTCATGTTATCGGGACACCAAAGAGTTCTGAACACAAAAATTTAAAAATTACCAACAAATTTGTGTTTCTTTTCACATGAACATGAATCAGTCTATAGCGACAGCATAAACTCTGTCTTCAAGCAGCCATCATAAAAGCTAAGCAAGTCCAGTTTTTTTTATTAGATAAAGTTCGTGGCCAACACTACAAAACGCAAAAACTATTTCAGCTCCAACATTCCACACACAGCCTCCCTACCTGAAAGCCCTGAGACAAAGTCTGTAGAGCTCGCATCAGCCAATCAGTAACAAGCGTGGGCTATGGATTTCACCACACGAAGACCAGCGACGACACCAGCGGGAAGGATGTGGGAAGGCAGCCACCCCCCCCTAAAATTTCTGCCCCGCACCCAGACACAAATATATTTAAACAAAACACTGTGCCTAAGTACCCAGATCAGGCTTAAACAACAGGGAGCATTCGATTTGGTTCTTTATCCTGGCTGGCTGATGCGAGCAAACGCTTCGGCTGTACTGGTTAATTCCTTAAGTCCTCAATATTTTTTTCAAAACGATGATGATAGTTATAGCGCGAGAACAAAACGACAACACAGAGAAAAGAAGGACACGAAAGACACGTCCTTCTTGTCTCTGTGTCGTCGTTTTGTTCTCGCGCTATAACTATCGTCATGACATACCAACTAGCCCAAGCTGCCACACTTCTAAGTTACATTTTTTCAAAGTTTCTTAACCAAAAGTGACTATTTCTTTTATTGCCGATTTCGAACTTTATTGTACTAAAATGCAGCTAGTCGATGTTGAAAAGATATTTATGCCGAATTCTCAGTAAAACCAACACCATAAAATTTACTTCTCAAAAATACACAAAAAGCAATCTATAAGCTGCTCATAAAAATAAAAACCTTATGTAAAAAACAGTTGAAGTAGCCACATCTTTCCTCACTTGTGTAGGCTAAGCACCGTTGGGCTATTTCACTTTGGAAGATTCGGAATGTTATGATGTGGAAAATCTCAAAACAGAATAACGCAAAGCAGCTTCACTGCTGAGAGCTCGCGGTATTCGCTTCCAAGCTGTCTTCATCATGACCGGTGGAGCTACTCAATCCATCGTCATCGCTGTCTAGGCAAAAGATAAACAACTGTATTCGAATCACCATCACTCGAAGAAGCCTCTTTGTTGTGTTGATGGGCCAGCTATGCATGGGTCGGCGCCGCTGCACGGCATTTTATTAAACAAAAAGCGTACTCCTTCTGCAAGAAAAAACTCAATCGTCGTGTAAGTGCTGCCATCTAGTGGATGACATGCAATCTGAGCCGAAGAAGGGTGCTTCTCGTCCTGAACACAACAGGAGAGTACGTATTCCGCTAGGAGGAGCTCTACTCGCCCAAAGCATTTAAAGGGTTAAAGTTGTTGAAATTGTACACAGGGTAACTTTTCATGTACAGTAGTGTAACTTTATGACAGGTGTGAATCGAGAGCTTCAGTTTGTTTACTAAGTGCTTAATTATTGCAATCGGAGAGTTACCGGAGACAAAAGCGTAAGCACTTGGGCTTCCCCTCGTGGCAAAGAGAGCAACTAGACAAGCACCAAGCTGCTGTAAATTGACAGCCCGCAGGCAAATCGTCATTTTAGTGCTTATCCATTGATCGGGCTCATACGGAATAATATTCCGTTGTTCTCCCTTTGCGCCATCAAACTTCGAACTGCACACGCGAGGAAACCCGACTCATTTCGAAAAGGCCAATAAAAAGCACTCCATGAGCCCTTTTAATTAGGGAATCCTATTCAATATACTCGTACAGAATACTAATACAGAACAACATTCCGTATTTCGTGGTACAGTATGGGCACCAAGAACACAAGACACGAAAATGTGTCTGTGTAATCAAGTTTTAAGTGTCACGACACGTCTCCGGGGCCGCAGCCGGGAATTCGTTTCGGGGGGTGTTTATGCGTTGAATTGCTAACTTTGGCAACCGGTGGTTAATGTGAAGACGTGTGACACACGCAAAGTTAACGCATAAAAAAAATTGCAGGGGTGTCACAACCCCCTCCACTCCCCCTCAGTTACAGCCCTGCGTGTCCCTGCCAGTGTATGGTGTTTCGGTATCTGTGAATGCAAACGTGTTACACCTTAAGAGAGAGTGGACTCCCTAAAGCTTTCTGGTGTGTGACTGCATGGAGATGACTCCCCATCCCCAGTCGACTGAAAGACGAAGGCTTACCACTCCCCATCCCTTGTCGACTGAAAGACGAAGGCTTACCAGCAATGCCTGCCAGAGCAAGTGCTGTTCTTCCTTCTTCCAATGGAGGTAAGCCTTCAGGGCACGCTGCTGCTCTTTGCCTCTGGGAAGCCACTGCTGTGCCTGTAAGATGCAAGCGATACCCTTAAGTAACTAAAAAGTCTATATTCATTCATTTTTCATTACTGTCAAACTACGCAGTGGGCGGGGAAGAGGCATAACATTTTTTAACCCTTTCATGACCGTTGATAAGTATAGTCATGAGATTTGCTAACAAAATTACTGATGATGAATATGCCAGACATCAACAAAAACTGGTCTCACACGAAACCAATGACGACTATACAAACCATACTTGCGTTTCTTGACACTAGGTGACCACACTTGTTCATTCTAAACATTTTTTTCCAGACTTTCATATTATTGCCATTTTTTTATTCTATTGCCATGCAATGAAACCACCTCCGAGATAACTTTCTATGCTATTAGTGACGTAAAGGAATGACACCGAATTGAACAAATGGTGCCATATTATTGAGCGAAAGAAAGCTTCTGTGAATGGAGGGAAAAAATGTTTCAATGAATTTGCCAAGTTTTTTTTTTTTTTCTTTTGGTAGCAAAAGAATAAAACATAGGACCCTTTATTATTTAGGTTGGGATTTCGAAAACCTCATTATAATTTACTTTCAGGTACCCACATCAAATATTATCCCAGTTTTTATGTAGACCATACAATTCTTTTTAAATGAATTAATCGTAAAAACTGTATTTGATCACATTTTTAGTAAAGTTATCGCCTAGAGTCTGCTGAAATACAATTTCATTCCGCAAGATCTACGTATTTCATTGTGATGAGTGCAGTGCGTACGGTAAGTGAGTGCCTTGGAAAAGTGCGTGACACCGAAAGTAAGAAGACAAGCAGCGCACACAAAACAGAAACCAAGAGAAGACAACGATGATGAACATAGACACAAGGGTGCTACGTCAACAAGGTAAAAGTGGGCCAATCAGCAATTACCATGAAGGTTGCCGGGGCCAATCACTTGTTGACGTGGCAACCCAGTGAGCTCCAAGGAGAGGCTGTCATAAATTACGGGCTGCTGCTGCGGGCGATGAACTGAGACATCACCCCGTTAACAACAAAACCCATTTATTAAACACTCACGGCACTTTAACAATATATGCAAAAATGTACAGAACAAACAGTAATAGCTCTCAGAGTATATCTCTCAGAGTATATCTCTCAACAAATCCCTTCACATTCTAAACTGTCCTAATCATCGTCAGGTAACTATAGCTTTACGATTCGTGCCGACTTTACTTGACCAAGTCGATTCGCGGCTAGTCAAGTCCGGGATCGGCCACGCTGCGTCACTCTCAAGGTTCTCGATGCTCTCGACAAACGTCGCCGTCCCTGCCACTGCTGATGTGGTCGCCCGTCGCCGTCATCGCCTGATGTTGGTGACATGGTGGATGCCTCGGTGATTGGGCATAGGGACCACGGGTGGCCCTTGAGGACTGCTTTCAGCAGCTGGCTTCAAAAGGGGCTGGCGCCAGGAATATTGGTGCTTGCTGTACGTGGCTGCTGCATCCGGAGCAGCCTCCCTCGAAGCAGGTTGAGGTCTCCGTCTGCCTCTCGGGATGCCCTCGTCACAGAGTCAATGTCCTGCCGCTCCCGCTGCCAGTGCTGTTGCTGGCGATGCGAGCTTCTCCTGCCAAGCCCACGTCGACAATCACAGCTCGTAGCTGCTTCCGCGCCAATCGCAGTTCGAGTCCCCTGCCTCATGCTTCCCTTTTGGGTGCGCGCGCTCACGCAGTACCAACCATTGTCTATACTTCGTTGCTTTTTTTTTAATCTTCTCCTTCTAAGAGCTCTTGGTCATGAAAGGTCGAGGAGTCCAGCCAAGGAGTGCGACCCAGTGCGCAAGGTGGTGTTCGTTGAGGATGAAGCAGGCTGGAGGCGGTTCGCCGGCATCACGGTCGTGGTTTGTCCCAAGTGCCTGGCATAAATCAAGAGTCGAGGCGACCTGCTTCACTTGACCTAAAGCTTCGACGGTCCACGGAGCCAGCGGGAAGTTACCGCAGCCACTAGGTCAACTGTCGGATGTAGGCACGAGTGCTTGGTTATAGTCCCTGGTCGGCGCAGCTAAGGAGAAGACTGCCCGACTTTGTCGGCCCTGTCTTCGACACCTACCTGCTTCGTCGTGCATACACCTGAACGTGGCCCTGCTCTTCGCCGAATTCTCGTTATGCCGACATTCCCGCGTTATGCTTCTTCTGCGCAGACGAGCCCCGCATAAGCTCCGAGCACTCACCGGTAAGATGCTCTCATGGTAGGACTCAGCATGGGTGTTGCTTTGAGGGCTTTCTTTCTGTGTTGTATCGCGTTGTGTTCCCGTATAGCATTCTTGTTGCGTGTCTATTTTCGTGTGTTTCTTCATAAAGTGAAAAACCAGGAAACAGCCTCGCCATTTTTATTAAGAGCATTGCCGTTGCCGACGGGACGTGCTCTTTCTATCTGCTTAATCTAAAGAACCTCATTACATTGATACTGCAGATACCGAAAATTGCAATAAGATTATGTAATTGTGTGGTTCCAGCTTTCCTAGAACGAAAAGTTATAAGGCTTTGAGGTTATCGTCTGAACGACTGAGAGCATTTTTCTTATTTCAACCTTTCTAAAAATTGACAAGTTCCCGAAGCACATTAGGCCCCTTGTTGCACTTATAAATGATTCAACTTTTCAGAAGACAAAATGATCATAACTGTGTGTCAAAGCTAAGAAACAATATTAATGAAAACTAACAGACAATGATGCCACGGAAAGTACAGGGTACGCCATTAGCAGTAATTGTAACATAAGCGTGAAGACTGAAAATTGGGCGAAAAGATAACTTGCTGCTGGCAGATCACGAACTTTTGAGCTAAGAAAAGCTTTTTAGAAACTTGTAAGGCTATGTAAAGTAGAAATGAGGAAAAAAGCAAAAACAAAACACCATCAGTAGCTGATGTTTTGTAAAGGGCTGTTATGGCTAGGACAATGACCCCGGACGTATGAAAATCGGTTATCCATCAGTAATGGCAGAATCCATGAATACCACTTCCAAAGACCAATTTCTCTAGGCAATTCTGGATCCCAAGAGGAGCTTCCCTATTTAATGGCCTTTTTCGGTAAGTATGTTCAATCGACCAGTCTGTTTCTTGTCACCAAACTGTGCCTTAAAACCTATAAATGTTGAGGGTATTTTAATCATTCTTTTAGGAGTTCTCACCAAATCAGAGAATATCTAGCTTCTGTAAGCGTAAAAGACATGTAAACAAACTAAGAACACAGGACAAGAGCAATTTTTAATGGTTGGTAACACCAAATATGCAGGTGTAGCCACCAGAAAGGAAAGGCAGAGAAACTTGGCAGCATAAAAATGTAAATCAAACTAAAAAGACATACCGTATGTCTTTTTAGTACAATTGTTCTTCTTTTGTTACCTAGTTTTCAATTAGCTCGTAATGTAAATAAGCCTTAATTGTGATAGCAAGTCATAATTTGTATTTGCATTAGTTAATGAGGCATGCTGCCTGAAGCCTTTGTTGTTTCTTCAAACATTTCTCAAAGACGCAGCTATGCAGAATTGAACATGCAAATGAGAGTTATTACTTTGAATTCACACCAGTTTCTGTAATCTGACCTGAAACCTCTCGAAATCAGGAAAAATATTCAGCGCGTCAGGTATGCAGCGACGAAAAATTTGTGAATACAGGATGTCCCTAGAACAAACGTTTTGACAAGTGAACGTGTCTTCTTGAACGCTTCAGCCTTGAAGAAGACAAGTGCGCTTGTTGAAACGTCGGCTCCACAACACCCCGTGTTTATCAGTTTTAACGCGACAGCGTTAAAACTCGTTTCACGAAAATTCTGGTGTGGGCGTCAGTGTCGTTGGTTGTAAGTTTAAAGATCATCATCTTGTGCGTAAACGAAAAATCAAGAAAGATGCAAATAAAACAATGAAAAATTCAGGGTCCGAGTGGGGATTAAACCCGGGTCGTTTGCAAAGCAAGGGGGTGTTCTACCACACAGCCATGCATGTATTTGCGAATACAGTGAAAATATCTGCCTCTGCTTGGAAATGCAGCGAAAGTAATTTTCATGCTTTACAGACACGCGTCCTGTATACGTGACTGACAATACAACACGAAATATTGCCGTAATAACAGTTGGACAAGAGTACATTGCGATCGGACGTTGGAACATGTGACTTCACGGTTTAAAGCCAGTCACCCACTACAAAAGGCACACACGTTACTGTGCCTATTCGCTTAGGGCCAAGTAGAGCGTGCATAGCAAGTTAGAACAGATTTCATGCGCCAAGTGTTTGAAGTACACAATAGGCACAGGTTATCGCTTTCGCATTCAACTCATAAAGGCGAAGCCTAAAGCCCCCAAATTTTTTCATGTCTTCAAGTTTCCCTCGTTTCCTGAACCTCTGTCACGCATTCGTAACATACAAGCCATACACTGACCCGGTGCAGTAGAGATGCATGCTGTTGCATGACAGCCGCAAGGCACCTGAAGCTGAGGCGTAGGCGTGACCAGGCGGGATACAAGGCTTTTTCGTTGGCACAGACAGGCTGCAGCTGCAGCTGGCAATCTTGCTTCTGCAATGCAACAGGTTGGAATGCCATTTTTACATTAAAGAATTCAATTAGAGAACACAGCACATTAGACGTCATGATACAACCCAAAACAATAGGAACGTGACACAAAGTGCATGAAGTATACAACACGACAGGATATAATGCAGAATGCAACTGGACACAATCAAGTACCATGGGGTAGATCAAAACGTGACGCAATACTGCACTAGATGACATGAAACAGCACAAGCCCATGTGACAGAGTACAAAAAGATGGGAGATATCACAGCACGACCCAACACAAAGCCATGACCTATAGTATACTATATTACTAACTCTAACCTCATTTTCACAAAGTGGCATCATACACGAAAATAAGTTCATTATATCAAAAATTCGTTATGATGTTAACTTCTTGAGACTATACCTGTCGCAAGACTATCTTTCACTCACTTCATTATATCCGATATTTCATAATAACCGGGTTCATTATATCGAAGTTTGAGTGTATATTATTTATTCACACATCACAGCACAACCTGACACAAAACTATGATCTATACTAAACTATACTACTATTTTAACTACTTGCTTAATAAATAAATAAAACAATAGTATATTATAGTATAGATCGTAGTTTTATGTAAGGTAGTACAGTGGTATGTTAAAAGCTGATGTGACACAGTACAAGATGTGACATATCACAGCATGACCCGACACAAAACTACAATCTACACTATACTATACTATGTTATACCATACTACTATAACAATGATCTCAAGTGCCTTGATGTGCAGTTTAGTGCAATACCATATACATAGTTGGTTCATTCAGACGGCTGTCTTAATGTTTCTTAATTTTATGTCACTCAAATCTTATTCATTACTCGGCATGCAGTCATTAGCCTACTTTGAAGTTTTTTAGTCGTACGTAAGTACTCAATTTGCATAAACTAGTGCTGAAAGGCAACACATAAGCACTACACGTAAGTATCACCAATGAGAGCTGCCTGTAAGTAATATCCGTACCAGTAAGTACTACCAATAAGTACAAGCCCTTGCGTACCCAAGGTAAAACCCAAGTTACTGTACATGGGCACTACCTATGAGTAGTTATATGACTCGTGAGTACTGTACGTCAGAACTCTACATATTGCCACAGAGACTGTTTACGCTATCCGACATTATGAAGAATCAGCGTCCACAGTCTTGTGCGCACTCCTGCTTGGGGCCGCACGACTCATGCCTCTTGTTCACGGGCACGAGTCAGCGTGGGTTGGAGCTGCGAAGAAGAAGAAGGTGCGTTGGCAGATGAACAGTTTTTGTTTTGGAACGCTCTAGCGGATTCTTTCATCTTTTTGCACATAATTTTCAGGGCACAAGTTCGCCCATAATAAACTAGTTTTTGAAGTTTCTTCTCTTTCACCCGTTACATTCTGGTGGAGGTGCTGGGTATGATTGGAAGCCCCCTTTGCGCAAGAGAGCGAAGCCCCGATCCTCAACGACTGGAATTTGGCGAACTGACTCCGGTACACCAGCGTTCAAGCCGCCGCCTCTGAGGAGAGCCGCCTGAATTCGCACCCCTCCCCAGTGCTCTAGCAACACAAGCAGCGTCCACAGACAACGGAACGATGGCTTACCAGGTGACATCATTGGAACTTATTCTGTCCCCACCGTGCTTGCCTGAGCCCTTCCACGGCGACACGTTCGAGGATGTGGAGGATTGGTTAGAACACTTCGAGCGGGTTGTGAAGACCAACGGCTGGGATGAAGCAAGGAAACTGCGTCGCGTGTACTTCGCATTGAAGGATGCAGCGAGGACGTGGTATGAAAACCACGAAGCGTTCATACCGCAGGGGAAGAATTCTGACGACAAATTATATCTACATATGCCAGCACCGATCATCGGGAGAAGACGAAGAACGCTCTACAGTCCAGAAACCAGCGCACGAACAAAAGCGTTGGCATGTATATTGAGGACATGTCCCGCCTTTTCAAACGCGCTGACCCGAACATGAACGAAGAGAAAAAGCTGCGTCACTTGATGCGAGGTGTCAAACAGAAGTTATTTGCCGGTTTGGTACGCAACCAACCTTGTACAGTTGCTGAATTCCGCAACGAAGCCACCTCCATAGAGCGGGCATTGCAGCAGCGCTCCTGTCACTACAATCATAACACGAGTAGTGTTCCTGCGGATGTCTTCTCAGCAAACCTTGGAAGCAGCAGCGACGTATTGAGGGAAATGGTGCGATCCATTGTGAAGGAAGAGCTCCAGAACCTGCTGCCCCGACAAGTCGCAACGCCAGTTTCATCTCTGACTACCCTGATCAAAGATGAAGTTCGCCACGCCATTCTTCAAGCCGAACCCAAGGCGCAACCTGTTCGACTTGAACAGCAATTGCAGGAACGCCCCGTACCGACTTACGCCGATGCCGTGCGCCAGCCCGCCGTGCATACTGCTTCGTTTGCAGCTCCCAGTGGCTACCGACCGCCTTCGCGTGGCTCAAACTATTCAGCTAATTAAGTACTTTGCCCACCTGTTTCCGAGAGTTACTGCACAGACGAAATTGCGGACGCGGAAGGAGACGCACTCAACACCGATACCAGCCATGAGCAGGCCTTCATGCCACACCTTTTGGATTCGTTGACTCCTGCGCCACCAGATAAAAATACCACCCACAATCCCCAGCCTGAAGAAGCCGATACCCGCTAGCCCTGGCCTGTGAGTTCATTCACCAGAAGAACCACTTAATTTGGACTGCCACTATGTTTCCCTCCGATCACATGGACCACAACAAAGAGCTTTCTCACTCGGTATCCATCGCTGATAGACTAGGCGTTGACAAGTTCAGAGGGAGGAGCACCACAACAGATGTAGCTTTCGATACCCGTGTCAATCTTGGCGGGGAGTGCAGACAGGTCTGAGCTCATTTGCATCCTTCCTCCGGTCAGTATGTACAGACTCGAGGCATGAATGTGAAAAAGCAGCAAAAATTGGATCTTGCATGCGACCGCAAACTGCATGCGGCCAGCTCAGTCATGCGACCACAACGACGCCGTCAGCACCACAGACCAGAGGCATCGTCATCGGGAACATTCCAAGCCAGACCACAGCACATCCGAGAACTACGATCACTATGACATGGCCAGTAACTGCCACAGGAAAATAGCCAGTGCCCCCCTTCCCCCGCCCGACAAGCTTATGGAAGATACGCGAGCCATGTCACAGCAAGGCCAAGACAGACCACCATGATGCAGCCAGCCACACCGACCAGAACTTCACACACTTCAGTGATGGCCAACTGTAATGACGAAGACCGACATCGAGGTCCTGGGGCATGGGCAGTTGGAACGAAGCAATGAAAGAGGAAATCAGAATAAGAACAGCCGGCCTAGCGAACAGGCGTTGTGTCTGATTTCTCTTACACTATACAGAAAAACTAGAAGCGCGCATATTACAATATTTTCAAGGGCAGCAGTTCATGCAACATTCTGTTCTTGTTTCTGTGCTGCGAAGTACGGCTCCGCTTATGGTGCACCCATACACAATCCACTACTTAACAGTACGATCTAAAAATTATTGCTCAGGTCAATAATTAATGCAAGATGCCTTAATATCTCTCACCTTTGTTACACCTGTCCCAGCAGAAAAAATGGTCCGCTGCAACAGAATCTCCAGAGCATTCTCTTGCGCCGCGAGCCAACCGATTGCCAGCATTGCAACGAAGTTCGATGATGGTACGAACTCTGCAAATGTATTGCAAAGAAAAACTAGGAAACAAAACACACTGCCTCTTTTTTTTTTTTAGAACACAAGTCATTGGCAAAATTGAAAAAGGTTTTTTATCGCCTGGGTGGCGTTAGTTCGATCCTGAATAATTTTGTTTATTTGGTGTGCACGCACCTAAGAGGTGAAACAGGAAATGTTACTTAGTTCTGAAGCACGTCTTCTGTTGCAAGGTCCTCGCTTTTGTGGCATATGGAGAATTTGCGACATACATAAAATTATGCATTAAAGTTGCATATTAGATAATCTAATTGCAGAATCATCTAAAGGTTACTATTCAAAGCTGGAAAATGAAAATAACTTTTCTTTGACAGTTTCATAAGTCAGGCATTAAAGGGTTAATGTCAAAATAAAACATCAGCATTTCCTGAGCTTGACCGTCACTCAGAGTCAATCGAATGACAGTGTACACTCAGCTTGAAAAATGGGTGTAAGCACCCCCCTCAACACTACTACAACAGATTTCACCTGGTGTGGCCGGAGTCATGTTTCCTGTCACAAGGGCTTCGAGCTGGTGCAGGACATCTAGGAGGCTCTTGTCCTGCAGTTAAGGATAGAATCAACATAGAATAAGGGTATATCTTTGCAGTGCACAAAAACGATTGTACAGTCTTGTTTGTTATTTGCAGAAAAAACAACTTATCTGTAATGTTTGTTGGCAGCTGAGCTTCCATTTGTTTGACTGTCCCTGAACTAGAGCATTTCAAATGTGAAAGGTTTTAAATATCTGTTAAAAGCATTGCTCACAGATGGCAGCACTATACTGTGCTGGTACAACAATTTCGAAAAATATTTTAGCAGAACACCCAATATGGCCTAGTGGCATAGCATTGCAAAGCAATTACAAATACGTGAGGACAGTAAAATACATGTGCTCCTTGCAGCGGTGGTAAGATTGTGTGTACAAGCTTGAACATGCTCTTTAATGGCGATTTTGGAATTTTCGACATATGTGGTCATTTAGATTGTGCCCCCCTTAGAATGCTTACATTTGCAGTTAACTGTGCTGTCCACAGGTGGCACACCATCCCATGTTGGTACAATAAATTGGGTGGATATCTTAATGAAGGAATATTTGCTTTGCAACGAAACCTCCTAACATTACTTTGTTGGTTATGTGATTGGAGCGAAAAACAAAAAAAAGCAATAACAGGGCACATATTGTTCACACACTGAAAAAGAAAGAAACAAGAGTGAAAAAACGCAGGAAGATGTGATATCTACTATTAATGGCAAAGTGAACTTTGTCATTTGTATATGATAGATGTACACAGAAAGCCAAATTTGTTACCTATCTCTACTATAATGCCTTCTGACTAGTTTTACCTAATGATGCCAACTTTCATATTCACAAAGCAAGAAAAAAATTTTGAATTTTGAAGAGTAAAGTCACAGAAACGGACTGAACATGTGAAACCAAGAGCTATACTCAAAATGTACAATGTTTGCAAAGATAATCATGTTACAAGTACAAATAACTTGAAAAGCGTGGCTCACCGATTCATGAGGACCACCTTCTGAAAGTGGGCCTGATTATAAGTGGTATGACAATAACGGGGAATAGTATGGGCAGTAAAGTTATGCAATTTTCAAGATGACTATCATTAGTAAGCAGCGGTGGCTTAGTGTCGTTATAATTACAATTATTGACACAGTATGCTCGTGACATGCACCATCAACACAGTGTGAAGAACTGGACAAAATTGCAAAAATAATAAATACAGAAACAAATATGTGAGGAGTGTTTGATTTGTGTGCACTTTAGGCTGATACTAAGCTTGAAAGCAGAAGTGTTCATCAGGTGCAACCATGCGCACGTAGTAGACATTATAGAGCCAATGTAGATAGACCAGATAGATCTGAGACCTGCAACAGTGGTCTAATGTGTATGGTGCTCAATTACCGACCCAAAGGTTACGGGATCAAATCCTCGTCACCACAGCCACATTTTCGATGGATACAAAAATGCTTGAAGCCTTTGCACTTTGATTTAGGTACAGGTTAAAGAACACCAAGTGGTCAAAATTTATGCGGCCTTTTCACTACGACATCTCTCGTCATATCGTGGTGCTAAGGCATTAAACCCCAATGATTGATAAACGGAAGGCCATAGTGCCACTGGGCAAGCATTGTACAGCTACTTGCATTTAAAGAAGAGAAATATGCTCCATCAACATACCAAAAGCAGGGTGCTATGTTGCATTTTAGCGAATGAAGGGCATGCACTTCGTACACAAGAGCGAGCATAGGCAAGGTGGTCCTGCCCGACTGGAGGTAGGAGACAGTGGGCCAGATGAAACGCCACCCGAGAAAAACTTGCAACATTCATTTCAACTGTTCAAGACGAGTCCTCTCATCAAAACCTCAGTCTCATACGACGTTTTTCTTGTTCGACGAATGTGCAGTGATTAGAGCCAGCACATTCTTATGATCCTCTTGTGAAAAAGCCAACTAAAAAACTTGCAAATAATTCATTTCATCAACATTGCTATATAAAACTAGCAATGTTGATGAGAAACTTTCATTACCACTCACTTCATCACCTTTACTTTTCTAAAAAAACAGTTGAGAAATATCAATGAAGGTAATTGGGAGCACCAATGGACAAAATACCACACATGAAGTGTACAAGATGATTGCTCACTCCAAACTCGGTTGAAACAGTTTGTAGTGAGAATTCATCTTGTCTAGTTTTTGTAGTGTATTTTGTGTGCTTTGTGCTCCCCAGTTTTTTTATGGATCAGTACATACTCACCCAACTTTGTTTTTTCTAAAGCTGAAATCATGTCTTCCTATTCATTTCTCTGTGACCTTTATTTGTTTAGTACAACAAGTTTTACAGCAACAGCACTAGTGAGGAAAATCTGATGTTGCACTACTATGCCAAGTATAAATGGAAGTTTGAGAGTTTTTCTACGGCATCACAGCCACTCTCAACAGAGGCACATGTACCACTGTTGTGCCTACGGTAATTTCGTTTAGCTCAATATGAAATGTGTTCAATTCAATGAAATGTAAGTGAACACTCGCTAATTCTTAAGCGATAATTAGGTGGCCAATGCATGAGGCGGTTAGGTCAGATACTTTGTGCACCCCCCCCCCCTTAGCACGAGTCTCAAAAATCCAGTTTGCATTGCATTGAAATGTTTGTTCTGTAATGAGCTGGCTGAAATTTGTTTCCCGGAACATACAAACAGGAAATTTTTAAGAGCTGGTGTTGTTGCTCTAGTTTTTTTTTGTGGGTGGGGGAAATAAGTGTTCTCAACATTTCCTGGGACATGCGTGTGTAAGCTCCATGACAGATAAGATTTCCTGAAAATTTCTTCAAAGGGGTGCAGTCGTGCACTGCCTCCCTTTGTAATCCATGCTTTCTTATAAAACTTTCAGTTCTTTACAGTGCTTGTGTCATGTAGTTTCTTCTAGGCTTGCGTCTCGTTTGTGTAGGCCATCATGAGTATATACATATTCACTCAATTCGCTACCTTAATACCGTAATGAAGATTATGAAGATCTGAAGGTGGCTTTCACTGTGCAAATGCAATTCAGCTGCTTGTGAATGTATGTGTGTGGTTGCATAGTCATATAACTTTTCGTTTGCACAGAGAACAGCTTTACGTTAATCTGAACTACTTCAATCTTCCTGATATAATGCACAATTCCGAATGCAGAATTCAGGTCTTGGTACTTCCTTGATTATACGTGTCAATATGCATCTTTGTATATTAAATATATTTAGTTCCACTCTGGTTACCTCTCTATGCCCACCACGTCAACATTCATTGGTGTCCTATCATCACTTTAAAAATCACTTAATGATGACCAGTGACCACTACGTTGTCTGAAATGCATGCTCATTACATACGCTTTCTTCGGAGTCAAACTGTCACTTTAGCCTGACGATAGATATAGCGCGAGAACAGAACGACGACAAAGAGACAAGAAGGACACGAACTTAACTCCTTGTCGTCGTTCTGTCCTCGCGCTACAACTATCGTCATGTCATACCAACTATGCCAAATCGCCACACTTCTATGTCACTTTAGACGTAACTTGCTGGTTGGCTGCTCATCATAACGATCGAATGATTGCGTAAGAGACTATAAAGAGAAAAAACACAACAAAGCTTAATCACTCGAAACTGCACGTGGATGTAAAACCATCCAAACTAGGAGATAAAAAAAGATAAAGTACATGATACACACTGCGCGTTGCACGTCGAAATAACGACTTTGCTGTTGTCGTCAAGCTGGTGTGTTTGGCAGCAATGAGTTTGGGCGCTTTAATTGGCCAAAGAAAAACGATACTAATAGTGGGCCCGTCTCGTTATTTACAGCTCCCTTCCGTGTGCGTAGATACCGGAACTGACAATTAACAATGAGCGAGAATGGCAGCTCAGCGAATAGGAGCTCAGCGAATAAAGGAGAGAACCATGCGAGAACCGAAAGCTGAAAACCCACACTCACACATGGCTCCGAATCATTCAGAAGGTCGGTTTCCAACGGAATTGGGCAAAGGCCACTCGCCGCTATCATTTCGAAAAGCGATGAGCATCGTAAGCGCGATTTGCTCATGATTTCCTTTAGGTGAAAAAGAATCTCCTGTCAAAACATACCGACGCTGTCAACCGAACCGCTTGTAAGTAATGCGCATAGAGAGATGACATAGACATTGCTGAAACTGGAGAAATGAGCTCTTTCCTCTAGGGCAACAGTGTTACCTTTCTCTGCTAGAGAACGTCTGTAATACTGCTAGCATAGAGCATGACCTACTACACTCCTGACCTGCCCAGAGAGCACCTCTTCCAGCGCCCACGTTCTAGTTCATACCTTCTGCCGCTAGGGCCGTAACCTACGAGCGGCGTGGCGCTAGGCAGCACCTGCTCGCTGACGTCATCTTCACTCTTTGTGGTCAAATTTTGACCAACAAAGCACTCGTAGTGCGTATTTATGATCCAAAATTTAGAATTATTCAGAAATAATAATACTAAAAGACATTCAGAATTTTTTTGCAATAAAATGCACGCGACCACGCATAGGCTGCCCTACATCGTGTAAATCTACGGGTTCCCACGTTTGTCAACCAGTGTGCTATAAATACTCAAGCGCTCTGAACACCTTGCTTAACCAGCAATGTATGGGAAGAAATAGTCACATATATGCCGCCAGTTCACTGCAGAATGCAGGCATTCTTATACCAGCGCCTACAAAACAACCGTAAAGAAACAGACGAACAGGTTATAGGTAGCGCCACCTACGGCGAGCGATTGAACGAGAGCGGGGACACGCGCTCCCATAGGAACCCCGCTATCTGAACAGGTCAGGAGTGTAGTAGGTCATGGCATAGAGTAAGGGAAAATATACAGCAACTTACGGTTTTAGAGTTTTAAGGACAAACTTAGAAAGCTGAACGCGTGCGCAATAAAAGCAAGTAAGAGACGGTTAAAGTACTTATGGAAAAAAAGTATAAGGTCCGTTCGATTCACCTGCACCACGTGAACCAGTTCACAGGGTGCTGCACTTTGCCATTCGTTTCAGCGGTGCAGCATTGACGACCTTTGAACTCTGTAGGTCCGTTCGATTCACCTGCACCGGTCTGAACCGGTTCACGGCTGTGCACGCGAAGTTCAGAAATTGTGCAGCGTGAGTTCAGCGGTGCAGGCACAGCACGACACCCGAAACGAATGACGATGTGCCGACAAGGTGGTGGCCTTATTTATTTTCGGTTAATTTACACCATTCAGCAAACACCGACCTATGGCGAAACGCACATGCGGACAGTTTATGAGGCGCAAACATCTTGGCAAAACACACCGCATTTGTAGAGGCGAGTACGGCGCCTAGGCCACCTACGTCTAAGTGCTGCGTCGTCTGCTCAGCTGCACGCGCGCCTGCACCAAGCCGGCACCGTCAGCGAAGGAGGTGCAGGAAAATTGTGAACCGGTGCTGCACCTCTTCTGCACCTTTCGAAACGAATGGCAGGGTTCAGCGGTCGTCAATGCTGCACCGCTGAAACGAATGGTAAGGTGCAGCACCTCGTGAACTGGTTCACGTGGTGCAGGCGAATCGAACGGACCTTGTCATTCGTTTCAAAAGGTGCAGAAGAGGGGCAGCACTGGTTCAAGATTTTCCTGCACCACCTACGCTGACGGTAGGTCCGTTCGATTCGCCTGCACCACGTGAACCAGTTCACGAGGTGCTGCACCTTGCCATTCGTTTCAGCGGTGCAGCAATGACGACCGCTGAACCCTGCCATTCGTTTCGAAAGGTGCAGGATAGGTGCAGCACCGGTTCATGATTTTTCTGCACCTCCTTCGCTGACGGTGCCGGCTTGGTGCAGGCGCGCGTGCAGCTGAGCAGACGACGCAGCACTTAGACGTAGGTGGCTTAGGCGCCGTACCCACCTCTACAAATGCGGTGTGTTTTGCCAAGATGTTTGCGCCTCATAAACTGTCCGCATGTTCGATTTGCCATCGGTCAGTGTTTGCTGAACGGTGTAAATTAAGCGAAAAGAAATAAGGCCTGCACCTTGTCGGCTCGTCATTCGTTTCGGGTGTCGTGCTGTGCCTGCACCGCTGAACTCACGCTGCACAATTTCTGAACTTCGCGTGCACAGCCGTGAATTGGTTCCGACCGGTGCAGGTGAATCGAACGGACCTGGTGCTGGCTTGGTGCAGCCGCATGTGCGGCTGAGCTGCACAATTTCTGAACTTCGCGTGCACAGTCGTGAACTGGTTCCAAGTGGTGCAGGTGATTCGAACGGACCTATAACTTAATGCGCATAGAAAGATGACAGACACTGATGAAACTGGAGAGATGAGCTCTTTCCTCTAGGGCAGCAGTGTTACCTTTTTCTACTAGAGGGCGCTTGCAATACTGCTAGTACCATTCATTTCCTTCATCCGTGGATAGTACAGTGTCTAGAAATATACGCCTAGTGTCCTGAGCACGGGCTTGGAGATGGCCCCGCAGCTGATGTCTGCCGGCAGCACCCGCATGGTGCGCTGCTGTGCGAGTGGGTGCATTTGCGTTTAATCCTTGCGCTCCGCAAACGCTGCGAATCCTGCAGGAGGCCGAGCCACGCGAGGCCAACTATTATTTTCCTGCATTTTCGGAGCGTTTTTTTTTTTACATAAAGCTTTATTGTATAAAAACTACTCGATTGCTTTCACAGTACTGGCGCTTTGCAACACCAAATGAAGATCATTTCGTGGCATACATTTCGCCATCCGCTACTGCCCGCAAAAAAAAAAAAAAAGACGCAGATCCCACGTAACTTGGGAATCGATGCTATGCAAGGTGACTCTGTTGTAATTTTTTATTAAGTGAAAGATTATGAAGTGGCGCTAAATATATGCAAGAAATTGGATAGTCAACACTGGAACCAGCATTGGCGTTTCACAAACATTTGGCTCTTCTTGCAAAGTATTTCGAAGATCCTAAGTTAAGGGGGTGATTGTGAGGGCACCCAGACGTAGGCGATACGATAGATAGATAGATAGATAGATAGATAGATAGATAGATAGACAGCAACAGGACGAAAGGAATTTCGCGCGTTCGTGCACCCTCTCGACACGCAGCGCCGCTTGCGGCATCTGAGTGCAGTCATCACATGCACGGCTACCCTCTCTCGTACGGAATGCAGGCGCTCAGCACACCAGGTAGTATATTTCCAGAAGACACTGTACTATATATATATATATATATATATATATATATATATATATATATATATATATATATATATATATATATATATATATATATATATATATATATATATATATATATATATATATATATATATATATATATATGCTGTAATGTCGGCAAAATTTCATTCTCCCGTAAGAACATAATCGAGTAATCACTATTGTAAAAACTACACCTTACTTGTTCGTTTCCACAGCGTGCAACCAAGAGTGACCACTGTCAAAAAAAATGGGGGTTGGGGGTGGCTCAGCCTCCCCATATTTTCTCAGTGGGTGGGCTTGCGCCCCCCTTGCCATCTTCCCCCCCCCCCCTCCGGCTGGTACGCCTATGCATTTATCTATCCGGCCGTCACGTCTCTTTAGCACTTGCTGTATACAGAAGCACATCCTTTGAGATTTGTGGCCAGCCAATACACTGAGAAAGGCTATTTTCCATACAGCATTGTATTCGTATGACACTCCATGGCTGTTTCCTATGGTATAGTCTTAGACACTGCCTCATTGATATATTCTAGGCACTATAGGTTCATTGAAGATCTTGCTTGAAGATTATATAAGCATAATTTGTTTGGCAGATATACATGGACACGCGTATGGTGGCAACAAAGGCTGAGTTCTTTAGGACGTTGACCTCAACCTGCCAACATTGACCACACAGCAACACCTGCAAGCTTTTGCGCAATTCCCTCGCGGCATCGAGGCGCCACAGAAGAGCAATATATCCGAAAGTACTCCAGTCATGGCTCTGTCGCGCTCCTCCACAAAGGCGGTTTCCTACTTTTACGGGGACAGAATGGAAATGCAGAAACGGGGTGGGAGAAAAGGGGGGGGGCGCAGCAGTGAATTCTCTCTCCCCGCTAATTATCGAGAGGGGGCAACCGTACTCACTTTTATTGTGCTAGTGGATGCCGGGCCATTCGATAAAGGCCGAAGTGTACGCCACTGACGTACCCAGAGGTGTTAGGCCGGGGGCAGGGGCCCCTCCTTTCCCCCCATTTTTTTATGCACACATATAAACGACCGCACAACCATGCATGAAACATGCTCCCCCACTCAAAAAAAAACAGAAAAAACAGAATTCTGCCATAACATGCCCTGCTCGGCGCCATTCATCGAAGTTGACATGTAGTAAAGGCTGAGTCCGTCAATGTCAAGGTTCCTCGCAGCTTCCTTCCCTCACGCGTCTGAGCTAGCTCGATATGGCACCTGGTTTAGAAGGAGCTATTATTATTCCCTCTTTGTTTGTGTTTGCAGCTGCGGGACTGTTTTGAAACCGGCGTCCAGAACAGCCTGGGCCACGCTCGCAGCAGATGCGCACCAAAATGCGCAAGCTGGCAGCCAAAACGGGTCGGGACCGAGTGCCGAGCCACCAGATTTCGTGGAAGCCGGACCCCGCTCGATGGCTGGCTCGATTGGGGGTATTCTCTTTTGTGTTGTCCTAGTACCTAACTACTTATAGAACGATAGAGATTCGAGCTCAGCTCGGGTAATTTCCAATCAAGAGATCTGGCATGAGCGGGCACACAGCTCGATATTTATTTATCCAGCGATTCACTCCATCTTAAATACATTTCATAGACATCAAACTTTAATTAAGCGCAAAAAGAAACAAACAAAAGAAAGAATCTTCGCGTGTGCAATTCCACAGCATCATTTGGCACACCATTCAGAATAGGGTGAGCACCTGACCAGGTACTAGGGGACTGCAGTTCACTTTATTACTTTTCGGAAGATCCTCCAGTTCTGCTGCACATGGCAGGGGCGCAGACATTTTTTTTCGGGGGAGGCGGGGACTTGAAATGGTCATTTGTTTGCTCTGTATGCCATGGGGAAAAAAATCTAACGGGAGGTCGGGGTATAGCGCCTTAAGACTAGTAGGAGCACGAGCCCTTATGTGCCAGCCCCTGGCTACGTCACTGGTTTGAGGATGGGTCAGCCGCATACTTCAAGAAAGCAATAGAAGTGTTGTCGAGTACTTCCCAGTTTACGAATCACTGATTTGTGGAAACTAAAAGCCGCAGATTTTTTACGAGAGACCATTTTTTACTAGACAAATTTTTTATATTTTCACAAACCATGGTGCTATCCGTCCGAGAGCTCAAGGAACAATCAAGGTCTTAACAGCTGAGCGAACTCTGCAGCCTGACCTGACTAGTGTGTACTAAAACCCGACGTCACAAAATCTTGACATTCAACGCTTCCGAACAGACTTCCTGCGCTACGGTTCTCGAGAGCTTCGCAGCGTGGTGGACAATGAACACTGGCGAAAAAATAGATAAAGGCACGCAAGAAACAACAAAGCATGTCGGGTCACTAACAACATCCAACGCTTATTGTTTATGAACGAACGTGGGAGAGGGGGGAGTCATTTGAAGTAGCACCGGAGAGGGGAGGGCGTGCTCATTACTTCGTTTTAAATGCGAATGCATTTCTTAGTCGGGCTGTGTCAGGCGTCCGTCGAGATCCATCCACCGCCCTCTCCAATAGCAACCGCTGTGGGCGAGCGCGTTTCTAGCAACCGGAGCCTTCACCGTGTCACGCCTCGCCGTCGGCAGCTGTCAGCAACAACTGCGGGCGCGCACACTTATTTTAACCGTGCACGCCAGCTACTAGAGCTGAAAACGCTCGCGACAGAAAAACGCCACTTGCGGCAAACAGCGCTATTGGCTGCACGGTGCAAAAAAAAGAGAAATAAAACGTTTTTTTCCAACGCTGAGTTCTCAGAAGTGGGGCAGTTCGGGCTAGTTGGAATGACATGACGATAGTTATACCGCAAGAACAGAACGACGACAAAGAGACATGTCCTTTTTGTCTCTTTGTCGTCATTCTGTTCTCGCGCTATACCTATCGCCGAGTTCTCACGTGCGCAACGCCGTTATGGACGCTACGCAATGCATTTCCTCACGATTCCCTTCGGGGAGGTGGGGGCATTTTTTTACTATTTCTATCACAACAGCTCTATCATAACATACTGTAGTTAATTTGTGCTGAAAGTAGTCCCCCAAAGGGGGGGGGGGCGATCACCCTTACCACCTCTCCCCTATGGATCCGCCACTAGCTGCCTGGGAGGTACGCACCACAGACCCTGTTGTCCAGGTCCGCGGCACAGTGCGATAGGACAGCTCACAGCACAGACGGCCAGGTACACATTGAATTAGTATAGCCAAACTTACCACAAGCAGCTAGCTATATCGAAACGGCGTCAAACTACACCCAGAATCCGCTGCCATGCACATGTGATAAAGGTCGGAAGTGTACAGCACATAGCTTTCCTCTTCAGTCTTCTGGGAAGAAAACTGGACAGTGTCTGGAAGGGGGGAGGGAGTTCCAACACGTGCACAGCAGGAGCGTTATCACCACTTCGTTGCCTCCGATTGTCCCACAAGGCTGCTACAACCTCTCCCGTTGGCTGGATCTGTCACCATTGCGAAAATTTTACGTAACTGCTGAAACAAACGTTGTCCAGAACCGGGTATACCATGGGTCTGGTCTCGGCATTACCGATAGCACCAGCGCTATGGATCAAAACACAGAATGCTCAAACCCGAGTTTGGCCACCACAATCACAACAGACTCACTTCCATGCGTCAAATACAATTTTTTATTTAAAACATGGACCCAAACGTGCATAGGCACCAACCGGCACTACCCGTCTCGAGTTCTTGCCAGAGTAACAGCAAACTCTCCTTTTTTTAAGTAAGAAAAACTGAAAATAAAAAAAGCACACGCGGTTAAGGACGTGCCAAGGTGGTAGTATAACCTCATTGGGACGTGCGCCCTCCCCCACTACACAGGCACCAGGTGTCGCTGCTTATCATTCGCTGTCGTCACCAATAAACGATACGCATTGCTTGCGAAAACGCATGGCGGGGTGTTGATCGACATGTTAAAACGACAGCGCACCTTAATAACGGCACCGCAGAAGAAGAAGGAGAATACGTCGATGCTTTTCTTTTTTTCGAGCTGCATCCTTAAGCCGGACAACTTGACGTTATTGCCGCTAGGCGGCGACACAGTAGAACCCGCGCGCCTTCCCTATCATGTTTTCTTCTCTTTTGTTTTTTTTTACACAAATAGTAACTTCTCTTTATTCCGACGAATGTGTTCTTTTGAAAAAAAAAAAGGGCGAAGGTTAGGCTAGGCAGCCGCGAATGGCCTCTTGGACGGCGGTACCAGATGCTCTGGCAACTCTGTGGGCAGATCGTGTCCGGCAACCTTGACGCTGATGAGGTGCATGGCAAGCGCGAACTCGTCGGCGTCCAGCATGCCATCCTTGTCTAAGTCGGACAGCTTCCAAACTTTGCCCAGCACCGAATTGGGCAGCTTGCTCTTCACCATTTCGCCCTTGGCCGCCGCTCCCGAAATCTTGCCATCCACAGGTCCCAGCGAACTGAAGAGCTCGTCGTACTTGAACCTTTCCCGGGCCACGATCCAGTCCGGTTCCAGGGACCCGGCGTCCACGCCTTCTCCGCGACCGTAGCCGAACGGACTCTGCTCCAACCCGTCGAACGCTCCTCCCTTGACCCGCTGTTCGTCATCCCGCTGCTCGGTCTGTTCGTGCGGTATCATGGCCATCAGCTGGGCTATGTCCTCGGCCAGCATCCGGTCCACGGTCTCCAGCAGGCGGGGCTTGAGCGCGTGGAACTTTGTGAAGTCGTGCTGCGCCAGCTTCTCCTGCATCTCGCGCAGGTCCGGGAAGTCGCCCGGCGAGATCTGCTGCTCGCGCTGGATCTCGGCGTACAGGTTGCCCAGGCCCTTGATGAGCTCCTTCTTCTTGCTGTCCTTGCCGAACATGGACGGCATCTCCTTGCGCAGCGAGCTGATGATGTGCGCGTGGACCTGCGAGATTGCAAGAGAAGACACAACGTCAAGCTCAACACACCATCTCTCATCGGAGAGGCATAAAAGTGTAAACGCTAAAGGCTCGTTCACACCCGCGACTAGATCCTGTCGCACGACCTAGTTAGTCGACTGGGGTCGGTTGGCTTGTTGCCCGCAACGGATTTTCAAGCCACACAGCTGCAGTCACAAGCACCTGAGCCAACCGGGTGCGCAGGAACAAGACGTCAGCTTGTATAACGGAGAACTGACACTGCGGGACATACGTGAGCAGACGCGAATTCCGTGTACGGCGACGGGTGTAAGTCGCATGCATGTGTGAACATCACTAACAGTGAGTCGCCAATGGTCACTCGACCGGTAGTAGCCGCAGGTTCGAACGAGCCTTCGGGAACAGACAGTCAACTGCTCAAATAAGTGGCAGCCACAGTAACTTGTTATAGGATACATCCGCAAAAGTGTTGCCTCACATATGCCATTCCCAGTCAGGAATAAATTACTTCACTGCCCTAAACAGGACTCTACAAACCTCAGTGGGGTGCCAATGTGGCTTACCGGTAGCTTTTGCGTCCGCAGCTCCGCTCTCTCCTTGATGTGCGGGGAAAAGGCAGGAGAGTCAGAACAACTAAAGCCTATGATTGTCCACGTGAAAGTGATAAATTATTAAGTTTCATGTGACAAAATCAGCATATGATTATGAAGTGCGCCATAGTGGAGAACACCGAATTCTGACCACCTAAATCTAAATCTATATACGCGGGCCTCTAGAATTTCGCCTTCGAACTCCACAACAGCTGAGGAGTGTCCTGGCTATAGTGAACGCTTACCCACACACAATATATATATATATATATATATATATATATATATATATATATATATATATATATATATATATATATATATATATATATATATATATTGTAGTGGGGAATTCGCAAGGCAATGATAGTGGGACCATCGCTGAGTGCGAAGCGCGAGCACGAGCTGTAGACACTGGACTGCCCGAGCATTTGTTTCTGTACCGGCTGTCTGCCTATTATCTGGCGTCGCTAATAAACCCCCTTGCAAAGTGGTGGAAGTGTGCTGGGTACGCAAACCTGGAACTTCGAAGCCGGAAGCTGCCCTCTACATCAGCAATGCCTGATCAGACGACCGAGCAAGGCACCACCCAGCAAAGCACGGCCCAATCTCAACTGGTCATCGTGCCTACCACCCTGCGCCAACGAGATCCGCCCTTCTTCAGTGGCACCGAGGACCAAGATGTGGAGGACTGGTTGCAGCTGTTTGAGAAGGTGAGCGCCGCCAACAAGTGGGACGACCCCTCGAAATTAGAGTATGTCCCATTTTATCTCAAAGACGTCGCCAGCCTGTGGTTCACAAACCACCGCACTGAATTTATCACTTGGGCCGGTTTCAAGACCACCCTCGCAGCTGTGTTCGATCGCCCCGCAGTGCGCAAGCTGCGTGCTGAGCAGCGCCTACGCGGACGTGCACAAAGGCAGGGCGAAAACTTCACAAGCTATATTGAAGATGTAATCGATTTATGCCGGCGCTTCAACCCTGAGATGACCGAACATGACAAGATCAGGCATATCTTGAAAGGCATAGACGATGATGCCTATCAAATGTTGCTGGCAAAGAGCCCAAGTACCGTATCCGAACTTGTGACCTTGTGCCAGAGCTTGGAAGAGATTCGGAAACAACGTGCAGCAGTTCGGAGGTCGACGACTGCAGACGACTCTCTCGCTGCCCTGGCCGTCGGTGGTGACAGCTCCCTGCTGGAGCAGATAAAAGAATATGTACGCGAAGAGGTCGCACGACAACTTTCATGTCTCTCGTATCTGCCGACCACCGAAGCACCAACGAACCGCCTAACGCCGACAATAAGACAGGCTATTCAGGAGCAGGTCTCCGAGGCGTTGCCATTACCTACGCCTGCCTCTCAACCAACGCCTGTTGCCGCGCCACTGACTTATGCGGCCGTCGCGGCAATGCCTCCTGCATCTCGTCTGCCAATGTGTACGCCACAACCTGTGCGACCGTCTACCGCGCCGTTTCCACAGCAACACGCCGGAAATCCTTGGCGCACCGCTGACAACCGGCCTATATGTTACTTTTGCGGAATTCCAGGTCACGTTGCACGTCTATGTCGTCGGCGCTTCACAGTTAACGCACCAAGATATCCTGACTATTCGTTTCGACCTCCATACCACGCGCCTCACGTACCACCTGAAGTTCACGAACGCGATGCGCAAACTGCTTCCGGCGCCCGAACATTCGCTTCTAGACGTTCTACTTCCCGCTCGCCTTCACCTTCACCAAGTCGTCGTTCCGTGTCGCCTATGCGTCGACGACCCACCTCCATTGAGACGGAAAACTAACTGCCGCAGCTCCGGAGGCACGAGCTGCGTCATCGTCTAATCGTTCAAGTCCTCGCCTGTCTCCCGCCAATCTTATCGATGTAATCGTCGAAGGTGTACGAACACTCGCACTCATCGATACCGGTGCCGCGATATCTGTGATTAGTGAGAGACTCTGCCGCTCTCTTCGTAAAGTGACGATGCTTTCTTCCGTGGTTTCTCTTAGTACTGCGAGCGCCCAACAAATTGAGCCCGTCGCGTCATGTACAGCAAAAGTTGTGATTCGAGACGTGTTGTACACCATTGAATTTCACGTGTTGGCTTCATGTTCCCACGATGTCATCCTAGGATGGGATTTTTTATCACGTCATCACGCCGTCGTGGACTGCGCTCGGGCCGAAGTGGAGCTGTTACCGTTTGGTGATGCGCCTTCTGTTGATGCGGCCGTATCTAGTGTGGCTAACCTTGTCGTCGCGACGGACATAGACCTTCCTCCTTTCAGCGCCCAGTTTGTCCCTGCCTGCTGTGCTTCACTTTCTGACGCTACCGTCCTATTCATGCCATCTGACATCTTCGGTAGCCGCCACCACACATCACTGCCATTCGCCGTTCTTGAGCTTTGTCAAGACACTACCGGGATATTTATTTCCAATCCCAACTCGTGCCCCCTCAGTTTGCGCCGCAACGAGACGCTCGGCCACATTCAGCTCATCGATGAAGGTACTATCGTGCCTGCCGATTTTTTCGACACCAAGCCGAATATGGAGCTGAACGCGTTGGTTCCTCACTTTGCCTTGAACAGCGTGTCTACCGATGCATTTCACCATTCTATTGACAGCCATCTCGCCCCGGCTCAACGAGAGCAGCTTGTTACCCTGCTGCACGAATTCAAGCGTTCGTTTGACTTTCCCCAAGCGGTGCTAGGAAGAACGAACACCGTTGTGCACACAATTGACACAGGAAAGAGTACTCCTTTGCGCCAGCGCCCTTATCGTGTGTCACCAGCGGAGCGTCGGGTAATTGCAGAACAAGTAGACGACATGCTACAGCGCGGAGTCATCAAGCCTTCTTGTAGTCCTTGGTCTTCCCCAGTTGTACTTGTCAAAAAAAAGGATGGTTCAGTCCGGTTCTGCATAGACTACAGGCGCCTGAACAACATTACGAGGAAAGATGTTTACCCTCTTCCCCGCATAGACGACGCTCTCGATTGTCTCCAAGGTGCAGAATTCTTTTCCTCGCTTGACCTTCGCTCGGGTTATTGGCAGGTTCCAATGGCTGAGTCTGATCGTCCAAAAACGGCGTTTGTCACACCGGATGGCCTCTATGAATTTACCGTGATGCCATTCGGACTCTGCAATGCGCCTGCCACATTCGAGCGAATGATGGACAGCATTTTACGTGGTCTCAAATGGAACATTTGCTTGTGCTATCTTGATGACGTTGTGGTTTTTTCACCCGATTTCACTTCGCATCTCACTCGTCTGCGCAAGATTCTACAGTGCCTCACAAACGCCAGGCTTCAGCTTAACCTGAAGAAGTGTCACTTCGCGGCTAAACAACTCACCATACTTGGTCATGTCGTCTCGAAAGCCGGCATTCTTCCCGACCCTGACAAGCTTCGTGCTGTTGCCGAATTTCCTAAGCCGACTACTGTTAAAGAACTACGGAGCTTTGTGGGCCTGTGCTCCTATTTTCGTCGCTTTGTCCGGAACTTTGCCTCCATCATCGCTCCACTCACCAAACTCCTTGCTGGCCCTGCAGATCTTTCGAATTGGACAGCAGCCTGTGACGAATCCTTCGCAACACTGCGCCGACTCCTTACCTCACCACCCGTACTGCGCCATTACGACCCTACTGCGCCAACCGAAGTACACACGGATGCAAGTGGCGTTGGCCTTGGTGCAGTACTCGCGCAACGCAAGCCAGGTTTTACGGAGTATGTGGTCGCCTATGCCAGCCGCGCCCTCACTAAGGCAGAAGCCAACTATTCTGTTACGGAAAAAGAGTGCCTCGCGATTGTGTGGGCGTTAAACAAGTTTCGCCCCTATTTGTACGGCCAAACTTTTGATGTGGTAACTGACCATCACGCACTCTGTTGGTTGGCTTCGCTAAAAGATCCTTCCGGCCGCCTCGGACGTTGGGCACTACGCCTCCAGGAATTCGACATACGCGTCGTCTACCGATCGGGGCGAAAGCACTCTGACGCAGATGCGCTTTCACGATCACCCGTGAAATCCGATGATACGGATATATCAGCCCTGGACCTTCCCCTCTCTGCCGTCAGCGTCACAGACATGCCATCCGAACAGCGCAAGGACCCTTGGATCGCCTCGCTATTGAATATGCTTTCCGACGCATCGACTTCCGGTTACCCGCGTGCTCTTCGCCGCCAAGCAACGCATTTCGCCATACGGGATGGCCTGTTATACCGTCGCAACTATCAAGTGACGGGTCGTAAATGGCTGCTAGTCATACCCAGCCATATGCGGTCTGATATCTGCAAATATTTTCATGCTGAACCGCAACACGCACACGCCGGTGCGCTAAAGACGTATGAGCGGATCCGCCAACGTTACTACTGGCGGGGTATGTACACGTTTGTACGCAAACACATTCGCTCATGTTCCCAGTGTCAGCAGCGCAAGACATTCCCTCATTCACCCGGTCAACTGCAGCCTTTGCCATGTCCTGCACGCCCATTCGACCGTGTTGGGATTGACCTATACGGCCCGCTACCGTGCTCTGTTGGTGGCAATCGATGGGTGATTGTGGCTGCCGACCATCTGACAAGGTACGCCGAAACGGCAGCGCTGCCTTCGGCTGGTGCTCGTGACGTTGCAACCTTCATCTTGCACCGGTTTGTTCTTCGTCATGGTGCACCACGGGAGCTCCTGAGTGACAGAGGACGCGTATTTTTGTCCGAAGTTCTGCAGCAGCTCCTACATTCATGCCGTACGGTACACCGCACATCAACAGCCTATCACCCTCAGACAAACGGCCTAACGGAACGTTTCAACAGAACCCTCGGAGACATGCTCGCTATGTATATTGATTCCGACCACTCCAACTGGGACGTTGTTCTTCCTTTCGTGACGTACGCCTACAATACGGCGATTCAATCAACAACAGGCTTTTCTCCATTTTTTCTTTTATATGGTCGTGACCCATGCAACACACTCGACACAATTTTGCCATACAATCCTGATGCCTCAGAGTTCAGCCCAGTTTCTGAAATGGCTGAACATGCCGAAGAGTGTCGTCAACTTGCACGGTCCTTCACAGCCGATAACCAAGCCCTCCAAAAAGATCGCCACGACCATGATCTTGTTCAGAATACCTTCCCCGTCGGTTCTCTCGTGTGGCTCCGACTGCCTTTCCACTCTCCTGGACTGACTCCCAAGTTTGCACCGAAGTATACGGGCCCTTACCGCGTCATACAACACCCTTCTTCTGTCACCTATGTGATTGAACCACTCAAGCCGTCCACGGACAAGCGCCGCCTTGGTCGTGAGACGGTCCACGTCAGTCGCCTCAAGCCCTGTTACGACCCTCCTGTTCTCTCGTCACCTTGAGTCGCCAGGATGGCTCGTCTTCGTCGCCGGGGCATTGTAGTGGGGAATTCGCAAGGCAATGATAGTGGGACCATCGCTGAGTGCGAAGCGCGAGCACGAGCTGTAGACACTGGACTGCCCGAGCATTTGTTTCTGTACCGGCTGTCTGCCTATTATCTGGCGTCGCTAATAAACCCCCTTGCAATATATATATATATATATATATATATATATATATATATATATATATATATATATATATATATATATATACGTAATCAGCGTCACACAAATATTGTTGATCGTGGAAGTGGACAAACGAAGGGACACCATAAGATTTCATAATCGCATATGGCGTCGGACAATATTTCACACATTAATAACCGAGCATTTAGTAACTAACGAGAACATTCAGTGACACTCTGTCAAAAACTGCAGTTCGCAAACGTTGTGATGTACTTCAAAAAAAGGAAAGAAAGCTAGACAGAGCTAGACAATTAAGCGCGCCGCTGCTGAGAGAGAATACCACAGAATATTAAAATAGTTAAAAATAAAAAGAAACGTGCCGTTAAGGAGACGGCGACATGAGAATGACTCACTCCAAGAAGTAAAAAAAAAAATGACACACGCTACGCCTGTTCCGACACAACACCCTTGTTCTTCGCTCACGAAATTTGTCTCATTTTAGTTATTATTTTTTTCTTTTTTCGCAACGACTCGGCAAGGTCCGAGATTTCACAATCGAAACGAGCATTCTATGCGATACGGAACACCCCTCGAGCACACATACTCGAGAACGCATGCGCAAACAGTCGTTATGTCTTATGTTTTTCCTCTCTCTTTCCCTTTTCTGCATTCCTACCGAGAAAAACTCACTTCGTGCCAGTAGGAGGATAACTTCCTGGGCTCTCCTCGGCTGCGCGTGCAATAGCCTTTACGGGCTCAATGTACACAGCCCATTGGTCTTCCTTTCGTTCCATCGGTCTGCAACACATGTGCCGAGACGATGAGCACGGAGCTCCAAGCTTGGAAAGCGTCCAACCATTACCGGCGAACTTGTGTATAATGCAAGCACAGACTAATCTCGATCGAGAAGAACCGGTCGCTTCGCGACGGGCGCTGGATGCCATTTTCTTCGCGAAAAAAAAAAAATGATGCAGCACAAGGCGGATAAAGTTAGATGGTGACTGATGAAGAATAATCGGTGGAAGTGTGGTGGGTTGACTTTTTTTTTAAATTCCGGGCAACACCTATAACCGGCGCGGCGCATTCCGCTGGAACGGAATCGTCCAATCCCATATTAAAACTTTCCGATGTTTTTTTTTTGTCACAGATTTTTGTTGCAACTAAGTCAATTATCATCGATATCTTCCGATAACGAACTGGAAATCTTTCTTACTACAGCGATAGAAAGTAGCGTGAATTTTTATCAACAAAGAAAAACAAGAAACGAGACACCAAGGTGCAAGTAAACCAATCAACCAATCACTCGTGCCGATATAATCAACCTTATCACCGATAATTTTGAGTTCTGAAAAAAAAAAAACTTGACGATGGGCAGAGTTACACTCAGTAGCCCTATATTATGGAGGATAACTGCCAGAATCTTGCGAGAAAGTTTATTTCTATGACAGGTACTGCGGATGCACCTTGATAACAGACAGCGATTGTGCTTATCCAACATTTCAATTTTAGGGGGGGGGGTGAACACTTGCTAAAAATGTATACAGAATACGCTTACAGGACTCCCTGCTCCCATTTTTAGTTCGCTTGGTTTGTCATTTTTTTTATTAACGTTCGTGACCACTAGGGTTTGTAACATCATTCTTGTTTGTCCTTGAGAGTACGTTATTACCAGGAAATAACGTTTAACTGATGCTTGCAGGTCTTTCAAGGGTGCCGATTCCGAATTGCGTTCAAGTCCCCCCACACACACCGCCATATATCCCGAGACAGGAAAATTACATATATACGAAACCATCTGAAACCATTTAGTAGATTCGAAGGTTCCATCATTCAAATATCTGGGCTAATTCGCATTGATGCGATGAAACCGCAATACTAGCGAACATACGCTATAAAGTAGTCCTTAGTGTAAGGGACACTGGACAACCGATACACGGTACTACACGGAATACAGTTCTCTATAAATACACTAGAGGGAACTCTGGCGCCATCTACGGGAGCTGCAACGCACGGCGCTTCAGTGACCATGAGCTTGACGGTATAGTACACGGATCTGTCTGCAGTTTTGTCCCGGCTCCGGTTGGCATCGCGTGACTTGAAGTCGCTTCGTCACGAAACGTCAATGGGAAACTATTCAGCAGTACAAATGGATAGCAGTTCACTTTACTTTTTTTTATTTTAGGTTGTCACCGACAGTGGAGGGACTCTGGCTCTGCGATATCGTTCAGCAATCATGGGAATGTTAGGTAGTACACAAATTATGGGTAGTACACAAATGATGGGTAGTACAAAAATGATGGGTAGTACACAAACTTGCCTATAGCCTTGCCTATAGCCTTGCCTAGTCTTCGTATACTTTCGGGCTTCCAACGCACTTGTGGCTTTATTGCTGCGGTTTTGGTTTTGTTTTATATAAAAGAACGGACCATTTTTGTAAACTTCGAGACCCCACTTTGAATACGTGAGCCTAAGGAGTTGAAGGTGGTGAAGCGCAACTTACTAAACCTTTGCTAAACTTTGTAATGCGGCAAAGCAGATTCGGGTCACACGGAGCCAAACGGTGACAAACGAACGAAGACTATAGGCAAGGTTAGGCAAGTGTGTGCACTACCCATTATTCCCATGCTGTCGGAAGCGTCATGCGTTGCAGCACCGATAGGCACTAGCGCCACAGTTTTCACTGGTGTACTTATAGAAAACTATATAGGGTATGCAGTGTGTGTATTATGACTTCTGATATTCTAGGCAGTACGCCGCATCAGCAGGTAGCTTGGTTGATTCCAAAGCCATAGGACAAAAGCTTTTCATTGTGTAACAAACGCGATGGGCACGTTACGTATTGCGTTATACGTAGAGCCACGGCTATTCATCGCAAGACGCCTTGTTTGTCTTGAAAGATGGGAGCGCTTCCGCCTTTCAGGCACTCATCGCATTCCCCGTTGGCAAAGAAGGCGACGCAAGGAAGGCGTTCTGTGTTTGTTCGAGAGAGAGAGAGAGAGAGAGAGAGGGCAGGTATGAGCTAAGCAGACGAGGAAGACTAAGTGATTGGACCATGCGAGTGATCCGGTACAGGTATGGTGCCGACGCCTCATTACGTGATGCCTTCCGCAATGCGGTAACCTCGGCGCTCTTTCCTTGTTTTTTTTGTTTGTTTTTTATATACGCGGCATCACATCTTAGAACTACACCCCCTCCCCATTCCCACCCCTTGGAATTTGTGATCGTCGATAAGCGAAGGGTGGCGTCCTTGGCCTGTACCGCATTTAGACGTATGCTATAGCAGCACTGGTTAGGCCCGACTACAGTGCGGTTGGCGGATTTTAGGGGCCACAATTTTTTTTCGCGTAAAGCAAAATTTCGCCATCGCGAAAATACCACTCTTACCGCGAGACGCCACTTCGTTTAGCGAGAAAACGCGCGCAAAAGAAAAAAAAATGCGGGTGACGACGCCATCTCCAGATTCCCGTACCGAAACGCCGTGGCGTCATCTTAGATTTTGAAAACGTCTACCTACTTACTTGCTCGTACGCCGCGTCTAATCCATAAAAAATGAAATACATTCTCATCTGTGTCTGCCATTGACCGAGCATACGAAGTTTGGGAAAATTTCGTCGAGCGAATGTCGCGAAAATACGAAAAACACATCTTGAAATTTTTGACGTCACGCGAGGAGACTATAACGGCACAGAACTTGAAAAACGAAACTTCAACCTCGATTTTTCTCCGATAATAATGAACTTATGATACTTGACTTACGGCGGCAGAGTTCGCAGAGTGCAGCTCATCGACATCTAAACCAAGTCGTTGTTTCTCTTTAGTGTCCTTTTAAAGCTATGGTGTACTGAAGAAAAATTTTTCAGAGGCCATTATGCATCAGCCTGAGACGTCCGACTCAAGACAAAGGCTTTTCGTTTTCTTTTCGGTCGATGTATTTATCCCCCTCTCCCCACTCCCGACAGTTTTCTTCTCTAAACGTGGTATTTGCATGGCCTCCAGGATCTGAGGCATTGCAAGCATTCAGCGCCTCAATCACTTGGTTTCGCACGGACTCCGCGATCGGCAAGCCTTCGACCAAGCGACAATGTCGTGTGGTGGAGTCACAATGACGTCAAAGCCGTGGCCATATGACGTCGCGATGACCTCATCACGTGATGACGGCGAATTTACTCATCCGACAAGGCATCTAAGGATTTCGCTTTACAAATAATTTACGAAATTTACAAACACGTAAGCCAAAATGTTCTACAGAATACAAGCTTGCACTTGCCAGGAACATTGGCTATACATATTCAGCATCAGCTTAACTACGCTCACTTCAAAGCAAATGCGCCTCCCATGTTCAGTCAATCAACCCGGCCCCGTGATTTTCTGTCCCGCTATACCTGCAAACTTCTTAATTTAATCAGCGTCCAATGTTGGCTAAGAGACAGGAAACGTTGGCTATACGCCGTTGGGACTGTACGAAAATGACCCGCTGCTGAGCCAACATCATTGTCTTCCTAAAACCAACGGCTTAGTTGTCGATTTATTGATTGATATGTGGGGTTCAGCGTCCCAAAACCAGCATATGATTATGAGAGACGCCGTAGTGGATGGCTCCGGAAATTTCGACCACCTGGGGTTCTTTAACGTGCACCCAAATCTGAGTACAAGGGCGTATATACATTTCCGCCTCCATCGTAACGGTTTAGTTGTCAGCTAATACCTTTCTTCCAGTCCTCTTTTTTTTACTTTTATGATTTATTCAGTTACCCCGCAGGTTCCGAACAAGTATAGTACGACGAGAGGGCGCAAGAGATGGAACAGAAGAAAGCAGTGCGTAGCCAGAAATCATACGCCGCTATATCGTGGGTAACCATGACACTTAACAGTAACGCGACGTTACAAAACACAAAGGACGTACGCGACGTCACCAGTGTTATAAAAGTTATAACCACAGATTAACGGCACAACTGTCCGTGAAAACCCAGACCACGGCATGCGTTTTTGATCGAGCGGCCGTGCCAAGACAGTCCCTCTGTCGTTCGCGCCCCGCTGTTCCACTTCTACGCAACCGACGAACCCAGCTTCACTAATTTACGAGAGCTATACCATTCGCGGAAGACAACTGAACACACGTGATCGCCTTTTCTTCCTTCTTCCCTTTCGTAACTTCCAATGCATGCCGCTCAGAACGGGCCCGAGGCACCTGGGAGTGCCGCGCCGACGTTGTCGTACTCCGCGTTTAAAATTAATGAACCTATACGCCAGTTGGTGTTGCTGTATTTCATCACCTATACAACCGGCACTTGCACGACACCAGCTACCACACCTACAAACCGTGAAAAAAGAAACAAACAAAAAAAAGAATCATTACCACTGCACACTGTCGTCAAAACACTTTCCTTGATTTACCGCGAAGCAGTGCCGTGAAGCCTTAAAGGTTGACGTATAATACTGCATTCACACTTTAGCTTCAAATACAAAATTCAGTATTTGGCGTAAAATTAACGCGCGCAATGTGTGTGCGCGCGTGCGTGCGTGTGTGTGCTCGCGTTTGTGTGCCCGTGTGCTATAGCACTATAGCACTATAGTGCGTTCACACTATAGTGTGAACGCACCCTAGCAGGCAGATAAGTCCGCTAGTGCAGACGCATACGCGTATACTGCTTATACTATAGATAAAAAAAGGACTAAAGGCGGCAGCACCCGCTGCATGCAGTGCGTTTACATACGATTAGCGAAAAAATTTCCAGTTCGATCGACTGGACAACTCTACCACAGCGTGCGTGAGGCCGTGCACCCTATATACGCGACTTCACAGTGATGCACTAGGCGGTGCTAGCGACAGAGTTTGTGCGCGCTTATATAATAAGGCACCCGATGCTTGACCCAGTCCGGATTGAATTGTTACGTTCATTAGCGAGTTTAAGGGAAATCGATTAAGAAATTCGATTGGTTCAAAATATTAACAGGGGGTTACGAGAAAGATGAATAAGTGATTCCTGAACTGGCGTAGCAGCAGGGGGGGGGGGGGTGTTGATTCAAATTTTTTTCATTTCGCAATGTGCGTATTCAGGCAGACATGTAAACTCGCACACGAATGTACATAAACCATAAACTGTTCGCCACAGTACGTACAGCACGGCCCACTGTTAACGGGAACAAGACTCAATAAGCACTGTTACCATTGCCAGCCCTCTAACTGCAAGTGGACGACAAGAAAATAACATTCACGCACGGCACCAGACTGCCACGAGGAGCAGAATTGTCAACAACCAAGTCTTATGAACATCCAGATGCATATATATAAAAGCCCACGAAATGTGTAAAAACGCCGTGTGACGGACCGCGAGCGTACAGCCATAGTGCTGCTATAAGCTTCTTTACAACGCGGGAAAAAAATAACAGCACTAGACGTATCGTATATAGGAAACAATTTAGTCGGTAGTTTTCCGAAAGTGCTCTACATATGAGTGTTAATATTCTGAGTTTTCAGCCCATAATTTCTAAAATGGTAATTAAGAATTAATAAATATTTAGTATGGGGAGAAATAAAAAGATAGCCTGAGTACCTCCAGGGCAGTGCAAGTAGTACGCATTTGGTTCAATTCGCCACTGAAGTATCTTCCATTTTCAAATTCTTGGCTCAAGTTTTGTGGGACACCCTGTACATGCTACAGCTACAGCCAACGTACGCTATCCGAGAGTTGGCATCCATTTCCTTACGCTGAATTCATGAATAAGAATTGGCGGTGACGAAAGGAAAAAAAAACTATCACCTCCGCTCACATGTGAGTCAACGTGCCGTCTGTACACCGCCGTCTAACAAGCACCAGACAAACAAACGCAAAAGGATGTAAGCGCAGAGGTCTGTCACATTATGCGCCAGCCTTCGTCCTCGTATATACACGTCCACACAGCGTCAGACTCAATTTCCCAGAACGGCAGACCGTGTAAACAATTATACCCGTCTCGTTCACGTATATATCTGCGCGAACCTGTCCGTCGCATTGTGCCGCTTTGGCCACCTTTAGCTGACCGCGGCCCGTTTTCGCGCCGAGCCAGCAGACTAGTGAACGAAAGGACAAACAAAAAATACACAGGACTGACCATTCCGTGTTTGCGCAAACCTTGTCTATCTACAGAGCGCGATGAGCAACGCCTATACGACG
Source organism: Rhipicephalus microplus (assembly GCF_043290135.1). Lineage (NCBI taxonomy): Eukaryota > Metazoa > Arthropoda > Arachnida > Ixodida > Ixodidae > Rhipicephalus > Rhipicephalus microplus. Next base: position 195,917,360 of record NC_134705.1, on the reverse strand, counting down.
CATGCCGCAGCAAACATTACTACAAGCGCGAAAAGAACCCCGAGAACACATTTCCGGGCGTCTATGACGTTTGCTGCAACCCTTCAACGTGAAAGACGCGCGAGAGTTTCCCCCACTGACGGAACTGAGGCGCTGCGATCATTCAGCCACCAAACGAATGATGAGCAGCAAATGGATTTGCCTATTCGACCGTTCCAGCGACTATAGGCGGCGCAACGGTATACGTCAAAGTGGCGGACAAGACAGTGATGTCGCGAGCGCGCACGTCAGCGTCGCAGAGCGTGAAGACGCGTTGATTGGTTCATGACTATACTGAGAGACCGAACTGCGTCACTGACTGCGTCGCAGATTATCACCGTGCGGCAGCTTCGGTGCACGGAATGACCGAATAGTAGTCTTAGCATGATCGCGGCGTCAATCGCACCTATAGCTTTGTGTATTGTGTTTTAACGCGATAGCGTTAAAGAGCTCGCTTCGCCGAAATTCCGGCGTCGTTGGTGGTGAGCGAAAAATCATCATCTTATGCGTGACCGAAAAAATCGAGAACGATGGAAATGAAATAAATAATAAAAGAAGTGCCGCCATATCCACGAAGCGAACGATGATGAGTGGGCGAAGCTCCGGAGGTAAACCTGGTAAACCACGAATCTTCCGTACATTTTGCCCACTCGATTTTATTACATCGCTCCCCCTAGCGTACGTCGCCGCACTAAATCAAAACGATTGCCTTCCACCAATGGCACGCGCCATATGTGACAACGCTCCTATTTTATAATATCTCGCATCTTTCATCATCAACTACAAGTACCGCCGTCTAGTTCATAACATCTTGCATATTTTCATCATCAGCTACAAGTACCGCCATCTAGTGAACACTGCAAGAACTAAACGAGAGGTGGCTACATACAGGGGACGCACGGCCCACGCCTTAAAGAGCTTCGCCCCTAAAAAAATGCTAGGTCAGACTGGGGATCGAAGGCGGGTCATCTGCGTGGCAAGCGGATGTACCGCAGAGTCCCCGCGTCTCCTTGTAAACACAGTGAAAATAACTTCCTCTGCTTTGACATGCAGTGAAATGCTTTACAAACACATGCGTCCGGTATATATATATATATATATATATGCTACACAATACAGCATAAACTATTGCAGTAATAATGCGTGTTACAAGCTTACATTGCTAGCGGGCGTCCAAATATGCGCCTATCGCGACTACTTCGTGGTTTAAAGCCAGTCACCCACTACGAAACGCGCACACGTTACTGCGCCTATTTCCTTTAGGGCAACGTGCATATAACATGTTCGAAAAGATTTCACGCACCAAGTGCTTGACATACGCACTATATAGGGGCAGAATATCGATATCGAGTTCAACGCTTACAGGCGAAACTTGGGAGTCCCACCATTTTTCGCCTTTGGTGCGGACAAAAAGAATGGCTTGTTGTGAATTTCGTGAGCGGTTTAGTCAGCCTCAAAGGGTTGGATATATAGCGTGCTTAGCGGCGCAACACTGCCCTTGCTCGAGGCAACGACGGTGACTGCAGTTTCTATAAAAAAATAATCAAATGTGGCAACGCTAAGAGACAAGTTACTTTTGATATTTTAAAGATCGTCCTGCGATATCGGAGAACGCCGACAGCCCCCAAGCCTACCATTGCGAGAGCATCCACCGCGACGCAGCGCACTTTAGCCAAGGCGTTCTTTGTTCACCTAATGTTTTGCTTGTATTTTTCAAGATTTACCTGCTCTCTATTAGTCACAACAATGACTCACAAACACAACTACTGTAAACGATAGCGGAAACATGATCAAACGTTTTACATGTTTAACGATTTACGAGCGAAAAAAGTTCAAATATAAGGGCTAGTTTTGTTTGTCATACAGAATATTAAAGAGAACTAACGGATGACTGCCAGTTGGGCGTGTTGGTAAAGGTTCCTGATGAAACAAGCGCAAAAATACACACACTTAGAGAGAGGGCACAGACAAGCGCTTACTAGCAACTGAAAATGTTATTTCCAAGCGAACACTAATAAATACATCACACGCATGTACGTCAGTCCCGACTTTCCGTGTCATCATCAACAACGTGATATAACAAAATATGCAGGCGCCCAACTGGAAACAAACACGTGTCAAGAACTAAGAAAAGAAAATGTAAAAAAAAAACAAAAAACAAAAGAAACAAAAACCAAAGAAACAAAAACAAAAAAAAACGTAACAAAGAGAAAAACACTGGGTTATGTGACGTCCAAAAAGCAAATTCCGCATCTGTTAGTAGAACTGACGCTTGGCTGACGCAACTGTCCCCTCCTTTCCTTATTCTATACGCTTCCATTATGATGACAGGGGAAGTCGGGAATGACGTACATGCGTGTGATGTATTTATTAGTGTTCGCTTCGAAATAAAATTTCCAGATGCTAGTAAGCGCTTGTCTGTGTCCTCTCTGAGTGTGTGTATTTTTGGGCTTGTTTCATGAAGAACTAACGGACACTCGCTACCTTTTAAAAGGTCGCAGGTTCGGTCCCTGTCATCGGCAAGTAATCTCTTCATCCACTTTTCTGTCTTCACATTTACATTACAGTTAGTCGCAATAACATTTCCTATACTTCCCTTCGCATCCTTATCTGCTCGTTCCCATTTTCGAAGATTTATACTGCACAAATTTTGGTGCTTTTTTTTACATTAAACCATTGGCTAAACTTAGCTGTAACACCGCGTATACGTGCGCTCGGAGTCGCGTCAGCTCGACGAGGAACTGCCTACGCGGAATACAAACAAAGACAGGAAGTGCCAATCAGATTTCTTCGCGTTGCGATGCACAACGTGACACGTTCACGCCCGCGTGTTTGCAGAGAAGCGCGTCGGTTGCAACGCCTTTCCGAGCATACACAACTGATAAATAACATTCTTTTCTTGCTCCCCCGGTTTTCAACGCATGGTGTAACAATGGCGAACGCGCGAAGAGCGCTGCAGGTCGGTGACCCAGATTGCGCTGTTTTTTTATGGTTTTTTTTCTTTAACGGGAGTCCGTACATACAAACAGTCCCGGAATTCGATGACCAAGTTTGATTGCGGCGAGCCTTGAATGCTTATCAGCAAGCTTGTATAGAAACTTCTTTCAATACATACACCGTTATCGAGCCTTAACAACTGCTTAGGAGTAAACTTATCGTAACTTCTTTCAGAATGAATACTGTTATCAGTCCCTAACAATTTATAGCAGCAAACTCGATACAGCCAAACACACTTGCGCATGTTTTTTTTAAGTACCTTATTTGGGCAAAAAGCCTCAGATGTCTCATGAAACGCTAAAAGTGACCGTTAAAAAAAGGGGGGGGACACCACGTGATGACGTCACCACAACTTGTCACCATGACGTCAAACGTAGCTCAAATTTGTGACGTCACTATGGTGTCACATAACGCGATTTCACCTGGTGACATTGTCACACGACATCGTTTTGGGCCGATCCTCGAAGGCAGTGCAAAATCAGGTAAGGTTCAGAAACTTTCGAACGCCTTCGATCGCGGAGGCGGTGCATAAAGCACGTCCGGTGTAGAAAGTGGTCCGCGGGAGGGTGGAAGCATAGAGTTTCCTAAAGTTACCTAGAGGGGGGCACTCTGGCACTGCGATCGTTGAGCGATCATGCGAATGGCGGGTTTGCCTATAGTCACGGATTTGCCTATAGTCTTCGTGCTTGCGGGCTTTGAATCGCACTTGTGGCTTCATTTCTCGCAGTTGTTCACTTTTGTGTCGAATAAATTAACAAGCGGTTATGCACTTCGTGATCCTATTCGATTGGTGAGCCGAAACGATTACGACGGTAAAACGCAAATGATTGCTGATTTCTGTTTCGCCACAAAACAGCTTCAAGACATGCGAAGCCAAACGGAACGTAAGGTACGTAGATTAGGCAAATCCATGTACTACTACCCATAATTCCCACGCTCGCTGAAGCGCCATGCGTTGCATCTCCCATAGACACTAGCGCCAGAGTTTCCTCTGGTGCATTTATACAAAATTCTATGGGCGGAAGTATACAATATATAGAGAAAACTATATATATATAGAGAGAGAGATGTGTTTCGCTTTCGATTCGTCTTACAAGGAATCGTGCGACTTTATTATGTAACTTAAAAATGTCAAATCAGTTCAGTAAATGATCGATTGACTAATTCGATGAACACGAAAAAAAAATGAGATGAAGGCAAGCGTCACCACATTGTGGTATAAATTTACGACTTGACTGGCCCAGCAATTAGTTTGTCTAAATCTCCGCGTCGTGCAAGTAAAAATCGAGCGAGCGCGGCAACCTGAAAAAAAAAAAACAACAACGAGCCGCTCGTGCTTAAGTCAATAATCGTTACGAAGAAGGCACGCCTTCTTATTAGCAGCAACGACAACGCAAGGTATACGGACGACAAGATATGCCATCAATCATCTAGTTAGTGGCGATCTCCGCCCCACCTCCTAAAGATGTAATAAACGCGATAACCACTGTGTGCTTCCTGGAGCCAGAGGCGAAGCGTTAGAAAGCTCAACGCTTAAAGGGACACCAAGGAAGGCGACTTTAGGGCGACGTTTAAATTGACGCTAACAAACAAAATACTTGCGCAATGCTTATGCGACACCAAGGAACATAATGGTATATAGGATAACTCCTGAAGTGACGTCAGAGGTTATGTACGCGGCTCACTGACCAGAAAAAAAAAAATGCATTTTCTGCGACAAGAAAGTACATCCAGCGTTGCTTTTGATCGAACGTACATACATAACAACCAGAGCTGCTTTTGCTTGAAAATTTTTTAACGACATGCCATAAACGTTCGCTTTAATCGTTGTTTCCTGCGTTGTTTTTCTTTTTTCCTTCCGCCCACGGCTTAAGAAAGTGCACCGTTACCAGGGCTTACAACTGCTCGTGCGCGCAGTTAAAATAAATTCAGTCGAAGTAGTCAATCACTTATTACAACGTCAAAATGACAATCGAAACGTCCAACGCAGATGATGGATGCCGCAGGTTGAAGGCAAAAAGCCACCAAGGCTTCGCGAACGCTTCCAGCCTCACAAAGCGTGGTTACAAAAGTCTTGAATGTTGCTCCACCGACGAAATACTATGGCATGCATCGAAGCTATCATTGAGAGCTATCAATCAAGCGAAACAATCAACCAATCAATTAACCCATTCATCAATCAATCGTTCAGTAAGTCAAACAGTTCTTTTTTGCTTCCGACAATGCGGCTCAAGAACATACAGGCGAAAAGGGCCTGAAAGCTGCTTGGAAAGTGGCCGAGATTTACGACGCAATTGGCCGGCGGCAATATAGAGTAGCGCGGACTCTAACATGCGGACCCTCGCTCCCGTTGCAAAAAAAAAAAAAAAAGACAAGTCCCGGTAGCCAGCTGTTGCAGGAATAGTTTTAAGAGACAATCCGGTCCTGTGGACCATAGAGTTTCCTAAAATTAACTAGAGGGGCTCTGGCGCTGCGATCGTTCAACGACCATGGGAATGATGGGTATAGTACACGGATTTGCCTATAGTCTTCGTACTTGCGGGTGGCGAATCGTACTTGCGGCTTTGTTTATTGCTGTGTTTCGGTTTTGTTTTGAAGAAAAGAACGAACCCTTTTGAACTTTGTGATTTGATTCGAAATGATAAGCCTAAAAGAATAAGGTTGTGAAGCGCAAACGCTGAACATTCGCTAATTTATTTTTCGTGAGAAAAAAAAAAGAGCTCTCAGCCACACGAACACACACGGAGCCAGAAGCAGGCCAGAAGTACGAAAATTAGACTAATGTGCCTACTACCCACCATTCCCATGCTCGCTGAAGCGCCGTACGTTGCAGCTCCCATAGACACTATAGCGCCAGAGTTCCCTCTAGTGTATATCAGGAAACTCTATGCTGTGAATCGCGGAGCAGTGTACGAAGTAAACACCCGCATGCTGCAACGACAGACGCACGCTTGTGTGCGCATGCGCGTTCCCAGTTTTGCCGCCTCTTCGTATCTGCTGCGCCGGTTTGAACCTGTGGCAGGTGTTCCGCGGAACGGCAATAATAACTCGTACCACGAACTGTGCCGTCCGAACGCAAACGGTTTCCGAGTCTGTCCATATAAAGCCAGCTACACAGAGTGGCCGGCAAGCTGTACTCTGCTTATATAGCAGGTATACACGTATACACATACTGCATACAGTTTTGGTTTGGCGACGCGGGCGAACTCGAGCGAGTCACGCGATTGGCGCATGCGTAACAGACAACACGATCCCTACGATACAATAGGCCAGTTCAATGACTAAAGCCTCTCCCGATGACGTCACAGCCTCCCCCCTCCCCGTATCCTGCTTGGCCACATACAGCACAACAAAAGCACCGATAGCTTACTTAAAAACGTTTATAAAGTGCAAGAGATGAACCTTGCAGCGAGAGACAGCCACACAACGATGCACCCCCAATAAAGAATGGGGCTAATCAAAATGCCTGGATACAAATTTCTTTCCTGCTCTCATCACACTTTGTACTTATGTTACCATGAAATAAATAAGTAAAATTTCGGTGTATTGCAGGGCGAAGTCACGATACGATCACATGAGGCGTGTAGAGTGTGGGAGGAGGGGGGTACGGATTATAGTTTCGATTACCTCGGGTTCTTCCAAGAGCGTCCAAATCTTGTAAATACACGGCGCTCATCGTAATAACGTCAACGTGACAGGGGATCGAGCCAATGGCCCGCCGAGCTCAGCTACGCGACACCTGACCTCTTATACGCATAGCCTATATACCACAGCGGGTTCGTGCGAGAAATCAACCACAGCGGGTTCATGCGAGAAATCAACCTCAACCTCAACGTCGGAAACCGCTTTGTGTATATAGGTAAGTGATTTCTGCCAACCGGCCGATCTACTTCGCTGCACGCCAAAACAAAAAGCAAAAACAAAACAGAGTGCGTGTCGCTCGTTTTGGTGACTCCTGACACGCCAACATGGCCGGTTCAACTCCTCCTCCGGAATGTCCGCACACATACGACCACAACTGCCAACGCACATAAAGGTTGGTTGACAAGGTAACTCGATGACGATATGACAATTAATCTTCAAGAGTGTTAGCACGTATCTTAATATAATAATAATAATAATAATAATAATAATAATAATAATAATAATAATATATTGTATACATGCGTAAGAAATACAAAGAAACAGGCCTGTCTAAGTCTCGGAGGATTTGTGCGACTAGGCCCAGTAAAGCCGGTAACAGCGATGTGGTTACAAAGTCACAAAAACTATCTGTTTCCGTTTGCCAACGAAGAGACTGATGGCTGACACCACTGCTTTTTTGTTTTACAGGCAGTGAACAAAAAAAAAAGAGAACAAAGGAGGGACCAAGAGTATATACAAGTAGACTACAGCCATGTGATTTTACTGATCAGAGACCAACTCATTTATTTGCTTTTTTGAAGTAGCTGAAAGAACAAGAAAAAATCTTCAGGTAGTTCACTGAAGATTTCGAGAATTTCTACACGCTTCTCCATATCGGGTAGAAAACCACCGCGGTATAAAGTAAAACACTTTTGTTTCAGCGTTCGGCGTGTAACATATGGCACCTTAAAGTCATCACACGAGCTGCATCTCAGAAACACCTCTACAACAAGTACATTTCTTTTTCTTAATGTGCTTTAAGATAAGTGCATTTGCCTGGAATCTTTGTCGTAAGAAACGTTTCATATTGCGCAATACCTTTTCTCTCCTTTTTTTTTTTTTTGCGTGTGCGGCGCCGTTACGTGAATACGGGCCCACGTACGGTGCAGAGAGTCTTGCAGTGTACATCAAAGCGTTCGGTATAACGACGCACATACCTTCACATCACTGTAGACCGCGCGTACCCGGTATAGTCGCGTATATAGTATGCGGGAAAGGAGGGATCGCGTTTCCATCGCGCGTGACCGTGTCAACAATACGCCGCCCGACTATACACAACCACGAGGAATCCAATCGCTTCCCGAATCCGCACGGCGCACGTATACGTTTGCCGACGGCTGCACGCGCCCGAAAACAGGAAGGAAGAAGGGAAGGAAAAACTTTATTTGCACGGGTTTGGGACAGGGGTCATGAGCTTGATGGGTGGGGCCCAAAGTCCAGGGCTCCACTGGCTGCCGCCGCCTGTCTGACGTGACGCAGAAGTGCAAGCTGCACCTCTGGGTCAGAGCTGGCCAGCTGTGCCTCCCATTGCTCTGAAGTATTACAAAGCTTGTAAACAGAGACGCGAGATAGTCGAACAGAGCGTGTGTACAGTATGGTCCACTGTTAAAGGGAAACACTCGAATGCACACCATCAATATCCCTGGCCTTCTAAGAGGAAGTGGATTAAGAAACAAACCTTCGTGCAAGTCAATAGTCTGTCAAGAGGAATCGGAAATTTTAACCACCGGTAGTAGCCTTATGCATATCTGTATGCCGCTGTGATTCCGTAAGACGACAAAATCTAAACGTGCTGCTCACGCAGGTGTTCCCTTTAACAGTGGACCCGTCTGTATACAGTGCAGCCGCATTAGACGCGCACACTGCTTCGCAGAACACTGGCGACCCAGTCAAAAGCTTGCATTCTCACTGAATGTTCCGTCGCAGTTGCAGCGCGGAACGGCATATGCACCTGGCGCGCGCGCACTCACGCCCGAATGTCAAGAGCAAGCCACTTAAAAAGAGAGAGAGAGAGAGTGCTGTGAGAGCACGATTCCGACACCTGAGGTACGGGTAACGTACGTTTATAACCTCAAAATAAAGTGCAAGCTCCACGTAGAAAATAATTGCTTGCGTGTCCTTCACTTCAGTGAGAGGAGCGTCTCCATATCCTGTAGAACTCTGTACCGGAACTTCCGCCCTCGTAGCACGCGGGAGAGTTGGTAGACGTTATATGCGAAATGGACATGGCCGGGCATGTAGCGCGTAGACAGGATAACCGCTGGTCGTTAAGGGTAACTAACTGGATTCCCAGAGAAGGCAAGCGGGTATAAATTGGCAGCAGCAAGCACAGGACCGGGTTAACTGGCGGAACATGGGAGAGGCCTTTGTCCTGCAGTGGACGTAGTCAGGCTGATGATAATGATGATATGTGACGAAAACGTTACATAATGTCAATAGACAGTTATAGGTTACCGTGAACGTGATAGCGGAGGTTGAAAGAATGGCGTTACCGTGCAGCAAACGTTCGTTGAGGACAGCGTCTAATAGTTTAGCGGGATAGCGTTTACGTGGTTATACTTGCCCCGGCTGGAACGGCGGCGCCACCTATTAGATGGTTAATAAGTTAAAGAACAGTGACAAAGAAAGAAAACGAGATATCTGCCTGTGTCACTGCGGGAAGCATTATTACAAGTTTATTATTACAAGTTAAGAAATCATTATTACAAGTATTCGCACTGTGGATACTTGCGCGCAAGTATCCACAGTGCGAATGCAAAACTGAAGTATAGTACGTTAAAATGAATTTGACAATGTTTTTCTCGATAAAATTACGGGAGGCGTAATCTTTGTCCCTAGTTTGAACCATATGATCTAAACCATTACCTCCGAGAGGCGGCGCACAGCAATTCATCTGTAGAGCAGACGACGGATGACAACTTGCCCTAAAGCGTGTTCTTCAGTCTAATGCGGCAGTCTTCGTGCCCCAAATGATAAAAATTTGTTATGAATCGTTTATGAACTCATTCAACATTCAATTCTCTTACCCAACGTGTTGCAAACACATGGCCGTCACAGCAGTTCCATCTGTGTGTCAGTGATGGAGAGGCACCACATATTAGAAGTCTCAGTGCTCTACGTATAAGAGTGAATTCAGATACTGTAGAATACCGTGTTCAAAATAGTTACTCCTATCTGCTAAAACAGCCTTTCTTCACCAAATGCGGTCACGTTTACTCGCGTTTGAAGCTTGTTGCCGCGTTTCCGATAGATTTCTCAACTTATCAGCGCATTATCGAAAAGCTCTGATTTGTACCACAAATATTGTCGCTAAAAACAAAATAATGCAACATGTTTTTCTATATTACTGTATGATGGCCTTCGGTTGTCTATTTACGAGATTTTAAGAAAAATCGAAGATGGTTTTTTTATTATTCAAATTTCAGTGGAGTACACTTTTGCCAATATGAGAACTTTGAGGCAATATATAAAAATTTACATTTGCCCTACGGCAGCAATAATTTATGTACCTAATGAACACACTATATCTTTAAAACGTGTCAAGCTTGAAAACGCTGCTTGCATTACTTTCGGAGAAAAAAAATGGGGAATACGTAACTTATTTTAAACTGTCGCAAAATTAGACATTTTTAAAAGCTATGTTCTTAAGGTCTACAAACTTGAAACCGTACGAATTCATTCTTCATTAGACATGCATTTCAGGCAAAAAATATCTTCCTTGAAACAAAAATATTTGTCTTTTTATAGCATCTGCAATTTTCGAAAATGACAGGTGACAAAATTGGTGCCTCCGTGTTGGTGGTTTGATATTTTTTTTTCTCGTAAGTTATGCCGTTAATCATAAAACAAAGTTGAATTTCAGGCTACCTGGTGAGAGGTGCACGAAATATAAAATAATGAAATCTAAAATATCAACTTTTGGACCCGTGTCGATGGAATCACCCAGTTACATTTGCTTTATGTGATTAACGTTTGGCAGGAAGTTTATATAGACCCTTTCACTGTCTACAAACACGACCCCTTGATGACATCCGCTTTTGTCCACCGATGTGCCAAAATAGCATAGGTGGGCCAGAAGAGCTTTATAAAATAGCCCGCCGATTTTCTGCCCCGTCTTTCCTTTATTTGACAAAATATATTCAAAAGAATGTTCTTTTGAGCTCCATAAAATTTCGAAGAGATTATCTTAAACTTTAAGCATGTTCCTTTTATCTGAAAAACTAAAGAGTGACATTTCTTACATTTGAAACGAACTTGAAAACGTGCCTTCAGTGTCGACGTTAGGAGCTGGTAAAGGAGGTGACCGGAAGTTTTCTAGGGTACAACGCTCGTGACCTTGAAACCATCTATAAGAAATATATCTGCAGTTTTGCGTCCCAAATCGACGACATGATTATAGGAGACGCCGTGGTGGGGGGGGGGGGGGGCACCGGAAATTTTGACTACTTGGTGTTCTTTCACGTGCACCGACTGCACACCATTACGTTTACATCGAAATGCGACGGACGGGATCAAAACCGCGACCTTGGAGTTAGCAGCCGAGCACCTTAGCCACTGTTCCACCTATAGGCGGACTTGGCAGAACGTTTGGAGAACATACAGAACAAGTGCAATTTATGTGAATAACAAATGCCTGGTATAAACTATCAAGCAGAGCAAATACACTATAGAGTACAAAACAATCATTTGTCAGTGTACAGATAATATGAGAGTGCCCCGCTTTTAAAAACGCGATACCTGCCGATATCCTCGATGAGATAAGCTACAAGGACGACCACTGAGAAAAACCGGAATCTGTCATGAAATCGTATGTCAACGGTGTTTATACGTATGATATCTGCCCGTTTAGCCACGGTTTATACACCGGAAATATGTTTCTCTCTCTTTTGTACTTGCCCCGGAAGAACCACGCGTCAGAGTGATAACAAACGAACGTCTGTATGCCGTCACTATTGGATCTGTCCCGACGCAGAGCCGACCTTGGATCAAGGGAACACGAGCTCGTGCTGAAAGCTTCCTTTTGCCGTTCACGACGGCGCCGAGGCGGTCTTTTAAGGACTTCAAATTGACCCATTCAAGAGAAGCGAACCACGTGAGATCTGCGTGAATCTCCGAAGCTGCCCGGAGTTCAAAGTGTGGTTACGTACGACAGGGAAGCTATGCATATATACTGCGTCGGCACAGTCAGCGTCATGAGCATATATTACATTTTTTATGCGTATATACTATTTTTATATTTGTGATGTATATACGCCCGATCGAAATTTGCGGATTGTGCGTCTTTGTCTAAAAATGGTGTTTTCTATTTGCGTTTAAGTTGTGTGTGACTTATTTTCTTGGTGCGAGACTGTATTTTGGAGCAAAAGCCTCCGCCGGGCTACGTAGCTTTTTTGCTTCGTGTTGTTCCTGTTATAGGTACAAAAAAAAATAAATTTTCAAATCATATCAACACTATGCAGTTCGGAGAGAAATTTTTGTTGCACTGGAAGTATAAATAGATCGACTGCGGGGAAATATATCCTCAACATGGCAGGCTCATACCAACGACAAGCCTCCGACACCAGAGATATTTGTTGTCCACATGACAGCGCGCACCCCCCCCCCCACACACACACACGTGATTTACGTGTGATACACTGTTACGCAGTGTATCACACACCAACTAATTATTTCTTTTTGGTGTCCCTTAAAACTGGATTTTGATTTGATATGTGGGGATGATATGTGGGGTTTAACGTCCCAAAACCACTATATGATTATGAGAGACGCCGTAGTGGAGGGCTCCGAAATTTAGACCACCTGGGGTTCTTTAACGTGCACCCAAATCTGAGCACACGGGCCTACAACATTTCCGCCTCCATCGGATTGATATGTGGGGTTTGACGTCCCATAACTACGATATGATTATGAGAGACGGAGGGCTCCGGAAATTTTGGCCACCTGGGATTCTTTAGAGTCCACCCAAATCTAAGCACACGGGCCTACACCATTTCCGCCTCCATCGGAAATGCAGCAGCCACAGCCAGGATTCGATTCCGCGACCTGCGGGTCGGCAGCCGAGTACCTTAGCCACTACACCACCGCGGCGGGGCCTTAAAGCTGGGTTAATTTTTTATAGAAGCTCAGCTACAACCACTGTGCCATCCATTGTGATGCCACAAAGCTGAGAAGCCGAGGTGAACCCTTTGCCCTGAACGAGAGTCACGGGAGAAGCAGAAATGGGGCGGCTGTGCAACTGTATATAGCGACGCCGTATATTCCAGCCTATCCAGCAGTTTTCTTCACCTTTAGCCAGACAAAACGTCGTTACGAACTTGAAAGTCGTTCCGCCGGTCTTCTTCAGCCTCTCTAATCGCACATCTAACAATATACACAATGCGAGCAAAAGAACGCGGGCGTATACGTACCGTCTTGAAAGATTCGCGCGTGCCTGCTCGCGATATCGGATACCTGTACGGTGTCAAGGACACCACATATGTACGCCGTCGTTTCGACGGAGCTTTTCCGATACGCCCACTCGTTGGCGTAGCGACCGCGTATAGCTCTGAAAGGAGATTCCCGACGAACACCTAGAACAATATATGCATGCACTACGCAAAGAAAAAAAAAATAGAGAAAAAACGTATCTAAATTATACGTATTTTTCGAAACACGCATCATTTATGCCTACCGCGTGCAGTCCTTCCGCCATACATATACAAATATCGCAACCAATTTACTTTAATAAAGGGACACCAAGAGGATTTTTTTTTTGGGGGGGGGAAAGGGGGCTTTAAAAATCCTAAAAATTTCCACTCTTACCTCGAGACGACGCCACCTGGAGATGCGCGCAACAAAACATTGTGACGTCATATACATATTTTGAAGGCATCTACTGGGCCCTATACGCAGCATCTAACCAATAAAAATGAAGTATATACTGTCATCCGCGGGTGCCATTGACATATAGCGTATACGAAGTTTCAGAAAATTCCATCGATACGATGTCCCGAAAATACGTACAATACATTTTTAAACACCTGACGCCACGCGCGGCGATTTCGGAGCAACATTTAATTATAAAATTTAAACCTCGATTTTCTCTGCAATCAATGAACTTATGATAGTGAAACATATCGCATTCTCAGAGTGCACTTTACCAATCTAAACTGTTATTGTTTCTCTTTAGCGTCCCTCTGTATAACCGAACAACTTCCTAGAGTTTCATCTAACCTTTCGTGAGCTGAACTTTGTATCCCCAGTGCGTTACTTTCCTCCCAATTTTTAGCCCGGCAAACTTTTCTTTAAGCACAAACCAAAAACTGAAGTACGATTCCATTAGACGGTATCGCACTGTCGCGTCAGGGCGTGTTCATACAAGCTGTGCGTCACATAAAGCTATCGCGGCCGGCTTTTTCTGGAGATACGAAGTAACCGAACGAAACTATAACCCACTGACTCGCATGCAGCTCGCCAGGGAAACCACCAGCATAGATAAATAGATAAATATGTGGGGTTTAACGTCCCAAAACCACCACATGATTACGAGAGACGCCGTAGCGGAGGGATCCGGAAATTTTGACCACCTGGGGTTCTTTAATGGGTAACCACCAGCAGATATATACACGAGCTAAAGCCCAGTGGTCTAACCAGCACAAGTCTCACAGCGACGGAAACATATATATAGAGCCGGTTCCACGAATAAGAAAAGAAATCAAACAAAGCAGTCAGAGCAGACCGGTTTACTTCCCTCTCCGCGTTATATTTACGACGCCCTTATCTCCATACAAAAAAAAAGAACAAAAAGATAAGGGAAAAGCTTCGAATATGTATACTAAACACAGCGAGGCCATCAGATAGCGTACGTCGCGAATACAGTATATGCGTATTTTTAGGGAAACGATGTAGACACCTTGGCGCGTGTTTGACGGAATGCAAGGCAAGACCCAAATCACTGCTGTTACACACACGGACTTGTAGCCGGTTTTAAGACTGGGGAGGATAAAAAAAAAACAAAACAAAGATGCCGGATTGGAAACTTTCGCTGCCCATACCTGGCAAAACTGAAGCCACGTTTTGAACATCATAAACACGTTCTTTTCGGGTGGTGCTTGCAAAGAGGTAAAGTGGTTCTCTCGTGTGCAAACACCAGGCGAATGATAAAAATAAGGGATTTCCGGTCAGGACGGAAGCATGCTGTCGAGAAAGAGTACTGGTGATGGGCTGATCTCGAACGAAACTTGCCTACGTGGAGGAATCTCAAGGAAATTAACTCGTAACGCACAGGCACACACGTCGGGCAGTATCTACGGTCCCGAAAGATTGGGCATGTTAAACTTGTAGGGGTGTGTGAACCCAGAGTGGGTTTCGTGCAAACGTAGCTGGCTATGGGATGCACACAAAACAGCGTGCCCATGATCGAGCGCCGCGCTGACACCTGTTTTCAACGATGACTTCTCGGACGCTAAAATTCACTGCTTAGACAAGGACGTCAGTCATTGCACTCCCGCGCAAGTCTGCCCCCTCTTTCTGTTGAAAATGTCGGCTATAAGAGAGAGAGAGAGAGAGAGAGAGAGAGAGCGCTCGCAAGGATCGTGGCGGCCAATGAAAACGCGAGGCGCAGGTGGCGGTCGGTTGCTTACACGAAAACCAAAGGCGCGTATCGCATGCAGAGGCGCGATGCGCAGTGGACTGACGCCGCATCGACCACTTGCATCATCTAATAATCATCATTATCTTCTTTATCTTCATCTTCTTCTTCATCATTATTGTTATCTTCTTTATCTTCATCATCATCATCATCATCGTCGTCGTCGTCGTCGTCGTCAGCTTGATTACGCCCACTGCAGGGCAAAGGCCTCTCCCATGATCTGCTAATCAGCCCGGTCTTGGGCTTGCTGCTGCCACGTTATATTCCGCGAACTTCCTAATCTCATCGGCCCACCAACCTTTCTGTCCACACCCGCTTGCCTCGTCTGGGAGTCCAGTGAGTTACCCTCAATGACCAGCGGTTATCCTGCCCATACGCACTGCGTGGCCGGCCCACGTCCATTTCTGCTCGTAAATTTCGACTATGATATATCCATAACCCCGGTTTGTTTCCTGACCCACTCTGCTGCTCTCTTCTTGTCTCTTAAGGTTACACCCGTCATTTTTTATTTCTATCGCTCGCTACGTCAGCGTGTTGCAACTCAATACTGGACACCACTTTTACACTCCACAACGCTTCTCTCAGACCACAATGACCGTCTGGCGACGCGTCGCTAGTTGAAAAGCTATTTCTCACTGTCGAACGCGCGCAGTCAAATATGGCGCAATGGAAAGGGTACGGCCAATCAAAGTAAAGAAATAAATAAAAAACGCACCGCCTGAAGCAAATCGATGATCGGCAAGTGTCGCCAAGTAAGTGCACCGCCCGCCCAGCCAGCCAGACCCACGGCGCAATCCCGTACATGTGGCGTCATCACACTTGGGTTTCCACGCAATGCGTCGCGAATTCAGAATAAAAAAAAAAAGCGCTCGCGACGATGGTGCAATACACCAGAAAAAGGGTCGGTTGTCAATAAAACCGACAGCCTTCTTTCAGAGTCCGCGATTACGTCAGTTCCGGAGCTGCGACGCAGATCCCCCTATACCCTCACCCGTCCAGTCGCCTTCCTCTCCATACATGGCGAAGTGCAAGACCGCCCCGCCGACGTTCTGTAACGTGTATTGAAGTATACGTGTTTACCCAACCTCTAGAAAGATGCCTGAGGAATGGCTGGCGCTCCCAGCGGAGTTGGCCTGCCTTCAGTCTTAAACAAGCTCCGCGCGGTGGCGCTCGTGACCGACACTATTATCACGGCGACGGGCGGTACCAGCCAACGTTTCTAGACTAGAAACGTTGGTACCAGCTAAGCGTTTTTCATCTGCGGCCCATAGGGGCGCGTCAGTCGAGAGTTGTTCGAGACCTGCAACTGTGCACCACTGTTTCGGAGGCTATGCAAAGTGTTGCGTTGTTGCACCGTCCGCCACAAGTGACGCTAGCGACCGAGAACAATTTCAAGTTGAAGGAGGGAAAGGGTGTGGCAGCTGTTTTTTTTTTCTCATGCGGCAGGCATCTTCCTAGAGGAGGCGTTGGTTTATCGCAGAGCAGCCAGGAACGCGTGCGACGGGTCGCGACCGACGCAGGCGTTCTAGGCGATCATACGTCACCCGGCGGGAAGCCGGAGACAACGCGGCGAAATTCTGTCGGAGAGATAACGGATTCTTCTTTTTCCCGGGATGTTAACGTCGCCGCTGTAGCCCCGCAGGCAGGCAGGAGGAACCCGACCGACGATCGGCCGAAAAGAACGCGCTGAACGCCTGCGACGGTGTATGCGCAGATCGCGATCAACGCGAAGCCCACTTGTTGAGCGTCGTTTCAAGGTTCGACATCGCGGCAGAACGCGAACAGAACCGAACCGGACCTTGCTTCTGATTCATTTATACTCAGTTGCTCGAGCAACGTACAAGTACTGCTATCCATGCAATACTCGGGTTCCGCTCATTCCTGCAACCTGTCTTCAATTTTTTGTGTTTTTTTTTTGTTTTCGGTACTTCTTGCCACCAGATAACTGTTAATAAGACCACGAGCCATTTGCCACCCTAAAGGCCTATATTTGGTGGTAGTGGTTAGAAGATGAGAAAAGGCACCTAATTTCTGCAACCCGGTCGGGAGCACGGCGCAGTGCCTAGGCATATATTTCCAGCAAGCCCATAAGCATGGGAGGCTCCCAAAATTTAGATGGAAGGGGTACTTTACTAAGAAAAAAATTTTAAAAGAGGTTCTTCAAGGCCTTCAACAAGTGGACACTCCCTGAAAAAAAAAATCATGGCTACGAGTCTGACCTCGAGTGCTTTCTAACAAAGAACTGTAATAGTGTTTTTTTTTTCTTTCGTTTTTTTGCCTTCCTGTATTTCTAGACGAGTCACAAGCATAAAGGCGGGCACACACAGGAGTAAGCGGAAGGGGTAGAAGTGCGCGCACCCCCCCCCCCCCTCATATCCATATGAAGGGGGGCAATCAGTCTGCCTCCATACATTTCCTCAATGGGACCTGGTCACAGTCATTGTTTAAAAGTTCGGCAATGTGGACACGTGGGCGAATGACACTTCGCGCTGCCTTCCAAGAACAGTTTAAGGCCTATCTGCACGTATCCGTTGAAGCGCGCCAGCGTGTGGGTTTTTGCTTGCTTTTTTACACGGCGCCGCGCCCTCTATGGAGAGAGCGGGTAACTTCGCGTAGGCATGCGCACTCTCTCCCTTTCCCCATAGGAAGAGGGCGCGTCGGCGCGTCAAAAAGCCGCGCGCTGCAACGCGCACGTGTGGTCAGGCCTTCACGCTTTTACCCTCAGCAAGGTAGGGACCAAATGCAGGCCAGGTAATTGTGAGCAGCACCCTTCTTCATAACTCATGCACCCACTGCGATGGGGATGGGTTGCAGGGGTGACCCCCCCTCCCCCGTCGTAAGTGTAGAAAGCTGCACAACCCCGTGGTAGCAAGATTGATTGATATGTGGGGTTTAACGTCACAAAACCACCATATGATTGTGAGAGACGCCGTATAGTGGAGGACTCCGGAAATTTCAACCACCTGGGGTTCTTTAACGTGCACCCAAATCTGAGCACACGGGCCTACAACATTTCCGCCTCCATCGGAAATGCAGCCGCCGCAGCCGGGATTTGATCCCGCGACCTGCAGGTCAGCAGCCGAGTACCTTAGCCGCTAGACCACCGCGGCGGGGCAACCCTGTGGTAGCAAGAGTGAAATGGACTGCTCTACCCGCACCAGTCGTCAAAATTCTTACCTGAACCGTGAATCACCACTGCCTTTCCTTTTCTGTCTTTTCCTCATACACGAGATATCGCCCAACGACCCTACAGGAGTGAACGAATAACGAAAGAAAATGCCACGAACCCACAACCCAGTGACGACGCAACCTGGATTCGACGGAGAAACGTGCGTCGATGGAGACCGGACGGTGAACGAAATAAGAGACTCTCGTAAAAAATAATAATAGAAAGATTAATTACTGGGGGTGTTACGCGAGTTGAGAACCACGATATGTGATTATGAGGCACACCGTTGCGGGGCGCACTCCGGATCAGTTTCGATCACCTGGGTATCCTTGAAGTGCCGCTAAAGCTAAACACACACGGACGTTCTTTGAATTTCGCCCCCGATCGAAATGCAGCCGCCCTGGCCGGGAGTCGAACCCGCGCCCTCGAGTAACCCTCGAGCAATGCACAGCGACACCTTACCTGCATATGCTAAGCTACAGAGACGGGCAAAACAAGAGCTTCGCATAACGCTGTCTTTTTCCAGGCAGACATATACGCGAGACGGCAGACAGAGCTTTTAGCTGCACCGATTGAATAAAGGGGGGAAAAAAACAAAAAAAAAACAATGTCCTCGAACAGTACTCGCGTGGGGAAAACCTGCCCGCTGCGCGCTTTCGCGGAATTGCGAACTTTGTTAAATAGTTACCGCCGTCTTAATTCACTGCGAGTAAACACTTACAAGGATATTCGAGATACGGAATAAGAACTACCAGAAACCGCACAGACGTTATTAGAGCTAACAAGTTAAGAAAAAAACAGGGGAAAGGAAACTTGCGCTAACTTCGAAGGACTGTGTACTAACGCCGACTGTGGTGACTTCGGGTAGCACTATACCTCTTTTCTATGCAGGCATTGCAATTTTTTTTTTGTAACCACTTTCTAAAGGATGTACGCAATTCTACGTGCACGTTGTACTCAGCCGTACGCTTCATCGCGATGCAATCCTTCGAATTATAATCAATCAATCAATCAATCAATCAACCAAAGAACTTTATTTTCGCCAAAAACAAAAACATTGGGGTCAGGGGCCCTCAAGCTGTTCTATCAGTTTTCACCGGTCCTCCCCGCAACGTACTCGTGCTGCGCAATAAAATTTGAATTCGAAGCAAAACAAGAGGACTTTCTCCTTGAACTTGTCAGTCGAATCCGTAAGGGACGCTCGAGTTTCTTTTTCGTCTGTATCTCTGCCTGTCTGACGCACCTCCATTTCTTCATTGAAACGGCATACGGGGGGGAAATCCCTTTGTATATGCATGGGAGCCGATTGAACGCGCGTCACGGTTATACAAAGAGTCGGGCGACGGGGGTTTGTTGCACCGGCGGGATGTAAATAGAACACGCGTGTGGTGGCGATGATGGCGTGCAGGAAGCGCGAACAGTTCGCGTCGTCTCGCACCCAAACACAGTCGCACTGAGTCAGCAACGCTCCAAGTTCAGCGACGTCGCTCACATTATGTAGTAATCAATGCAAAGGTAAACGATATCTTCACGAGGGGACTTCGCAATAGTGTGATAGAAGACTACACTGAAGAAATCTACGCATCTCCACGAAGTGAACCTTGACGAGTGGGCGAAGCCCTTAGTATTGTGTGGGTGAGTAGCCCTACGTAATGTAAACAGAGTGAAAAATTTACACAAGAGCCGACCACAAAGCTCGGTCCTAAGGTTCATGTCCACGTTGAAGCCGCTGACTAATTGATTGATTGATTTGTGGGGTTTAACGTCCCAAAACCACCACATGATTATGAGAGACGCCGCAGTGGAGGGCTCCGGAAATTTCGACCACCTGGGGTTTTTTAACGTGCACCCAAATCTGAGCACACGGGCAAGCCGCTGACTAGTATAAAATATTTGTGCTTGTGGGTGTTATATATTGTTCGGTCACAACTATGTTTGATATTAGTCAACTGTTAAACCTTTCATTTTTTTTTTGTCTTGAAGCCCCGAATATTCCCGTGACTGTAACCGCGAACGGAAAGGGGTTCTGCTCTAAGGCGCTTTGCCCCTAAAAACCGAGGCGAGACGGTAGCAAAGGCTACAGCGTAGGTACGAGGGCGGAATGTCACGATAACCTTTTTTACCCCGTTCTCGTCTCTTTTAAATTATGAGCTGGAAGACTTCCACACACGGTCACAGCTTAAAGAAGCGTCAGCTTCGTCCTCCCAGCCATCGCTGTCCCTCCCACAGAGATCATTCGCATGAACACTCTATTCAACGGCGCTTACTTTTGTGACGTCAAGGGCTTCTCCAGCGTTTCAGAGAGTTGACCTTTCCACGCAGACGCACGCTATTGTTTTTTTGGTGAGAAATTTCAACGTTCCAGTCAATGTCGTCTGGAATTCTGATCATAGTGTTAAGCCAAATGTAACGTTTTGGGTGACAACAAAGAGCATTTAACTTATTATTAGTAGCAGTATTACATTACCCGAGAAAAGGTGGTATTTTCGGCTCTAGCGAGGAAAAAAAAAAAAACACACGGCGCTTGTGCGTAGTTTTTTTTTTTACCTCTTTCTGGGGCGTTCTGTGTCTGCACTGTTCATTTCAGTTCAGAAATTCTGATAATTTTTCAGAAAGCAGCAAAGCATCGTCGCGCATCTGCTGAGTAGGAACAATACGAAATAAACCGAAGCTAAAGCTAATAAAGGCCGAGAACTTTTCCTATACTCATAATCACTGAGCATGCGAATTCAAGACATGTATTTCATGCAAGAGTGTAAATTCACGAGTTTTTTTTTTGTGTATGTGTGTGAGAGAATGTAAACGGAGGTGTACATTATATAAGACTGTAAACTGACGTTTTATTTCATATGAGAGCGTAATCTGAGGTAAATATCAAAGAACAGTGTATATGGGGCTTTATTTCGCATAAAAGTGCGGAGATTAGTTTCCTGCATGCAACGCCGCCTAAAAACAGCCCAGCAAAGACGCAAAACCGAGAGCATCCATAATGTCAATGAGCGTGTTTTATTTCACCGAAACGTTATTTTCAACATCGTCATCGCCGAACTTGTAGTGAAGCAAAACTATCGGCAAATCGACTATCAATAGCATCGGTAGCAT
This sequence comes from Rhipicephalus microplus, assembly GCF_043290135.1. Lineage (NCBI taxonomy): Eukaryota > Metazoa > Arthropoda > Arachnida > Ixodida > Ixodidae > Rhipicephalus > Rhipicephalus microplus. Next base: position 195,895,761 of record NC_134705.1, on the reverse strand, counting down.
TTTTTAAACTATCGATTGTGTAAATAAACTTTCAATAGTACTATTATCGATAAGCAATCGTTAGTATTACCTACGAGATCAAACAATTCAAAACACAAGTTATAATTAGGCCTCACCGTATGTTTATTTTGCATTATCCTCAATGATACATCTCTTAGAATTTATGCCCATTCTTTCCTTTTTATTGTTGCTTTTCATGTTCATGTCACTTCATCACCATACATTTGAACTACTTTCTTTTTATCTTAGCACTGTTTTCATAAACTTTTTGTATTTCTTTCTTGTGATGTTATACCTATATGTTTATTTCATATTTGTTGTGCATCATTGACTGCCATTCCTGCTGCTTTGTCAACCTGTGAACGGGGTCAGGACCTCGTCAAGCTCTTGAGCTTTCAGTCCTGTCCTCCACCTTATCTAAAGGAAATAAAATGATTGATTGATTGATTGATTGATTTACAAACTATAATCAACACGGCGTGTGGCAGTAAACCCTTTCGCACACTGTTCGGTGTGCACACATTTTTACAAGCAATAAAAGACAGCTGAAAAAAAAAGACGAAGAAGAAAAAATCGATTTATTGTATCTCAGATGTAATATGGGCGTGCCAGTGACTAAATACTCTAATTCATTGGAAAGCACGGTACTTATCGCAACCGTGCGGTTTATCTTTCTTGGCGGAAGTAGCCTTTAGTTTTGCGGGATATGTGTCCCAAGACCCGCCGCGCAGCGGCACGACGTTGCGGGTTCGAATCCCGACCTGCTCGAGCACGACGTCGCAATTCATACGTGACGAATGATTATCAAGAATTCTCGCGTTCTTTTCCGACAACGCGATGCACGCGTAAGGTGGGTCCCATTTTGGTTGTTTAGTGCGAAGTGCCGCAAAAAAGCATCCACGTACGGCCTTGCCAATTACGAATTGTGAGTTATAGCGAAGAAGTGGTCCGTATAACGAAATAGCGGGTACAACGAAGCGGCCTGTACAAAGAACGATATATGTACCGTGTCCCGCTAGTTTCCTGTTTAAAAAAAAAATGTCGCTGTAATCGCATTACACGAAAAAACCTTGCTAAAGGCACTGTACAATGCTTTAAAGTTGTACTAACAGCATCGTCGTCACGGGGACACAATTTGTTAGGGCTTGAATTAAATACTTCCACGCCAAAAACCTTACACGCTACGTTGGCAAAAAAACTCGGCCGCGTTCTAAGCGATACAAACATCTTTGCTGGAAAATATTTCTGTCTTCACCGCAGTTGTTACTGTACAACAGGAATTTGGCTGCACTTGATCGACAGAGCGCGCCAGAGAAAAATTTAAATTTAGTTACTTCCAATTCTTAGGTCATGACCTATAGGCACAAAACACATCACATCGTTTTATATACTACCTTCACTTTCTTTCATAGTATGGTACGCGTTACTTTGGAAAAAGCTTTACTACTCTGACGTGCTTGTCAATCGCCAATCGTAATTCGAGATCGTGACTAAAGGATTTGTAAACGCCACCAAGATAAAAAAGAGGGGAAAAAGAGACATATACGTAAAACGACCACGCCTTTGCATTGCACCCGAAAGCCCCGTACAATTAAAAAAAAAAAAGAAAAACTGACACGCCGCGCCCGTCAAACACCTGACCTGTTGTGTCGCTGTGGGACTTTCGCCGGCGGCTGTACGCAAGCGCAATGAAACGGCACGGTCGTCGACTTAAATAACGTCACGCAGAACGTGACTGCACGTCGGATGCATTTTAAGTGGCAAGGCACGCTCTCTCTCTCTATTTTTTTTAATACGCCGAGCGAAACTCCCAACGGCATATCGTGCCGTGCTGAGACCAAAGAACCGACGCTAAACGATTCGCATAAGAGAGGCCTTGAAGAATCAGTTAAACATACAACAAAAAAGAGCCACGTCACGTAGAAAGTAAGTACACGACGATGACAATGCGACGTACGATATATATCGTGGCCGTCGCTCCAGCGTGACTGTCGTGTGCAACCATATTCTGACGTCCACGAGACAACAAACGAGGCCTACCAAACACATGTTTGTTTAAATACGAATATACAATAGCCACAGATTACAATGTACTTCGATTTCGTCGATTAGAAGCTATGCAGGACCCAGTAGACGCCATCGAAATTCTCTGACGTCACAGCGTTTGGTGCGGGAATCTGAAGGTGGCGCCTCCGTCCGCAGTTTCTGTTCGCGCGTTTTCTCGTTTACCAAGTCTCGTGTCGCGGTAAGAGTGGCGTTCTCGAGGTTGCGAAATTGTACTTTACTATGTAACACGAGAAAAAAAAGCGTTTTGCTCTTTAGTGTCACTTTAAAATCAAACGAAAGCACTTCAAAACCGTGCAGTCTATTCGCTCACGTATGCGGAGGGAGTCAAACACGCAATGCCAAAGGAACGAAAAAAAAAAAAGAAAAGTCCTATCTACGATGCGTCGAAATCGTGTCAGTACTCCTTTTACTAAACGTGGAAAAAACAAACAAAAATTAAACGCTACATTCCTTACTCATTACTGGTGTGTGCCTCTTCTAGTATAAAGGCAGACATACAAAACATCGAAGCGTTGTTGTGGCGCCTCAAATATGCGCAATAATCGCTTTTTTAATTGACAATCGCAGAACTATGAACGCTAAACCTTGAGCAATATTGGTGGGCGCTGCGAATGGGGGTCGGCCGTTTGGTGCCGTTTGACGCATCGTTGGGCGGACAAACAGACAAATGTACAGACGGACAGACCAAAATTTTTCCGTCGAAGGTCCCCAAGAAAGATTAGTATCGTCTTTAAAAAAGAGGGTGAATGAGGCGCAGACCTACCACATGAACAGGTGCTCGAGACACACACTGAACGTGTCAGGTCTTCGGCGATGTGTTATGCTGTGAACGGGACGTTCGCAAAAAAAAAAAAAAAAGCTCTCGACGTCTGAATTATTTGCAAGGCCATTCACCGCGTCACATGACCTTTATCTTTTTTTGTTGGAGCCGTTTCTCGAACGTACCAACGTGAGATCGCGGTCGAAAACAAACACAGCACGCACGCCTATTCTACGGGACAGCTACGTTTTCTGAGTGAATGATGATGAGTGGGGCGAAACGTCCGTCCGTCCATGTCTGTTCGTCCGTCCACTACACTACATACACTATGCGATGACAACACACGTCATCTTTCTGAGAAGACAATGGGTCAAATAACTTTACGAATACAAACCTAGCTTCTATGTTGCTCTAAAATGAGTGTTTCTTGCCTAGTTTTTTATCATTGCTTTGTTTTGTAATGCCTATTTTATTATTGCAAAAAGTGAGAATTCTGGTTGAAGTTGCTGCTGCTGTTATTGTTCGGGGAGGCGGGACCAGTCAAGCTGCCTATATGCAGTTTTTATCCCACCATCCTTGCTGTTTAAACATGTTTTGCATCTATGTGGTGATAAAGTTCCCTCAACCGACCAGAACTTCAATGGAGAAAAAAAAAACGTAATGATTGAAACCAAACCAACCTTCCTTGCTTAGTTCCCTGTTTGTTTCAATAAACCTTTGCCCCCCCCCCCACCCTCCCTCTATACCTGCAAGACCAAATCGTAGCATCGACTAATAAAACTGTGTTTGGAACATCTATAACAATTCTTATATTTTGCCTCACCCATTTCATGAAAAAGAAACTTTAAAAAATTTTCACTCGCTCCGTGACTAGAACGTGAAGTATCTCTGGCCAGCAAATTATTCGTCAGATATTTGGGCATCGAAATATGGTACCCTAAAGCACAACGAAGAACAACAGAGCAAAGTAAACAGAGAAGCATAGTAATAAACAATGTCACAGAATGATGTTCCTACGAAGTTAGCATAGATTTCCTTCGAAACTACATGCGACAAACACGCGGATGGTTTTTGCCTTTCGCTACAATCACTCATACACAAATTACTGTTTACATTAAGGCTAAAGGTGGACTCAACGATATTTCAGCAATGAAAGTCAGCATCCAAAAAAAAAAACCTAAGTCATGAAAAAAACGGCCGATTCACTTAGTGAAGTACAAAAAAAGCAGTGACAAGCAATCAACAGAAGAACAACAGTTGCTCATACACGCAGAGGCCTCTGACATGTACTCAAGCCACAATTTACAACAGCTGCCACACGTTCCCTCGCTCAATATTTCATTACACACACGAAGTGCGTTGCAGGCTGGTATCCCTGCTCCTTAAATTACGTTCTGTGGCATGAATGGTTTAACTGTTGCCCTAATTCTCAACTATCCCTCTTTTTATATATTTCAGTCTATTGTGAAAGGTTTACTTTAAAATTGATGACTGCAGAGAAAAAAAATGCAAGAAAAACATTTCCTGTATCTTACTTACAATACGGTTGTACTGCAAGTTCAATGTAGTTGCAGTACCTGTATATTAGGGATTAGCCTGCAACCTAAAATAAATTCTGAACTTTATTGTACCAAGTTTAATGCAGCTGATTGGCTATGTATTCTGCAAAATTCGTAACGGAATGTTGCCACTAGATTTCACTTATGTAGAGCTCTACCTTTTCCAGCTTTCAGTAATCTTATAGTTGAACTTGTACTTCAGTCTGGCTAAGCACGTTGGTGAGGCATAGATTTACACAACCAAAGTGAGTCTAGTCATAACAATGTGACCAACTAGTCCGACATAGTAGCAAAACAGCCATTTAGGCTAGTTGGTAGCAGTTCATTATGGTAGAGGATGGGCGCGGTACGCAACACGGACTCTACTCTAGCCTGTGTTACGTACAGCCCCTATCTTCTTCTATAATGAATAGTCTGACATGCCACCTTTCTGACGTATGTAGAAAACATTCATTTGCAAGGTGATCAAAGAAGCTGGAACCAGAAACAGACTTCATTTTCAAGTACATCTGGAGGTAATTAATTCAACTACATATGAAAGCGTGACAAGATATCCCATTCAGAGCCTAAATTATAACCTTTGACAATTCAACAAAAATAGAAAGACTGGTCAGCACAAAGTCTTTAAAAGTAGCTCGCTTACTTCAAGAACTGCAAATAGTGAGCGCTTATCCCTGCTGGTCAACAAATAAATATGACAAGAAACCAAGCAAAGCATAACAAGTGGTAGCATAACAAGTGGTTAAACATAAAATGAATAGCTTTCTACAGTAGTAAAGAGGGGGAAAAGGAAAGCAAAATTAGAGAGCCAACGCAGGTGTAGCCAATTTCCGATTAAAATTAAGAGAAAGATTGTTAAAGAAGTTTCATGGGCCATCGGCTGCATTAGGCAGATAACTGGCAATTCAGTCAGAAGCTTCGGTAGGAAGTGAGGCAAAATGCTGCCATTTAAAGGAAACAATAAGATGGCATGCCGGCACTACAATATTTTTATGAAAGACGCAGTCTGATATATCGATTACTGGGAGAGGCCTTTGTTTCACAATGCACGTAAAACGAGTTAAGCATGGCTCTTTCGTGCAGACGAACTTGGCCACGACGGAGCCCTTAGTATTGCGCAGGTGAATAGAAAAAGTTCTGAAAGCTAGCAACCGCAAAACAAATTGTGCCTTGGCGGGAACGTGTCCTGCTCTCACCACATTCGCAACACCAAACACGTACGCCGGAATTCCAACTGCCTGTACAAGTTTAAATGGCACGAAACTTCACTTGGAGGCAGGACAAATTTAAGGCTGTCAACAAAATGTTTAACAACAGCCAAGGTATATTGCAAATCAAATGCCATATATAGGGAGCAGGAATCTGTGCATACTGCGAATGCACCAATCGGCCCCATCAAGCACATGGTTGAAGTTCACTTGCAAAAGGTTGTGTTAAAAGTTACAAGGGTTTCAGACAAGGCAGCCGACATCTCGAAAGGTGGACCTATCTCTGTGTGAGTGACTAAGGCAGGTTCACCTATCAAGACTTCCTCCTGTTCATGCATTTGAAGCACATTCTTTTCCTGTTAGTCACCCCCCCCACCAACACACACACACACACTTATTATTTGTAAAAAGTAGCAGAAAAAGAATCATTCTTTTTTTCAAAAGCTTCAACTAAAAAGCGGAAGGGTATATGGAATATCTCCTGGTAGCCTACTTATCGGCGCAGTTATTGTTCCAGGTTCCTGCACCTCTTATCTCACTTTTCGGAATGAATGGATATCTACGGGGCTGGCAAACACATGACGACCTCGAAGTAGGCCGCTTGGTCATGACAAAGATATGTCTTCTGAACGTCGTACAGCTCAAAAGGCAAACGCGTGTTCTCACAAAGTACATATTTTCGGGGTGATGTGCCCGCACGTAGGCAAATACGTTAGATACGACAAAAAGTGCACACTTCAACAAAACTCTGGAATGTAGGCACATGAAACCATTTTACTCAGCAAATCTTCGCACGTGCAAAATCGTAGAGGTTTTATATTCCCCGTTTTTCATTAACCCCATAAGCATGACTTTTGAAATGTAAACAAACATTCAGCTGTTCTTGAAATGTGAACATACAAGACAAATGTGTATGATAAGCACAACTGAAGCAAGAAAATGTGGGGGATGTGTATATTGAAGCCCCACTAGTTGCAAAGCTTCAGGCCAAGCAGGAGTAGTCGATGACAAAGAATTTCTTTCATTTGCATTGTACTAACCTAGATGCATTATCTCTGCACATATGTGCAAGCCTACATAAAGTACCACGCTTGCTCCTGTCGATGATGCACCGTAACAATATTGCATCAGGGGGAAAAAAAAATTATAAAAATAATACCCAAAGCACAATTCATATGTCATGAAGTGGTTCCCACGGCTTGTGCCCTATCTTGAATAGTATGCATAAAAACAATCAAAGCAGAATTAGTTCGAAGGTAATATGCTTGAATATTTCTTCTTGGTCTCACTTTGTTTTGAAATGGGTTCCTTTTTAAATAAATGTCACCATGTTTTACATCAGGCACATCAGTTATGCAAGTTGGCGGATACCGTTCGTATGCTCGATGTGAAATGGTCTATGTTGTCACGTCTGACTGACAAAAACTGACCGAATTTACTATAGAATTTCAATGAGTCAATTCATGCTTTCCGAGACCTCAAGATGTAAAAAATGGGGTGAAAAAACTTGCGATTTCGTGCACCATTCACACGACTCGCTCTCAACTTCCAAAAAAGTCAAAGCGAGAATTATGACAGAACTGTGCATTCCAAATTAGCCAGAGGTTGAAAATACCGCACTCTCACTTTCATGCAATTATACAACAAAATGTACAATTATGTTTACTGTCAAACTTTTAGTTCCTTTAATGGTGAAGCATCAAACTTCTATGTTTAAAATAACTAATAAAATGCCCCACTTTTGCCCTCACATTCTACATGAGAATACCGAAAGAAAAAATTACATTGGTGAAGACGTGACTGATGCGATACAATGCATTCCTCTGGCAAGAAAGTACTAACAGCTCTAAACTATGGCTTCTCCTTTAAAATGAGACAGCAGAATGGCAGAAAAGAGGGTTACAACCTCTTTATAATGAAGCACACAAATAGACATCTAGCTTGGTTGTTCTAATCAGGTTTTGTCACATCTATTGCATTCTCTCTCTTTATTAAAATTCATATTTATATTGTGCTCTTACCTATGCCTATAAGAACTCCAGTTCAACCAATCTATACCCTGCCTCTCTCGTACCAATGTGCTTAAACGACGCTGGTACATCTTGCTCGCTCACCTGTCAATACTCCTTCTCTAAAAGATAAAGCAAGCTCCGACCTACTTGACGGACCACATCCGGAATGGCCAGCAACCATTCAAGTCAGGCACTGAGAAACAGCTCACCTATGGGCTCAGTTTAGAAACAAAACTTTCATTCGTGCAGCGAACAATTTCCTAACTTGGTTGGTCGGTTTGTCTCCGCAAAATGCATTTGCAATGGCATGCATTCACTCTCCTGTTCCTATTCAGGTTCTAATCCTGTTCTATATCTAAGCGCGGCCTCTGATACATTGTCCTTAAACATGCAATGTCATTCAAAATCTCGTGAAGCAAATGACGCAAATGCAACGAAATGCCTCAATGGCAAAATGATTACTATTGCCAAAGTGCTTGCCAATGTTATTTCCTGTCCTGTCATGAAATTTTCGTGCTTAATATTGAATATGCTTTCCTCAAATAAAGTTATTTTTCATCACAGCTACAGCCATCATTTATAGAAGTAAACACAAGCTCAGTTTACAGGTACAGGTGTGTAGTCTTGTTAAAAAGTTACCTTACCTATGTGGTTGCTTTCAAATTAATCCTACTGAACAGATGAACTTGTTCAGGGACCATTTCAAAGCGTTGAACACATACAATGCTAAACTAGTTTCAGTATTGGCAAGTGTGAGCTACCTAATGCTAGTGCCGACTGTCTCAAACAGTGGCTGTGTTTAATGACAGAATGGTGATGCGATACAATTACTACGCATGAAGAAATATTGAGAGGAATAGGCAAACTATTTCAATTTGATGTACAGATTGATGGCAAGAAGAAGATTGCAGTCGCAGGACTAGTCCAAGAAAGCACGTTAACGCGCTGGGCTACATCAAGTTTGTTCATACAAAAGCACAAATCTCATCTTGGCCCAATTCTTTTTCCAACTGCATGCTACTGGGGACATGAATATCAGGGTAAGCGACTTGAAATGGGAACAAGTTTGTGGCAGGCCTATGTTAATTCAAAATACGTGCACTGGTTTAATGTATCCATGCACTAGTTGCAGAAACAGCGATTTATCCGAGGTTAGTGCTCATTGTCTAAATGCACATGTAGGTAAACTATGTCGCTGTATTGCTAACCAGGTGGTGGGTTTAAACACAGCCAAGGGTACGACCTTGTAACGGTGACACGAATGACAGCGCTTAGGTCATGCAAGTGCGCCGACCGAGCCGGTACACCTGTTGCCCCACTTTCTTGAACTTTTGCCCAGAAACGTTTAGAGAACGAGACGGCGACAACCCCCTACCGCGTGAGACGGGCGGGCTCGTTAAGGACGTCTCGACCCGGGGCACCCCAGAGGGACAGCACACATACCTTTGCCAGCCTGGCCCGCTTGATGAGGTCGTTGAGTTTCCGTAGCGCCGCGTTCCGCGGCAACCCCTGGATGTCGTTGAAGAGGTCCTGCTCCTCGGCCTCGAACAGCTTGCGATTCGAGTCGTACCTCAGCGGCTGGTCCCAGAAGGAGCCGATGTAGACGCGCGCCACTTCGGGCGTGTTAAGAACCTTGCCCAGGGACCACATGAGCGCGCCGTAGACTCGCATCAGCTGCTGGTGGTCGACCATGTCGGCCTTGTTGAGCACGATCCGAATCTTGTCGTCGTGACCACGCAACGCCTCGATGCTGCGCCGGAACTCGTCCGAAATGTCCAGCTTGTGGGCGTCGAACAGCAGTATGATGCGGTCGACGCGCTCCGCGAACCACTCCAGCACTCCGGTGAAGTCGTAACCGCGGTCCACTCGCTGCTTCTCGCCGCTCAGTATTCCCGGCGTGTCGATGATGGTCATGTTCTGTAGCACGGGCGAGGACAACTGCGAGCACTGGAATCGGTTGAGGAACGCGTTGCCGAACTTGGCGAGCGGACGGAACTGCTTCTTGGGGTCGACCACGAGAGCGTTCCCCGGAATGACGCCCTCCTGGTCTCCGTACATGACGGCGATGAACCGGTCCGTCGTCGGTTCGGGACCGATCCGAATTCCCGGGAAGTCTCGCTCGAGCAGGTACCGGATGAACGTCGTCTTCCCCGTCGAGTACTGGCCGACCAGCAGGATCATGGGCTTCGACTCGAAGTCCGGGTCGTCCAGAGGCGGAGAGTGGAAGTCGTGGAACAGGTAGTGCTCCTCGAGCGGCAGTATCTTTGCCTTGTAGATCTTCTTCAGGCCCTCGACGACGGTGTTGTAGATTTCGGGGTGCCGCTTGCGGCCGTCATCGTTGTTCAGCCAGCTGAACATGTTGGCCGGCCACCACTATCGCAGCTGCTTTGCTGCCGCCCCAACAGGCTTGCTGCCACAGTTCGCTCCGCTGCTGCTGCCGCCCCTTCGAAGCGTGCGTCAACGTCACTTCCCCTTCCCCTCCATTTCTCTCACCGCCGAGAACGACGATGATGATGATAGTAGATACCGCCGATCGCCGGCAGACGCGCTCTCTTTCTCTCTTCCTTCTCCACCAGTTGCCCCACCCTTCGGCGAATTTATTTCTCTATGCTTCGCGCGTGCCTTTGGCCGCTGACGTCAGAGGAGCTGACGACGCCGACGTGGTGCCTGACGTTTGGCAGAAGGCGGCTGGCCGCCGAGACTCGCTCTTTACCAGCGAGAATTCGAGCGGACATCACGGCGTAGCGAGTTTTATGACACTGAAACGTAGTTTACCGTTCGGTTACCATGCCGACGGCACTGAGCTCGCACCTTTTGTGTGTGTTGTGTAGAGCATTCCTGTCCACGCACACACGCCCAGCCTAAACGAGAGCGGTCACTCGTGGTCAGGCCACGCATGACGTCAGCTGACGGGCATCTCTCTCTCCCTCTCGTCCCTCCATTTCTCGTGCATCTATAATTGTGCAGTCGCGCAGCCCAGTCAAAAGAGAAGGAAATAAAGGCTATCGCCCACTACCCGTGCTCGACATACGCCGATGTCACGTTCAACTCGCTCGTGAATACAACGACCCGAGTTCGGCTACCGTTTTCTTTTTTGTCCGACGATGGCGCGACATGGAACGCTTGTTGGTCGTGTGTCACGCATTTCTAAGAGGGAGGAGGGGTTTTTTCCTCCACCGCCTGTGCATGTCGAGCGCGAAAGCACACGTTATGGTGCGTGCGCCTCGCTCTCGAGCTGTATTTAAGCGACTGCCAAGCGAACGCTTCACTCAAAGCAGCTCAGCCTACGCCTAAGTCTGGCTGCAGGACTTTCGTACGCTCATTCGGCAATGAGGAAATTCGCGTTTGGTTTTGTACACTGCAATGTTTTACTCGCAGAGAAGCGATGAGGATGTAGCTAATTTATCAAATTATAGCGAAGAAAAAAACAGTACCAGATGGCGCCTGCACATATAACAGCCCTCTTCGTTATTAGTGGCGGAATAGTGTAAAACTTAATAACACCTTATCTAATTGACATCCTATGTGCTTCACTGTCCATGCTATGCCGTATTTGCTTAACTCCATTCATTTATCTGCAACACCTACTTTAAAGCCCAGACTATGAAAGAATAACCAGCCCAACTAAAAGCAGTTAAGAGTTCACCTGAGTGTTATAGTGGTTGCAATGCTTAATTGTTCACCCAAAAACCATGGGTTTGATCTCAGCCACGGCAGTCGCATTTAGAGCGGGGGTGGAATGTTAGAGGCCCGTGTACTGTGAAACATCGGTGCACGTTAAATACCAGGTGGTCGAAATATCCAGAACCCTCCACGACCCCGTCTTTCAAAATCATATAATGATTTTCAGATATAAAACCCCAGATATTATTGTTAGCAGCTTAAAAGAAGTTACATTGAGCCAACATTTCAGCCAGGGCAGCAACAGGCAATTGTTATTAACTGCTCAGTGTCGTCTTGAGGAAAGCAGGCCTCACTTTTTGTTGCAAACCTAGGTTTCAGCGAAATATTTTGTCTGGCCCCAGTTGATCACTTGGAAGGGTTTATTTTCCTGTGAAACGTTGTCACAACCTATAGATGCATTTGGTATATTTGGTTATGCACTGTTTTTATATTGCTTCTGTATCTGTAGGTGGCAATTTCAACAATGCATCAAGACGTGCAAAATTAACAGCATTGAAAAGCAGAGTCCGAATGAATTGTACTGAAATTTTGTATGTTAACCTATGAGCAGATTATAGAGTTCTGTTGCCTTCAAAGTTCTTAAAAGTCTGGTATAAACACCCTCGTAACCGCTGTGGTTACTTATGGGCGTGAGTTTTGTACTTTGTTGAAACGCGAAAGAGAAAAGCCGGATTCTCTCTAGATACGCTGCTGGCGTAGTTTTTGAGAATCTTGTGGACCACGAAAGGAACAAATATCTCAATCATAAGAGTGATCAATCCATTAACGTTCTTTTGGAGCATGATGGGATGAAATTAAACCTTTCACATCTTTATTATTGCCCAGTTCAAAACAAAAAGTAATGTTAGCTTAAGTGGGAAAGTAAGATAAAATAGAGGTCAGCTGTTCACGATATGGTTAGATATGATTATTCTAGAGCCTACAGGAATAAGTCTCGAGGGGACTCTGTTAAGGATTTCTATTAAAATAAGTATCAATGGCAGTCATATAGTTATCGTGTCACCCGTAGCTTCCCGGCATTACCATTTGCAAAAAGAAAAAAAGACAGTAGGCAAGCTATCTAGTACACAACTTGCTCACCATTGGCTTGACATGAAAAATTCATCAGCATGGCATGTCACTAAAGCAAAAGTTTCCACAAACAAGCTTGCCTTTTTTTCAGGCTGCGACTCCGCAAAATGACAAGTCCTCTTGTCGAGCGGCTTCAGCAACTCGTGTGTTTACAGACTATCTCCTAAAGCTTTAATTTTCTCTTAAAATTTTGTCTTTTTGATCAATTGCTTGTGTTTTTTTTTAGTATTTTATAGTATGAAACTCCTTATTTGTGGCATAAGCAATGTATTTTGACCTTGGAAAATCTAAATGTCAATTTACAAGCAGCTCACTGAGTGTTTCGGTGAATTTCAACATTTTTTGCCAGCTATTTTTTTTTGCTTGGTATTTAAATGTATTGTTTCTTCAGTTGTAGATATCTTGGCAGGCACCTAGAATTTTGCACATCACAGGTTATGGCCATGATTGGATATTGTTGACACCTTCTACAATGCATAATGTATGTGTAGTAGTAGAGTGGCTAGAAAACCTTTCTAGCCACTATAGGTAGTAGTGTCATCCCACAATCACTTCAATACCTGTTTCTTACTGCCCTTAGGTTCACACTGCCTTGCAGAGAGCAAGCAAATAAATGTATGTAAGGCAACCTACGACAATATTAGCATGCACAAGAGAGAAGAAACCTCGCTTCGCTGATTTCTCACAATTTCGCACTATAGTGTTTTCCATTCGCAGCATCATAGCCTCTTCTATACTTCACAGTGTTTTCCATTCGCAGCCATAGCCTCCGCTATACTTAGGTATAGAGGAGGCTATGGCAGCATCCATCAGAAATGGTATACTAAGGCTTTTAACCTACTTCGCTCTCCACATACGTCATCTGACGAGCTGTTACCTACACTAACGTCACGAACCAACGTAGAAAAAGACGTACACTTGCACTTTCCTAGCTCGCAGGCCGTCGAACTGGTCCCGAGTCGATACCCGCGCAGACGATTAACTGCCGGCAACTCCCCTCACACCAGCTTCGGTGACGACGAATCGGCACGGCCGCTCCTTCGGCGACGTGCAAGGGGCGAAGGCGACGCGCAGGTATCGGACTCCCGACGTCGACCTGGCCGTGAGGAGGCGGGTGGTGACCAGGTTCGCCCACCCGGGCCCTAGGCTGGGCGCCGTGCGACCGCCGGGCACGTCGGTCACCTGGTTGACGCACAGCACCGCAATACCCGACCGCCACAGAGAGTCCAGGAGGGCACCCAGCCGCCTGACGCCTTCGGCGCGCTCCGGGTCGGCCCGCAGTAGCGCGGCGACCGAGTCTATCACCAAAAGTGTCACGCGCCTCGTCCGGCGCAACGCGGGCAGCGAGCTTTCCAAGCACTGAACGAGCATGGGCCACTCTCCCAGCTGCGCCACAAGAACGCGGTCCCCACGCTCTTCGCCGGGGTCCATCTGGCGCAGACGTTTCTCGGGAAACCTCTCCTCGGTGCATATGTACAGGACGTGCGCGTCTTCGCTGGCGGCGGCTGCCAGGGCCGTTTGGAGGCACAGCTGCGTCTTGCCGCTGCCGCTTTCGCCGCAAAGCTCGATCAAACCCCGGCTGCTCGCTCCTCCGTCGAGGTATTCGTCCAGCACGGGACAGCCCAGGCTCAGGCGGGGCGGATTCTCCGGGAGTGCGCTCGCTTCGAGCTCGGCGGGCACCGCGTGATGGCACGCACTCGCTAGCCTCCGACTCGCTTCGATCTTGGACAGACCGCCGCTCAGGCGAAGCTCGAGCAATGTCAGTTTCAGGTCGGACGGAGAAGAGTCGACATCTTCGGACGTTCCCGCCATTTCGTAGTAGCCGACTCGGCAGTCGTCTTGGCGCGCGTACGCGATCGACAAACGAGCCGACCACTTTTTTTCTTTCCCCACTCTCCTTCGCAGTTTCCTAAAAACAATGTTTAGTAGCACATGCTCTTGTTATTAAAATATCTTTTTAAATGTTTTATTGCTTTAATTTTAATAGCGCACTTCAAACAACAATATTGGTTTTAGTTTTTTGCGCAAGATGGCAGAACCAACTACCTTTCTAGTCAAATGTTATTGGTATAGTACATCTAGGACAAACGGTCAAATGTCTAGTTTACAACGTCAATAGCGGGAGATTTGAATGTATTGCTTAGCGCGTAACATGTCGCAGAAATACCTGTCACACTATTCCTTCAATCTTCCGCATAAACGTGGCGATGCGTAGATATGATCATGAAAAACGCCTTTATCTATCAATCTAGTGCTATCACTGTGAGATGCTATGAATGTTTGATAAAAATCTACAATAAAAATGCCTGTAATGCACCTGAAGGTACCGTGTGTTCTTGCAGGTCACTTAAGTTCACAACAATCGTCAGCAATTTCACATGAGTCTGGCTTATAGCTTTAGCAGAGCGTTTATACAACAAACAATATTTATTCAAAGGAAAATGAAAAAGTCTCCTAGGCCTCTGCTGTGCATGACTGGATTAATAAAGTTAGCTGAGAAGCATAATATTAAATCATAATATTGGTAGCCGATGGCAGCTTAGAATATACTTCGTGCTTTTGCTTGGAATCCTTGATAGGTATGATGCAGACTACATGCAAATGGAGCATTTACTCGGTAACTAGCACCTTCTCCTGCTTTGACAAATGGGAGTTTGTGCTCGGTACTTCACGAAGCATGATAACATGCACCCACCATCACCACACTTCAGTTTGAAAGAATTATCGTCTGACATGTCCCAGGCCAAATGTCGAGTTTGGGACACTTAAAGTACCAATATTTCTTTTCTCACCACTCAAAAAATTTACAGTCTCCAATTATCATAATTTGCACAATTAGCACCAGAGGTGAGGAATTATGCGCATTCATTGTAGCACGCTTAAGGCTAACCTTAAAAGAACGCCCTGCCGTGGTGGTCTAGTGGCTAAGGTACTCGGCTGCTGACCCACAGGTTGCGGGATCAAATTCCGGCTGTGGCGGCTGCATTTTTAATGGGGGCGAAAATGCTGTAGGCTCGTGTGCTTAGATTCCGGTGCACATTAAAGAACTTCAGGCGATCGAAATTTCCGAAGCCCTCCACTACCATTATGGCATCTGTCAAAATCATATGGTGGTTTTGGGACGTTAAACCCCACATATCAATCAACCTTAAAGGGACACTAAAGTGAAACAAATTGGTTTAGATAAGATTAATGAAGTTCACTCTGATAACTCTAGTGCTATTATTCTTACCATCATAAGTTCATTATTAGAAGAGAAGATTAAAGTCAAGTTACAATTTCTAAATTTAGTGCCGACATGTGCACGCGGGACATCACGAGTTTCAAAGTCGTGTTTTGCTGACAATGGGTCGACAAACTTTACCGAAGCTTGCCGTGTTATGTCTGATGAGCAAACACTACACTTCATTTTTACCTATTAGGAGCTACGTAGTCCTTAGGAAACACAGTGAAAATTATGGCATCACGGCATAAGGTGCAGGAACTTCAAAAGAAAATGCAGGTGGTGCTGGCACCCAAGCTTTCTTTTTGCGCAATTTCTCGCTTACTAAGCGCCTTCTCGAGGCGATGGGGCACTTTTGAAATTGTGAAAAGGTAATTAACTAATACAGAATTAACTAAAGCAGAATCAGGTGTGTCCGAAGAGTGAACTTGCTTGTCTTTCCTCAGCCCTGCAATCAGCGTGCACCAAAAGTGATGTTATGACAATATTCCCTACTCGGAATTCAGCCTCTCAAAAAAAATGTCGCAAGTAATTGCTTAAGAGAAACAAGCCAGAACTGTGCAACTGAAGTTCTCCATGCGACTAAAGTTTGCAAGGCACACTGTGTCGAAAGATGTTGATTATGTGTGAAGTTAAGAAAATAGTCCGATGTTTGGACTTGTAGCCTATAGCCACGTTCCTTTGACATTAAAGATACTAAAGAGGCACCAAAACTAAACAATGAATCGGTTTAGAATGATAAACTGTACTGTGAACTAAAAAAGTAAATTAATACTGAACTGAACTAACAGAATAAACTGAACTCTCACAATGTTCATTTCATCATTTAAGGTCTACAGAGAGGAAAATCCAGGTCATAGTTTCATATATAAATTTTATACTGAAATTTCCACCCATGACCTTGGAAATTTCAAGAACTGCTTTTCGTATTTTGGGGACATGTGCTCCACCAAATTTTCCGAAATTAGTCGCGTTATGCCTCCGGCTCCCTGGAAGGACAACCTACTCCATTTTTACAGATTAGGAACAGGAGTAAGTAAGACATAACTAGCCAAGGGACTACAATCATATAACATTATGTAACAAACAGTCACAGGACACTTCTGTAACTAGTCACTTGACTAAAATCACAAGGCAAGTAATTGCTCGTCACCCCTAGAACCACGTAACAGCTGGTCACATGACAGCACAAACTAAATTTACAACATGAAACAGAGCGCTGAGCAAACACATATGGACAACGGAGACAGCAGCAGGCTTTATTCTTTTTTTTGTTTCGGTGGTCCATCGACGGAGAGGTGAAAAAAATGCAGGAGAGGTCTCACAGTCCATTTCCTTTTCCTCTTACTGTTACAGAAGCCTTTAATAATGTATTTACAACGTGTCATCGACCAGCCCTGAAGCTTATATCCTCACGTACGTACTTTTCACCAGATGTAATGACGCAAAAAAAAACTAAAAAAAAAAGCTGCCACAGCTGTCATGTTTATAGTCCTCTCCCCTGTCTTTTTCACTCTTGGCAAGGCTTCCAGTGCCTTGGCTCGAGGAAGGGCTTCACCACTCAGCATCTCCGACTGCCTTCTGGAAGACGTAGTCTTTTCCTTGGAGGTTCATTATCCCGTCTTTGAAGTGAAACTTCCACCGATTGCGACTCCGGGATATCTGCACACATCAAATTTAAGAGAGAAATAAGACACTGGGTTAAAGGTACGGTTTCCACCTTCTCTCAAATGATAAACCAGCCCTTCGTGGCGGAGGAGGATATGAGCCACCAGGAGGTTCAATTGGTGTTGAACAATAGACGCCACGTCAGGTCTTTGTCGCCCAGTGCCATTTATTGTAACAATGCATTCCTTGAGCCAAATAAACCTGATGTACCAACAAGAAAGGCACACTGAGCTAACCTTTAGTCTAACTGCTGCATAAAAATACAGCTTCAAAAAAAAATAAAAATAAAAGGCCAATAAAGGCGGGTGCGAACCGGCAACCAGCCCGCTGTCTTAAAAAAACGGCCGAGCCGGTCGAGAACAGGGCTGGTTTTCTAGCTTTCTCCATGTTGTGGTAGCCGGAGTAGATTCAAATCACCAGGCGCACTTCAACTACCCATTCACAAGCTCATGGCGCACAAGATACGAGCACTGGCAACATTATGCAATCATCTAGTCAAGTAACGATGGAATATAAGCTACTCCACTGAGAAAAGGAACGTTATAATCTTTCTTTCTAACATGCTTCACCACGGAAAACAGGGTTTACGCAAGGCTTCAACGTACCAAATACGTGTAGCATCTTGTGCTTCAATGCCCGCGTGTTCCCAAGCAATGATCGCGCAGGAACATGACATTTTTCAGGCAAAAGGCACAAAGTGAAATCATAGACGCAGTATAGAATACAGTAATCGTTGCGAGTGGTAACGAAAACAAAAGGCTGGCTGCACGCCAGCAAGTGGAAGCTAGCACTAGTCACAGCAGACGACGCATAGAGCAACCGCCAGTGAAGCCCAACTCGTTATCACGTGCAGCAGCCACTGGAGCTCAAAATCCCCACGTACCTCCCGCCCCTACCCACCAGTCATAAGCCAATAATGCTTCAGCTGAGCCTCTATCACTGCCACTGAGGAAAAAAAAATGCGCAAGAACTCGCAAAGAAAACAAAACCAACATGGTGCCCATAGGATGAATGACGCAGGTACGGCGCTCGCTCCATAGTTGGGCTTGTTTCAGCGCTTGTTAAGTGGGCCCAGCAGCTCCTGCTGCTTGTTATTACCCGATATGGAGCACTTTTACTGGGCATTACGCCTTCATATTTACAAGGGAGCTAGTTTCTTTTGCCTACAACCCAAATATATGGTTTTTCAAACAGTGTTTCTCGCAATTCTTTTTATTTTCAATAGCACAGGCTTTCCTTAAGTCACTATTAGAGCCCGGAAGTTTCACTATTGCGACCTTTTGGCAGGTTGAGAGGCGTGCTTAGGAAGACTGAGACATTTCCCTCACCTTGTCGTACTGGCAGACGACCACGTTGTCAATCTCAAAGTTTTCAGTGGCTTCCTCGTCCGACACGTCATCATCCGAGTTTAGAGGCTCCACCTCCTCCTGGGGGCCATCCTCGTTCTCGTCGTCCTGAGGCCCGTCCTCGTTGCCTTCCTCATCGTCCTCGTTGAACTCGTCTTCGTCATCATCCTCGTCGCTCGTGTCTCGCGCCCCGTCCAGCTGGACCACATTGCCAAGGGTGGTTTGCGCGCCTGCGGCTGTAACCACCTGCGCAGGCAACTGAAAGTGCGACCGTCTTTAACAAACACGTACAGAGTATGTCCTCGAAAAGCATTTCTGGAATGTTTTGCACCTGGCACAGATCGTCAAAGTGAACAGTACTCACACTGACTCCCTTGTTATTAATTATATCCTTTTGTTTAGGGCCCACTCAGACTCGCCAGATTTTTCTACTTTTGCACTGTTTCTATTAAAACAATATCAATACCGAACTTCAGAGAGACTACATCTGTTGAAAACTGAAAATGAGACCACAGCACTTACTGATATCCAGATTGGCTTTACGGAAAAAAAGAAGTATTATAGACCTAGCTTTGCTTGATCATTCCTTACTATAACTCAGACAAACTAAATAAGCAACTAAAGAGCATTTCAGGTTCCGTTCATACGTGTTGTGCAAAACTAATGAAGTAAACTAATGACCTTATCAAACTTAAATTTACGTTTTACATGAGAAAGAATAGCTCTATATTTCAGCAGCGCAATGAAAAAACTGCTTTTCTACAATGGATTATTTTTGGTCTCTGGAATTACTGTCCCCCCCCCCCCCCGATTAAATAGTAGTTTCAAGGGCTGCACACCCACCACAAACACCTACTTGCAGGACAAAAAAAGCATATGATGATTTCAAGAAGCTATCACCAGGAATACATGCTACTTGATGAGGATAGCTTCTTTTAATGTCAAGATAATAGAGGGTATAGACTGTCTTTTCAGAAACAAGTTATATATTTTTCATCGATCAAGATCATTTGCAAGATGATAGCCATCTCAAGGGCATCCATTGACAGCGATTACCATGGTGTGTTCCAATGCACACCGCAGACGGCTAAATAGACAGCCAAATGGACAGCAGCCATCTTCCGATTCTCACGTAGCCGGCAAAATAGACGGCTCCGAGAAGACGGCATCGTAGGCAAATGCGATGCAGGCTACTTTGCTGTCCAAACAAGATGGCAGCTCAGCGAATTGCTCAAATAAATCAGATCTCACCAGAATGGTTGTCTGCACACAAGCAAACATTTTTCCAGACGTTCAACGTGGGTGAAGTTTAATTTTTTTTTATTTCAATACGAAACAAGCCAGAAAATACAACAGTTACGTTTGTTCATTTTAGCTTTCTTTTCTCGACGCAAGGTCGCGCCTTGTCGCGTATAAGCCGTCTAGACGTGTTTCATTTCTCGGAGAGCATGAGCTCGTTAAGCTGGCCGCATAGACTGTCAACGATGCTGTCTAAAAATTAGAACACAGCCAAAATCTCAATCGCGGTCAATGGAGAGAGAGTTGCATTTAGCACTACAGCCTATAGGCCTATTGAATCTTGCCACTTGCCAAATGTTGACGACACACACATGCACGCACAGATACAAGCACATATACACTGCATGCGCAGAATACGAAACTATGCTTACAAGCTGCATTTAGTGTGCAATAAGTCTGCCCTTAATGGACCCCTGACAGTGGAAGCTTTGTGTGCGAGTTTTTTACAGTAATTTGCAGCTTTGCGTCTGGTAATGCCGAAACTATATACGAAGTGCTCTAATGCATCGTATATTTTATGCTAAGACGCTAATTCAGAACGGTTTTGCGTCAGTTCGATATGCCTGCCTAAATACCACCAGAAACTAGCGCCCCACAGCGGAGCAGCGCTTTAAACAATGTGCACTCAAGTTTCGGTAACTCTGAAACGTGCTGTTTTCAAACAGGGGGACTCGTGGGCGGTGAAGAATAAAACAATGTGGGTGCTTTGAGCGTGTCCCCCTCAGAAAGAAAAAAAAAAACATTCCTGGCGAACTACCTCGAAAGCAGCCCGACAACAGAGCAAGAGGGGTGACAAACAATAGTACTCGCCGGGTGCCAGTCGGGGTATTGTCCCCACAAATGTTCTTGACCTCTGCAAGTTCATAAGGAGAGCCCCTATCTACGTGAAACCACAAAAAATGTCTGTTGCACCTGAATACTCGGATGAATACGCACCCCCACTTTAAAAACAAAATAACTTCTAGGCAATGCTCGCCACTAATAATCAGTCAGAGGTGGCCCTTATGCAGGACTATCGAGCAATGCAAGCATCTCGCGTTTCCAAATTTCGTGTCAGGGGTCCTTTAAAGTGCCCTGGCCAACGATGTGGACTCAAGCTTGTTGAAGATCTAGAGCTGTAGTGTCTTGGAAGCCCTGTCTTATTATTTTTTTTTTTTCACAGAAAAATGGCATGTTGTCAGTCGTGCAGCATGCCATTTTAAATGCTGCTGGATGCCCGTCCTCTGTATTACACACCAAGTGCAATGAAATAGAAGCTAGCGACACTGGAGTCAGTACATGCATTTGCATTGAGAAATAGCGCATAGATTTTACCACGCGTAATGCGATATACATATTTACTTTTGCTTTTATACTGGCTGATTAACAGAGATGACTCATGCATTAGAAATACGAAACCCCATTATTTATACGCTCGTCAATAGATCATTCTGGGTCACTTAGTGGTGGGGTCAGCAACCTGCGGCCCGTGGGCTGTGTTACATGACCTTAGCACAACGTCCAAACCTCTCCCAGTGCTCCTCCGCTATCAATTCCTATCTCAAGGCATTCGTTATCTAAAGTGGGGCTTTCACTCGTAAACAATTTTTATAGATGCAATTTTCTGACTTGCGTGCCAAAAAATAAACATCATTTCTATTCCATTTCTTTACAGTGTTTCCAATACATTGAATTTTTTTCTGTTTGGTGTCAAAGACCCCCCTCAAATTTGCTCTTTGGCCTTTGTTTTGTCGGCTTCATGCAAAGTAGCCCTCCTCTTCAAAAAAAGTTACTGACCCAGGGATTCTGGTTTTCCTACTGTAGCTTCTGCGATTAGTTTCATGAGCGTGTAGCAAGAGCAAATCGCGGAGGCATCATTTATGACAATGAAACTCAAGTGCGAGACACGCAGACTTGCACATTTCACTGACCGAACTTCTTGCACAGGCTCCAGACCATTGCAACCGGTGTGTGCGAAGCTGCAATTACCAGCACAACAGACTGAGAGGCAACACATGCGGAAAGACCGTGTGTGACTAGGTCCGAAATTGGCCTTCAGTTGTAGTTGTGCATAGGGCAATCCTACCAGGGCGAATGCAGCATGTTGGGCTGTCTGGTACAGTATGCAACAAACAAGTAAGCAAAAACACAAACAAGACTTTTCTAGGACAGCACAAAACAAACAAATAAAACAAAAAGAAGAAAGAAAACTCGATGCGCACGCACTGCAAAGGGTAGCGATACTGTCCTGTTGGGACACACCTGTCCGGTGGCTGTGGTGGTGGTGTAGTGCTCGCCTGCGAGAGTGACTACGGGATGGAACTGGAGCTGGGCACCGGGGTTACCAGTCTGGCGGTCGCCCATGTTGATGACACCGCCCTGTATCAGGCTGGCTGCTACATCGGGATGAAGAGCCAGGGCGGCGGCCGCGGCCGAAGATGACTGTAGAAGTAGAGCAATCACTGTAGGCTTGGTAGGTAACTCGGCCCGACAAAAGTCTATGGATACCGGAAACAATGGCCAACAGTATGTTCTGCCAATCACTAAGCTCTCTTAGCAGTGCTTGTTTACCGTATGGAAAGTGGAATAATGCCAGTTCCACACGGGCACAAACAATGGCATTAACTTCCTTCTAATGCCTTCAGATTCAATGTCAATTGCGTGGTGCCACAAGGGCAAAACAAATGGTATCTGCCTTGATGCCCTCAGTCACCTACTGCCTTCACTAGAGTCAGTCCCCTTGATTGAGAAATGCATACTTCCAACACCAAATCTCCTTGCAGTACAAATAAAGAACTTGCATCTACCAGGTCAAAAACATTTTTTACATAACTTTTAACAAATCGCATGTGATTTCTCACTAGCGCTACAGTGAAATTCACGTCAGAATTTAAGAATTGCAACAGCTTTGACATTATGGAAACATGTGGGGTTCCAGGCTTTGGATTCAACTTTCAATTTTATAGTTGCTGTGATCAATTGCCACATTCTGAAATACAGATGCAAACTCAAGCTAATGGCCCTATACTATCTTTCCTCCTACATCTGGATACAAGCTGAAGTTGTTAAAATCCGTGTGTACGTTTTATTGTTACCCTAATGCTGCTCATTCCAAAATTCAACATTATTGACATCATTTGGTGAAATGCCATTACAGTGGAATCTCGATGATACGAATCTCACGGGGTCACGAAAAATATTCGTATTAGCCGAAATTCGTATCATCGGAACAAATAAAACTACCTAAATTAACAAAGAGTCAGACGTGAACTCATCCAGGCACAAGTACGTGAAAAGCATTTATTCACTTGCCTCGGGTGGGCGGCGCACTGGTCAAGAAAAAGAAAAATCTTCCGATTCTTACAAGCCATCCTCCTGTCAAGGAGTGACAAAAACTCTTCAAACAACACGCTGTCATCCACGCCTTTTTGTTTGCGCGATAGACGCACGGCAAACGACTCTCGCGCTTGAAGCACCGAGGCTTTTGGAACTTTCCTACTACGGTCAGCTTAAGCTTTTCCGATCCGTCGGCTTTACAGCACAAGAGCACAGTAATACGCTCTTTGCTTTTTTCCTCCTCTGCATGTTTCGCCTTTTAAACAGAGGCTCTTTTCGGGTTGCAGGTTAAAAAAGAGACCTGCCTCATCAGCATTAAAAACATCACGAGGCTCATACTCTGCAATGAGTGACGGCAGCTTCTCTAACCAGTGGCTGACAACTGCCTCGTCAGCTTTTTTCACTTCGCCGCAGACCCTTTTGTAAACGAGAGCGTGCCTAGTCTTAAAGCGCTGCAGCCACCCCACCTGAGGCCCGAAATCCGTCGATATGCAGAGCAAGTGCAAACTCGTCGGCTTGCTCCCGCAAAACTTTGCCATCGATATTCACGCCAGCTGCGGTTACCTCTTTAAACCAAGTCAGGAGAGTCTCTTCAAGTTTCACGTGCTGAGCGGTCTTCGCTTGCTTTGCGTTGAACGTTGAATGAAAGCACGTTTTTCATTATGGTCTCTCGCTGTCCAACAACTGTGCTCAGTGTTGACGTTGCAAGGCCTAGCTCCTTAGCCAACTCCGTCCGCTTTCTCTTAGGATCCTCATAACCTTTCGAAGGATGTCTAATTTCTCCTTAAAGGAGAGTGTTTTTCGCTTGCGAGACATAGCTCGTTGCGACTAGGCAAAATGTCGCAAACACAAAGAACGCGTCCGAAGCAGAGCACTGCAACCACTCCGTCCAACGCCACGCAGAGAAAGAGGAAAAGCACAAGAGCAACAAAAGCGTCACCGCCCCACTTGACCCGCGCAGTCCGCCGCGTCCTCGCCGCCGCACCCAAAAACAGAGAAAGAAAGGAAACCGTGGCCAGCGCCATCTCTAAACCTAAACCGAAATCAAAGGGCGCAAGCAGTCTCCGAGGTCTCCGATATTGCGCACGCTGCGCGCCGATGTTGGAGGCGCCACGCGCTCTTGGCTGGCACCATTGGCAAAATGCCAAACCGGCGGCGCAGCGCGCATTCCGGCGCACGGCTGAGCGCTGTTCCATTTCGCGGCCGTCAGTGGGGCGGCGTTCATTCGTATCAAACGACGGGGGCAGAAAATCGATTCGTAACAAACATACTCTAGCGCATTGCAAAGTAATGGGGCTCGGCAGGGACCACAGAAAAATTCGTATCATCCGGAAATTCGTATTAGCCGTGATCGTATCATCGAGATTCCACTGTAAATCTATGAGTGTGGCAATGCGCTGAAAAAAGAAAATTTCATGCGGTAACTTAATGCGTCAAGTACTAAACGTAATATCTGGTGCCGATGTGACATGGGTGTAATACAGTAGCATCTGAAGAGCGCACACGTGCGAACTTCACGTACGGAAACTTTTTCCACATACATTATGTTAAGCATCTTGCCAAGATGACTCATACTTGGCCTGTCTCACACTTCATTTATTCTATTTCTGCAACGCGTTGCAGAAATAGAATAAGCGTTGCTAAATAAGCGTTGCTATCCATAAATTTGTGCCTCCTTCTCATCACACTATATTAAATTATTTCTGTTCACAAACTTCTTTAAGTTAGTATTTTACCCACAAACTAGATCTGCCTGGACAGATAGTGCCACCTGGCAGTGGAATGAGTGACCAGACAAGCACATAAAGTAAAGAACCGCGTTCTGCCTCTTTGCCTGTCCAAATTTTTTGAAGAGGTGTAGTTACGATTTGGATTTAATGCATTTTAGCGTCAAGGACGTTCACTAAAATCAATGTAACCACTATAATCATGAACACGGTAGGCATGGAGCAATCACCCCACAGCTAGAACGTTCTCAGTCCTGCAGTACTCAAATAGGCAAAACACCATATTGCTATAACTTGAAAAAACATTGTACTACCATACTTTTGACATTTGAATTACAAGAATGCGGAGCCGGTTGCCTATCCAAGTTAGAAAAGGCATGCCCAAGTTGCACACAGAGCCGCCCACCTAAGTAATTGTAGGTTCGAAGAAGAAATACGTTGACGCTTGTCCTGTCACATACAAACACAGCTTCCACGAAATGCATTGTTTATGCTGCCGTGCCACATGTTAAACAAATAAAGCTGCAGAAGTCCCGCAGCCAGAAATACTCCCGACATCGTGCCACGTGACTCTTCAGAGAACTAGCAGACCTCGCGTATAATACCAGTGCATCTTATATAAATACTCTTCAACTGAGCCCGTTAGTAAACTTCACACAAAAAATCTCAGGAACAAATTAGTTAAATAGTCACTCTAGGGCATTGATTTTTCTCAAAGAATGCTGTTTCGTATAACTTACCGTAATTACTCGAATCTAACGCGCACCTTTTTTCCGGTTAGGCGAGTTCATAAATCGCATGCGCGTTAGAATCGAGTACGAACAAAAAAATTGCGGTCAATCTATTGCCATCGGCAAATCCAAAATGGCCGCCCCCTATGTGCGTCGGCATGGCGCGTCGGCCATTTCTGCCTATGTGTTTCCCATGTGCGGCACTTCGTACGTGTGCTGAGGAGTTCGTCATCTAGTAGTGCATTAGCATCGACGGCGTGGAAGGGTCGACTCCAAAAACTCGAGTGCACCTCGATGCCGCCTTTAAAAGAAAAGTCATCGCGTGTGCAGAAACGGACGGAAATCGGGCCGCATCGCGGTCGTTCGGAGTTCCCGAAACGTGAGTGCGGGACCGGCGGAAACAAAAGCAGAAGATTGTCGACAGCGAAGCTTCACGCAAAGGCTTCAGTGGACCACATCAGGGTCGGTTTCCGCAAATTAATGAGCTGCTCGGCGAGTATGTGCTTGGGCAGCGAGCGGCACAGCGGCCCGTGACGACAGAACTGCTCCAAGTGCGGGCTATGCAATTAGTCTTAGAAAAAGGTCTAATGCGGAGCCAGTTTAAAGCGAGCAGGTGCTGGCTAACTACTTTATAAAGAAGAAAGGCTTTTCCCTCCGAAGGGGAACATGCATATGCGAAAAAAAGTTCTGCGGAGGAGTACGATGAAAAGCTTCACAGTTTTCAGAGGTTCGTCCTAAACTTGCGGCGCAACAACGGCTACCTGCTTGGGCAAATCGGGAATGCCGATCAGACGCCTCTTTACTTCGACATGCCTGGCCCCATAACCGTCGAGAAGGGGCCGAGGCAAGTTCACGTGCTGACATCTGTCCACGGTAAAACTACAGAGACGGCAATGCCCTGTTACACGTCAGATGGGCACAAGCTTCCCCCGTACTTCATATTTAAATGGAAGACGCTCCCGAAAGGCGTCGTTTTTTCGAGTGGTGTGATCGTGCGGGCCAGCGAGAAAAGTAGGTGCGCGTTACAATCGATGTCTTACGTTTTTTTTTTTTCGCGGTGGAAATCGGGTGCGCGTTACAATCGAGGGCGCGGTAGGATCGAGTAAATACGGTACATTGGCACCACTGAGAAAATTATGTACGATGCATGTGTAGTAGTCGTGCATTGAATAAGTAATGCACACACTTTCGTTTCCACTTTCTTCAGTTTGGGTCATATCAGTGTAATTACTCGAACATATAGATCAGCACCAACATAATTTTTGAAGACCCTATCTGTCGTGAGATATGTGCTTATCTCAAGCAATCGCGCATACCAATAGTAATACTAAAGAAAAATACATGCTGCATTTGAACCTGTGAATACTGTACATTATGTTTGTGCTCTTGAATACACGAGTCACCTATCGTGAAGGCACTACAATTGTTGGTAGGAAAGACATCTACGAAGATTACAATTTTTTTCTGTCTAGCAAGCCTTTCTCTGCCTCAAAGGCTTCCACAGAACTGATCTGCCCCATATTTCGAGCAGTTTACATTCGTTATAGTTATAGAAATTGAGTTTACTTTAATATTTACTCAAGGGAACTGAAGCACTGCAATTCTGTTGCCACTGTGATGATGATGGGTGGCAGTACACAGATATGCGAAGTCCTTGTGCTTGCGGCATCAAATGCGCTTGTGGCTTGGTTTCACTCTTGTAATTTAAATTTTGTTTTGTTGAAAAGAATAGCACATTGTGAACTTCATGAGCCTGCTTGAAATGGTGCGCCTCAGAGAGTAAGGGCCAAACCTCATAAGCGCAAAAATGCACGTGACAGCGACGAGCGACGCGACGTAGATCGTCTTCGCGCGATCAGTCGCTAGCGCAGACAAACCTCATTCCCGCGACGGCTTCGTCGAGCGAATTCCACTGTTGCTGGCATGAGGCCGTCTAGTCGCACCAAGAAAATCGCGTAGCGAGCGGTATGCAATTTAAAAATAAGATATATCGTTGTGTAATGGAACGGAAAGTGTTTATTATTGCCTTGCAGCACTTTTTATATGCACATGCGTAATAAACATTGCGTTGTTTCTTGTTGCGCATACGTGACTCGGGCAGGTTCACGTGCACCTATGTAGTCTTTGTCTTTTCCGGTATTTCGCTATTGGCTGCTTGAGCCCAGCACTTCCGGGCGATGAGCGACGGTTTCCAAATCTGGAGAACCGAGCGATCGCGCGAGAACGAGCACGCGATACGTCGCGCGAACGTCCTGTTTCGTCGCTCATAGCATCGCTTGTCGCTGTCGCGTGCATTTTCGCGCTTATGAGGTTTGGCCCTAAAGGTCGCGGAGTGCGACTGTTGAACTTGTTTAACCCTTTACTGCCAAATGACGGGAATTTGCAACATACCGCAAAACTTTGAGCAAGCAAGTCACTAAATCTGCCCAGCCTTTGAAGTAGACTGTTACGTGCTCACGGGGAATTAAGCTTTCAGCATGAAAAATCTAGTGCCGTCTCATCCAAGGTTTTTTGTCCAAGAACCGATTGTTTTGTAGCTGATAGTGGAGAGTGCGAAGCACGTGCAACAGCTCTCACTTCTTCGTTGTTTTTTTTTTATCGCCTGGGTGAGGTTAGTTCTATTATAAATAATTTTGTTCATTTGGTGTGTATGGAGGCACGCGACATGTTACAAAGTTCTGAAGCATGTTTTTTTTTTGCAAGGTCCTCGCTTTTGTGGCGTATTAAGAACTCGCGACATACATAAAAGTATGCATTAAAGTTGCAATTCAGATAATTTATCTATGTAATCATTTAAAGGTAACTATTTAAAGCTCGAAAATGAAAACAACATTTACTTTATTTGGCAGTTTCATAGTTCAGGCATTAAAGGGTTAATGATTAGCAGTTTTCAAGTCAGAGGGCCACTCAGAGCTGAAAGGACGAAGCTTATAGGCATAAATCTGTACAACCCACAATTGCCATGCTGGCTGAAGGCCCATACATGGCTGCTCCTAGAGACACTTGCACCCGATTTCCTTCAAGTGTATTATTATGAAGCTTTTCGGTTATAGCAGAAACAGACCAAACTGTGGGGCCCACCCACCATGACAGTTGGCGCCTGGCCGGGCTGTTGTGTGATGATCAGCTTTTGGTCCACCAGGCCTGGGCCCCGGATGGGTGTGTGGTACTGAACCAGTGTGGGCTGCATCAGGCCATTGGGTCCTATCGTCAGCGGCTGGGCAGTGGCTGCAAAAGCAGGGTTGCGTCTCGGTATCTTTTCCAAAATGGCTAAAAGAAAGAGAGAGGCAGCAAGTCAAGTGCATCCAACAAGTGCTATTACTGCTCTACTCTATCCCTCTCATGAGTGGTCAAAGGACCAGTGAAACCCACGATCCAAAATTTATGATGAAAAGATGACTGCGCACTTATCCAATTTGAACATGCTGCTACGAGAATTTCTTGAATATGCGCATTAATAAGGAAGCTACAAGAGCCAACATTCTCGGCTGGTTTCAGTTCTTCGCTCGGACTCGCCACCTTTAAGGAGAGCAGGCATAGCACGGCGTCCTGACTGTGCCCCTATTGGCAATGTAGCTTGACTTCAGCGATTGCATAATAGGCGAGTAGCTAATGACTGAGCGAGGCTATTTGCATATGTTGATTGTGGCAGTTGCTTGTAGGCAGTGTGCTCAGGAAGTGCTGTGCACAGCAATTATAAGGTAAAAACAAACATGCAAGAGGCGCGACCAGCTAAATGGGCAGCCAGAACTGTATCACCGAAAAGGCCAAGGCACAGTTTTGCCGTGTGGAGGGCCAATCAAAGAAGTCAGTGCTAGGTCGCCCACAGGCAAGATTACATCGTCGTAGAAGCCTTTAAAGGGACGCTTAAGAGTGAAACGCTTCTCTGCGTATCAGTAAAGTAAAATTTCACAATTCCGAGAACTGCAACACGACACTTTGTAAACAAGAAAAAGTGCAAAAAGAAACTACGGGTGGAGCCGCCACCTTGAGATTCCCGTGCCAAACACTGTGATGTCATAGAATTTTGAAGGTGGGTCCTACATAGAGTCTAATCGATGAAACTGAAGTATATTCTAATCTGTGGGTGCCATAGACCTAGCACATGAAGTTTCTGAAAATTTTATTTAGCCAATGTTGCAAAAATAGAAAAAATACCATCGTGGGATTTCTTATAAATCACATGCAGAGATTACGGTACAAAATTTTAAAAATAAAACTTCAACATTGATTTTCTCAGCTAGCAATAACTTATGACAATAAAACTTATGATATTAGAGTTCTCAAAGAGCAGTTTATCAATCTAAAACAACTCATTGTTTCTCTCTAGTGTCTCTTTAGGTACAGCAGAAGGGTGTGAAAATGGTTTTGAAAATGTGTTATCTGCATGGCCCGCAGAGCTGTGATGAAAAATCTGACCGCTGCAACCTTCTACACGAATGAGCACGCTTGTCTGGGAAGAGCAAAAAATAAAAATAAAAAATTAGGGCCGGTTTAATGGCCCTTTGTCGACAAGATTCTCTACGTTTTATTTTTTAAGGGTACAAATTCGAGCTGCCTATTCCTCGTTTAAAGGTTTCTGCATATTATTAGGAACACCTCTCGCAAAAAGGATTAAGCTTGAAAGAGGTCTGTGTGTACCTCTCATACTCTCAACGGCAAAGCAATGGCAGCCAATCAGAAGCTAAGAGGTGGTGACAATAAATTCCATCTGAAAAGTGGAGCAGCGTTCTTGTCATTACTAGGCATGATTACATATTTTTGCCTAGCTAGCTAACGTAACCAGAACTGGGAATGCATGACAAGAATCGCGCAGACTATGTGTCTCGATTTTGTGGCTCTTTCATTAGGTACAAGCTCCTATCCCTCTGGACACACACCGTTTTGTGTGTCTGTGTGCTATTCTAACTTTTGTTCCCACGCTGCATGTGAGCCCTGCAACACTTTTACAGCATAGTCGGAAAAAGCTGCTGATCAGTAGTCGAAGTTTCGGAGAACACGCAAGCCAGACGTTATAGGGCGGCACACAGCCTGTAGTTGACAAATAATTCTCAAAGAGAGTGAGAAATCATTCCCTCTTCTCTCTACAAACGATGCCACATACCCAAGTCAGTGGCCATTTGCCGATTTGAGCCCCCTGCATGAGCTGTGTAGTTACAGTGGTCGCCACAGGATGACCCCAGGTGCCCCCGCAAGCACTAATAGCGATCTCACTAAAATTATGGTGCGCCTTTCAAAAAAAGAATTAATGTATGCAAGGTCACGACGCGTTCTGACGAAGACACGCATCTTCCGGCCCCGCGTCATCTCCCTCCCTACGTAGCTTTCAGCAGGCTCGCTGATACAGAAGGAGAGAGAAAGTGTTGTATCCTGCAAAAAATCCCCGTAACTCTGTTTATACTTGACAAGTTTTAAAACTTTTGCAGCAGTTTATTTATAAGTCAATAAGCTTTTTTTAACGAAGCCATTTGACTGTTTTTTGAAAAAGTGTAGCAGTGCCCCATCAAGAAAAGAAAAAATGGTAAAGGAGTTAAAATAGCACTGACATTTAATAAATCTTATGCATGTTTTTTTTTTGTTAAAAAAAGTGCATGTCTTCCCATTCCGCACACATAAACATAAACTACCTGTGATTACCATGAAATGGTGCACCAAAATAAGATAATAGGACAAGACAGAAACACAAATGCCATCTTATTCAATCATAGTAATGAATCCGTACAAACTCACATAGGTGTCAGCCCTAAATAAAAACGCAATATTATTTAGAGAATATGTGGGAAAAAGTGCCCAATTAGTTTTCAAGGAAAGAGAGTAAATCTAAGGGCTCATTTTCTTTGTTAGACACATTTTTAATCACTACACAATATGAATTATTTGTTAGTTCTCATTAACATTTAGCTTTCAGAAGGCACAAACGAGACAAAAGGCCACTAAAATAAATGGGTGTGCTTGGTCACAGCAAATGATCCAAGAATGAGACTTCTGTACTTGGCTGCTAGAATTGCAGTGGTTTCTTGGTTGAGCATCCGATACGTCTAGCAAGAGTTGCACCGTCCCCACCAATGGCCAGGTTGTATTTTCATCCACTTTAATATCTTCATATCAACTTCACATCGATGAGCAGAAGTACAGCGCTTGTGTCATCCCTTCGTGTCCGTGTTGTTTAACCTTATGTGCGCTGCCACATTCCGTAATACCTCACCAACTAGCCCGCAAGCACGTTTCAAGCTTTCACTAGCTTGTAAATAACAAACAAAAATAGCTCTTGACCAGCTCCCATTCTTTGCTAGTATCAACGCCAAGGTGACTTTCTCACATGCATTTGTGCTCCGTTTCAACACTACCGCTGCCCGCTCAGACCACTAGCAAGGAGTAAACAGCGTACCCTGTGGGGTAGGCTGCAATGTAGCAGCTGTAGCCTGCTGCCGGCCTGCCGCGGCGGGCACAGGATGGTCGGGAGGGTCAATGGCCTTCGACTCGAGCAACTTCTTCTCCCAGATCTGCGCCAGCAGACAACCATTGCGTTGGCAGTGGGACGACGAACACCACACAGCAAAAGCTTACGAAATGCAGGCTCTACATGAAATGCAAATTTTGGCTCCATTGGCGCGTAATGCTCACAATTCAGCTGGTGACTGTATAGGCTGCAATACCAATAGATTTGGGCACTTGTTTGGAGGTTATGTTCCTAGACAAGGCGAGAATAAAGATTCCTCGAACATTTCGTGTCCCGCAGCTTGTGCCGTTTCTGTTCCATGATGCAGCTAAACTTTAAAGTAAAGGCAAAGAAAGCAGTGCTATAACGAATACAAAAAAAAACGATAATAAGACAAGACACACACTGTACCAAAACCAACTCGCTCGCTTATCTGTGATTCTGTGAAGTTTACAGGCTGTGGGCTTCACTGCAAATGAGAATTCCTGCTCTGTTCGTGCATGATGCTTCCTATTTATTGGCTAGCAGGTTGTGTTGCCAGAATATGTGGGAGTATAGAATTTAAAAAAATTTTGCATCTTGCAAACTTTGCCAAAATGTGAAGACTGCAGCAAATAGCCTTCGATTTCCCGAATACAGCCTCTTGATAACTAAACTTGCTTAAAGCCTAAGCGACGAATGTCAGCTCCATCCACTAAACCTGTGAAAGACACTCGTGCTAGCTGGTTTCCGCTCTACTAGTACTGTTTTCCATTAACGTAAACACTACACATACTAAGCATTAAATGTTAGCCACTGTTACCAAAAACATTATGTTTTACTGAGTAGTGATGGTAGAGTTCCCGGCAAAATTTACTCGGCATCTAAAACTAGCGACACAATCAAGTGTCTGACGTAGAAAAAAAAAGAATCTGTGAGCGCTATTAGATGAAGCATTAGTGCAAATTTTCTTGGGGAAGGACAGTGATGGCTTCAAGCGAGGCAGACATTTTTTTCTTAGATTCTCACCATTAAGGTATAAAAAAACCTCTGGAGTGGAAATTATGCTTAAAACGTGAAGCCAGACCGTCACTATATTACTTTAGGCACAATAAGACATTAGCAAAGAGCTCAAGAATAAGAGCGTTTGGCTCACACACTCTACAAATTTAATAGAGGTAATTTGCTCTTAAACATGTGTCCTGACGTAACTGGTTTTCTTAAGAAGCCTTGAAGTGTTGGAATATGTTAGTACAGAGCATGCTACCTGTAATAATTCATATTTATCACGTCAGGACCAGCAATCTCTTATAAGTTTAGGCTAGCATTCACATTAGCAGAAGAAAGGCACTTTATTTCGAATACGGTATCCCATGAGAAAGCGATGTTTTAATGTTGACTCCAGGCAAATGCTGGCTTAGCATCTCCTGCCAAGGCATAGTGATAACTCCCACTCCAGAATTTTTTTTAAAGCTCCTTGGTTGTAACCACGTACAGCTTTCGCGGCAATGACTGGGATGAAAATGTTTTGGCTACATTCAAAATCTCAAAGAGCACATTCATGCTGCATGCAGCTGCCACCTTCGAGGCCTTGACTATTATAACAGTGGCCAGTAACTGCCAACATCATGCGGTCACACCGACAACAAAGAGATACAACTGAAGGGGAAAAAAAGTGGCATTGACAACATCGTATTGAATTACAAAAACTGTCCCAACTATGCACGACACAATGACATCAATGACCAGAATGCCTCAATTGATAACAGTATTTTTTCACAATGCTGAGACTCGTGAGATCTGTATTTTCCATTTGCCTATTGTACTTATGTCATGGTATGCTGTTATTACTCTGTTATTATTGTTATATCCTGCATTGTTCTTGCATTAAGTTGAAGAAGTATAATTAGGCTATGTCAACTTTATATGTGCATGCCCCCTGCACTAATGCCACAGCGGTCTTGCAGAAATTTTGAAATAAGCAAGGAATAAAATTACGTGACCTGGAAACAGCCCTGAAGTCATGGTCATTGTGCGAAAACATTGTGACGAACAAGGTGGGAAGCAAGATACAGAAGAAGAAGAAACAGAAAGCCTCCGCTCTACAAAAGTAAAACCTGTGTGCCGCTGCCAAACGCAATCCTTCAATGTTGCGAGAATCGGCAGGCCTCACTGCACGTAACAGCTATGCCAGATTTAGCCAGCATGTGGTCGTGGTAAGAAAAAAAATCGGTGGTCAGCGGGTCTTTGCTTGCCGCCAGCCACCCGACAACATCACAAGTGGTAGCACAACACAGCGACATGCGTATTTACTGCACAGCAAATAACGAATACGATCCCGTTGCTCACCTGACGTAGCTCCTGAAGAGCCTGTTCGTCCACGCCTTCATCCAGGAAGACGTCCTTGACTCCATTTATGACATCCTCGATGACACTCCTGTACAGCTTGGGCTGCAGCAAGAATCGCAAGGACAAACAATTTATGTCAGGGAAAGCATAGGAGCCATTAACTGTGCTTTTCAGCTGTAGTGTAGTAATTGGCACAATTAATATAAATTAATAATAATCATTTTGGGGTTTGACATTCCAAAACCACCGTATGTGACACCGTAGTGGAAGACTTTGGAAATTTCGACCACCTGGGGTTCGTGCACTTAGATCTAAGCACACGGGCCTCGAGCGTTTCCGCCTGCATCAAAAATGTGGCCACCTCGGCAGGAATTCGATCCCGCGAGCTGTGGGTCAGCAGCCGAGTGCCTAGGCCGCTGAAACCCTGTGGTTGGTTATTGATATGAATTGAAATGGATGAAAAAAGTCATCGCAGTTATGATACTGTAGAGTCTGAATTCGTAGCACACACTTTTTAAATATCACTCATTGTTGAGAAAAAAATGGCTGAGACTATTTTGTCTGTAGGCACATGGTTTACGTAAAAAGGACAGCGCCGTGTGAAGCGCAAGTGGCTCAGACAATTTCGTGCAGACCATTTCGCATCAACCTTAGCCGGAGCGTAACATCACTGCCTTGCAAACTAAGAGACCGCAGAAGGCAGTGCGTGGGTGCATTCCACAACAGCCGCCGCAGACAGGCCTCCGCTGATGCAGCACTTTTACTTCCATATATGGTATCAGTGGATGCCCTCCTTGAATACCTCAGTGATGATGACATCGGCAACTGCAGGACAACAGGCACAACTGTGGTGCCATGAAACCTGATGTCCAGCCACTGTCGTCGTCCCCCCCACCCTTTCACTCTCCTTGCTGTACCTACATTCCATCCCCCACTGTGCTCTCCGTTCACTGTTTTCTATACTTCTTCACTTTGCCGGTAACGACACCGTCGCTCAAGTAGGGATGGGCATAAAAGCCGCGCTTTAAAACACCCGTTCTGTTGATGGGATCCATACCCACAACTTTTGAATAAAATGTTTACCAACACTTTACCAACTCGGCAATGACAGAAGGTAGTTCCTTGTGCACTACGTTGGGTATCTCCGTATGTGTAATCCCTGGGAGTGTTGGTCAGCACCACTTGTAGCCGAGACGGTGAGTGTGGAACACTGTTTATCGCCAGAAGGAGCCATGTGGCATGTGATCAATGCACGAAGCGGCAGCTGACTAATAAACCCCGTTTCTCTGAAGTGTGTATCAAAAGAGAATCCTGAAAAAGAATTCTAGTATTGTTTAAGAACAAACAGAATCATGGAGTTTGAATGTGCTGCAGTCAAGCACACAGACATGCAACACGTACACATTGGCTAAGTATCCATAGAGGTGCTCCCAAAGTTGTCACGTGACGAGGTCAAAGAGCGCCAACAGCCACGTCACCATGGCTGCCGATCTGATTGGCTGTAGAATGGGCGGAAATAAGATCGGCTGGTAGGGTGGTGGCACCTGTCGGAGCAGACATGAACCGCTTTGTCCCTGTTGCCAGACGCCGTGCGTGCTCCCAGGCGCACAATGTTATGGCATCCCAGACTGCGCGCAACCTGTCGACGTGCCATCTCGGAAGTTTAGACTGGTATAAGCTAAAAATAACTGAACACGCTCATGAGAGCTCTGCGATCGCCAGCGATGCCAGCATGCCTCAAGGGTTGAGAAGGCCAGGCAGGGGTGAGAAGGAGGGCATGATATAATTGTCCTTAGTGGCCTTGCTACATGGTACACGGCGTGTCACTAAATTTGTGTTGCGAATAGTTTGATAATGATCTAGCCTAAACACTGACAAAACTTCAAAAAACTATTTCAGGAGCCCTTTGAAGTGCTAATCTGAGCACTTGGTTATGTATTTGTTACTTGTAAAACTAAAAAGAAAAGACTCTCTTGTTGTTTTTATTTTAGTTTTTTCTTTGTATTAACACAGGTGTTTCTGGGTGCGGTTTGTAACCTTGGGACCTCCTCCTGCTTATTTATCCGATATGTATAACATTTCTGATGCCAATAAAGAAAGGTTGTGTCATGAGGCTATTTAATGGGTAAGCTCTCGTGTAGGTTCGTGTAAAGCAAAAACCACCGATGACATAACCATCATCGAGAGATGAGCCGACGAGACCATTTGCTTCCATCAAATCCCTAACGCTCAATATATTTCAGAAACCCTTAAAAGACAAATAACAGACAAAGAACACAGCATTAATAACTAGAATAAGGTTAGCAGGAAGACCAAACGACTAAAGACGTGAACAAAGTATGGAAATAAATGTTTAGTGGAAAATAACCCTTATCACAACATAGCGGGACGCGGTGCTTGCAGTGGAGGCTCTGCTACCAAGGCATGGACGCACTCCCGCAAACGGTGACAGCGATGATGCGGTTGAGACGCTCACATCGTTGACTGGCAGGGAAGGAAGCTTCTTGATGGTTGAGGTCAGTGACTTTTTAGCGTTCGGCAGCCGCAGCTCGCACACGAAGTCGGAGACGTTTCTTGGCCAACGCCAGAAGACCAGAACAAGCCTAGCCCACGCCCAGCGACGAGAAGCAGCTCTGTGTCCAGGTGGGAGCCCGCAGCGACTTTGATGCAGAAGCTCTGCTGGCCGCCACCCCTGTGCCCTGGCCACCTTCTTCAGTTGGTCCCGACTCAGCCACGTCTGCCTGGCTTCGCTGGTCTTCTCCCATGCCTGTCTTGAATCTCCATGGAGGCCCCTTATTGGCTTCAAATCTTCACTCCCACGCGCGCACAAGCCGAGCGTCATCTTTGTCGTCCTTTTTGATTCAGGCTGATGGCATCACGCACTTTTCAAACGTGCACAATCACACCACAGGTTGACTAATTGAATTCGCTCGACGTTTCTTGAACCAGTTTCACAGCTCCTTGCACTTAGTGCACAAGTGGCTGAAGCTCGAAGGAATGGCACTGCTATCACATTTTGCAGCATCTGTCCCAGCAGGTTACCGCTTGTCATATATGCGTTATTGCTTGGTACTCATTTGCATCCTTACTGTTCTACAAAATCGTCTCATAAAACTGAGGATTATCAAATCACGGCTGCCTTTATAAGCCATCATCAAGACTGTACACTTTCGAGAAGGTGGAAAAGACAATCTTCCTAAAACTTCACAGCTGCGTTATTCCCTTCTTGGCAAAATTACGCCTCCATCAAGCCTTTTTTTTTTTTGACCCAGTTGTGGCTACACATTGACCAAGTATGCATCGAAGTGCTACAAAAGCTCGCATGTTAGATGCGATAGATGCGACATTGTGTTATGTTTGAATTACTTGAGATTGTTACTGAATCCCACTTCAGTTCTCAGATTTCATTACGACACAATACAAATTCCCAATCACACATTCATTAAAAGGTTATTTATTGACTTATTGTCGCAACTGTTACAAATCCTCACCATCAGCACCACTATGAATACTGCTAGATCATACCCGATGTGTGTGTCCACATGTTGCTTTGTCACACTATGTTGCAGAAACAAAATGTCTCACAAATAAAAACGACAAGCAACGTGATGGTGATAAGAAAACAATGGAAGTTTTGTTATTCAAAACAATTATGTGGTCATGAAGAACACCCCAGTGAGAAACACCGGATTAATGAAGTCCACGGCATAAAGGGCATCAAGAAATTTTCAAGGATATCTCCCAACTACGTCTACGATTCTAAGGCTTGCATTGGTCCTGCGACACCAATCTGTCCAACAGATTTACAATGATACTAATCTGTGTAGTCGCACTACATACGAGCTGCGACAAAGTACTGATAATTGACGGTTATCTAAGCCTGTGCAGCAAAGCTGGTAAACGTGGAATCGGCTTATAAAATACAACCGATCATAAACACTGCACAGAGGTGCTATGTTACCATGTTCCACCAGAGACCATGGAACCTCACAGATTAGGTGAGGATCACAAGTACACCCTCCATCGATGACATTTAAGCGAGCCCAAGCCAATCATTGCTGGCGAGGGTGAACATTCTGAGAGCAAGTGTACAATATTGCGCCATGCTTCAGCATTTTTCTTAAAGGGGCCCTACAACTCTTTTTGAGCATGGTCAGAAAATGCAGACAATCGGTAGTAAAGGCTTCCGAGAACATGCGAGCCAAATGTTATAGCGCATCGTGCAAACTGGAATTCACAATGAATTATCAAAGTCAGCTAAAAATTGCTTTCTCTTTCGAAAAGTGACGGGAGAAGTTCAAAAATCACTCGTAGAAGGCCTTCTATTAGCCATTATTTAATTCAAACATGGCTCACTTGTAACGTTAAAGAGATCGCCACGGGAAACCGCGACTTGTTCACGCGTGCATGCGCGATCCCACTGAAAAAGCCGTGTATTCGAAAAAAAATTTTAAAAGGTGCTCAAGGTCATGCGCGCGTGACATATTTTCTTTGGCACTGCCATCCCCTCTCTGCTTAGCTTTCAGTGCTTTCGTCAGGACGAGAGAAGACAGAATGTGATTGCAGCATGTGACAAATTTTTTTGACTCCGCTCATACTGGACCGATTATTAAAATTCTATGTGGCACTGAGTTCGTGAGGCAATAAGCTCTTATAGAGAATCCATTCAATGGTTACTTGAAGAAGTGTTTCAGGGCCCCTTTAAATCTCGATTCCCTCGCGTGGATTTCATGTCTCATTGAGCATGGCGCTGCAGCTCTTATTGCTTGTGAACATACATTCAACGGACCTCATATTCCAAAGCAAACTCATTTTTCATACCCTACTTACACTCTACCTTTAATTTTTAATGCCTTCCTACCATAAAACTGTGCTACCACAATGCGGTCACGTTGTACAATACCAGGCTGCATCATTTCCTGTCATCCCACACACAATGCCATCACGGAGTATCATGCAGATCAAATGGGATTAAACGAGCTAGTTATTAATAGCTGTCACCTTTTGATACCCAGGTGTTGCGCAGTGACACTCAGATGAATAGATTACATATCACATGCGCAAACATCTAATCTATTAGAAGCTACTATATATAGTCGTGAGCAATACGAGAAGGAACACTTGAAATTGCCTTTTAAAGGTCATAGCAGATAGATGCAGTTGGCAAGAAAGAGCATTCCGGACATTAGTGCTCAACGAACAATTCAATACGTCACATTCATATCAGCACATTATGAGTAGTCATTGAATAAACACCGCTTCGGTGCTGCAGCTCATACATTGCTCATGACAGTAGATTCGGTGCATTACATTCAAAGATATGCGGAAACAAACTTAAAGTTCCAGGTCACTTATTAAGTACCTAAGTGAGGTAATTTTATGGTGAATT
Organism: Rhipicephalus microplus; assembly: GCF_043290135.1. Lineage (NCBI taxonomy): Eukaryota > Metazoa > Arthropoda > Arachnida > Ixodida > Ixodidae > Rhipicephalus > Rhipicephalus microplus. Next base: position 195,855,935 of record NC_134705.1, on the reverse strand, counting down.
TTCTCCATGATACAGACAAGACCACACCTATTGAGTTGGGAGTAGCAGGTGCCACTCATTGTAGATATGGAAACTAGTTGGCAAAATACTTTGGTGACTAAAACACTGCTTTTGAGCAAGGAAGCACATAAAGTATTAATGACTTTCATATATCAGTAGAGAATTACATTTTGTGAAAGACACTGGCAATAATATTCAGCGTCTGACATGCACAGGCACCTGGGATTTCATGTATAACGGGAATGCAACACATGACTGACTCATCTCATTCACTTCTAAATATCATCGTGAGTATGATCCAATATTATCGGAGTGTAATAGCGATGGCCCAATTTATTTTACTCAAGTCATCATTGTCATGTCCCAATGATGATTAGTGTATAATTTCATATGAGCTGAAAGATACTAGTCGTTAAAAAAGCCATTCGTGACGAGTTTAGCAGAAGGTACAAACACTGTACTAAATTGGTCAAATGTTCAAACAACTATGAGAAGGCAGATGCGTTTCTTGTTTGTATAGAGAATACGAGCAAAGTGACACACTCCTTTTAAGAAATGTTCACCACCTCAGTACTTCGAGGTTGCTAAATAATGTTGTCCTGAAGTTTATATTGGCTTTTATCTTTTTCTTTTCGCATGCAGAGCAGACGACCACTAATGCATGAGCGACTGCGGTAAAAATTACAATAAACTACGAATATGACCCACTGAACAAAGGAAGCAGAATGAACTTAAACAAAGTGCTTGATTGGGCTGGTTGGTGCTCCATGGTAGACGAAGAAAGTGCCTAACAGCACAAACGACAGGAGGGGCTAGAAGAGACCAGAACAGAAGGCTGTTCATCAGTGGTCTGTTCTCGTCTCTTCTATTCGCTCTTGTCGATTGTGCTGTTAAGCACTTTCTTCGTCTATGAAGCAGAATGAATTAGTGAAGAAACCTTACAAAATGTTTTCCTAGAATTCAAATGAGAACAAATGAAAGGAAATCGAGTGGTGTTCATTTCATTACCTATACTACAGCATTTGCTAGCAAGGCAAACATTTTAATCAACTGTGACTGCACACAAAGTCATAAAATGCTTCGAATCTGCATTAGAAATGAACATGTCCCAAACTTCATCTTCGATTTAGCATAGATTGAACCGTTTACCCTGATTATAACAAGGTTACGATGAAAAAAAGTGTGCACCAGACAGTATGAATGTAGTGGCCCAACGGTGTGTGTTTTGACAAAGACATTGTTGAGCATGCTTATTGCTACTTATTTTCTAATTTGCACCTAAAAGCAAGCTTTGTTTAGGACTTGCATTGCTGATCCGTATTTGCCAAAGATACAATTCTGACACACTATTCGCTCTCGAGTAAAACGACTACGTATTTCGAATCTTCGGCGATTACGAATAGAACAAGTTTCACGCTCAGGATCCCCTACAACTGGCGCCAACCACGCCGACTCCAAATGCGTAGGATGACTGCACATGCAGCATACCTGCAGGCTCGACGAACTAGTTGACCGACGTTGAGTCGGATATCGCCACTAGTTCCTACTCTGAAAGTTCACGTGTTCTGCAGAGTGGACTGGAACAAACCGAACTGAGAAGCCGAGTTTTCAGGACTACACATCCACCGCATCAGCGCATTATTCACAGCGAACAGGCCCAAAGTAATCTGGGCCAGAAATGTTCGATGCAGGTCACTTTTCAGATGACAAACAGATTCGATTTCCGAAGAGATCACACGTAACGTCTCGGCAGACGGCTCGCTGCAGTGCATGGCAGAACTGCACTGCACCGAACAATGTCCAACTGGGCAACGGGCACTTCGCCGGACGTTGTGCGCACAAGCAGAGCTTCCGTGCAGTACAAGGGAGCCACTTTTCCACGGCCTGTGATCGAAGCAATATACGCGTAGCTTGGAAGACCGTTTCTCCGCTACATGCGGTACCTAGCGCGGAACTACTAGACCGGCGCCACAAAAACATTCGGGCGATTTTTGCCTTGCGTGCAGGCAAGCTCATCGATAGCTCACCCGAGTTCTTGGGGGAGATTTCACGGTGCGCCCGAGGAGGACAGCGGCCGGATTTTTCTCTCATCGTTTAGCGATGTTACTTTCGGGCGGTAAGTGAAAGTGTTTTCTCGGGGCCGAAATCGCCTGCGGCCGGCCTTTTGCAATCCATGCACGCAGTCTAAGCAAACAAACAAAAAGAAAAGGTGTTTTGTACTCACCACGCCGGCTGCGGCCATGGAACCCAATCCAGCGGTCTCCCGGTCGTTCTTTCGGGTCCGCAACTGCTCGCCAGGCTAAACTGGTGAGTCCTTCCCCACCCGATCACCGAATCTTTCCTCTTTTTTTCTCTTAAACCCCCGGCTCAGTCATGCGAAGCTATACTGCGAGGCACGGTAAATTTCTACTACGCCGACTGCTTTCCGTTGGCAACTGTCGTAAAGAGTTGCCAGACTGGACGTCACGTCGCTCGCAGCATTGTTGCCAGATTGTTTGCGTCCTTGGGCTGAAAGTTTGAGTGCCACGCCCACGCCTTCGTGGTTGTGCGTCGTAGTTGTAACAGAGTAGTTTTAGCCATTTCAGTGCTCCACATTGATAGTCGACCAACTACGACGCACGCAGCTTACCACCGGAACAACAAGGCTCATTCGCTGTGGCGCTATAGGCGACCACTCGGCAAGAACTGTGGCGTGAAAGTTCATTGAACTGCGGAAAGAAAAAGAGGGAAGACAAAAAAAAATGGAATGCGCGCGGGCGTGTTGAAAGTAGACAGACTCGCTGCCCCGCCATCTTCGACACAGAGCTAGACAGTTTAGATAGAATTTGTCAATTCAATCAAATTAAGCCTCGAGTCGTTGGTCTACAGTTGTCCCATCTTTAGACGAGTCATTCAAGCACTTCTACAGAAATGTCCGCGCACATTATTTATGCAAAGTTGCTCAAGGCTAAACTGGCCTTGAGTCACCAGCCATGATATTACTCTACGGGTAACCAGGGGTAGTGACGTGCATCTGGAGGAAACACTACAACATGCAGTTAATATTGTCGAAGAGTTGGCAGGGGAGGCGGGACTTTTATGCTCTCAGCCCAAGTCCGAGCTCTTTGTGGTTCGGGACAAACCCAGAGGGCTACATGCAAAACACTATATTCCGCCACCGCCGTTAGAGGTAAAGGTAGGGGGTAGGCCAGTAGCTGAAGCTCAAACGATTAGAATTCTTGGCCTACATCTGCAAACTAACAGGAAGAATAGGGTGGCCCTTGAAAAACTTGACCACGGTCAATGGTACTGTTAAGCTTATGAGAAGAATTGCTAACCGTAAGAGCGGGGTTAAAGAAAAATAACTCTGTAAGCTGGTACAGGCGTTTGTGCTCAGCAGGATTACTTACGTGACACCTTATATGAAGTTGGATGCTGCAGAAAAAAGCAAGGTCGAGGCTATGATCCGGCAAGCTTACAAGGCAGCGCTTGGGTTGCCCAACAACGCACCTAAAGAAAGGCTATTAAAACTAGGGGTATACAACACCCTAGATGAATTATGGGAGGCGCATCTAATGATGCAGTACGCTAGGCTTTCGACAACCAAATCGGGCAGGATCAAGTTGGAAAGGAGTGGCATTGGAGCAGAGGCTCCCACTGGGGACACTAAAATTCAGGTGCGGCGAGAGTTACATAAGGCCCAGTACATAAAACCTATGCCAAAAAATATGCATCCGATTCACCATTCGCAGCGCAGGCAGGCAAGAGCCAGAGCTTTACACGTTGAGTACGGAGAGTACAAAGCGGCAGTTTATACAGATGTTGCGGAACATAAGGACAAAGACGCTTTTGTGATTTTGGTGGTGGACAGGCGGGGATGCTTGGTCGCCTCTGGATCGGTCAAAACCGGCTCCTCAGAAACTGCAGAAGAAGCGGCAATAGCGCTAGCTATAACTAATTCGCAGTCGGATCTGATTCTCAGTGATTCAAAGACAGCCATCCGAAATCTGGCGAGGGGCAGAATATCGGCGACCGCCGCACGATTTCTGCATGGGGCCACGGGACGAGAAATTAGAGAAATAGAAATTGTCTGGGTACCAGCACACTCTGGGAACCCTGGGAACAAGGCGGCTCACCTGAATGCTCGAGGTTTCGTCAGCCGGGTAGGTGAGCCGCCAGTTCCGGGGAGGTCCGCGAGAAATGGGCTGGTGCCCTTCCATGACATAACGAATCCTTTTAAACTAGAGCGGAGGTTTTATCCACCCCCGCACAAGCGGCTGACTAAGGCGCAGGAATGCGTCTGGAGAAAACTGCAGACGCGATCTTATCCCAACCCTTATGTGTTGAACAAAATGTACCCGGAGAAGATTAAGCCGCAATGCAAATGGTGTCAGGCTGTGGCAACATATGATCACATATTTGGGAATGTAGCATAGTGCCGCCACCGGTGAATATTATGCGTGATCCCTCTCTTGAGCACTGGGAGGCCGTGTTGACCAGCTCAGACCCAGTCGTCCTATTAAGGGTCGTGGAGTGGGCCACACAGGTCGCCGCCAACCTTGGGTTGATGGCCATCTAACACGGAATCATTCGCAGTTGCTTTCTGACAAAATAAAGTTTTACCATCCATTCATCACTGTAGTTGGTGCCAGTTCATCTCAAGAATTCTCTACCGAGCCATACAGTTTTACAACATTAAAATAATGTTTAATAATAATACGAGAAATTTTACTTAAAGTGATGTTGTGGAGTTTTTGGAATCGACGTCGTGAACATTACAACTTTATTATTTACAAACAAAACTATAGATGAAGGCAGCTGTATAATTTTTTTTTTAATCTACACTCCTTACTCCTAACAAAGAATAAAGAGCATGGAAATTAATTGACTCTCAGTCAATACATTTATTACAACCTTTCCAGCCATACATCAACAATAGAGTGTGGCCGAACAAAGTACTACTGGCGAACTTACATCGGATGTCTCGCATCTGATCGATCCTTTAAGAATGAAATCACAGTACATGACATTGTGCGAATCGTGCATTCAAAGGCAGCTAGTGCTCGCTGGTACAATGCTAGAACAAACCATATAAACGCAAGATGTGAAGCTGTGACAAAGCTGAGTACATGTGCTTTCGCTAATGAACTCGCAACGTGTGCAATATAGTCCGAAATAGTGTCCAAAATGTGTCATGGGTCGACACCTATGGGTACAACTTATAAGAAGGCTGGAGACACATGTCCAGACAACCAAAGTGTGGCAACCGGCTGCCTCCAAGAATAAAAAAAAATTGTCAGTCTCTTGTTACCAGCAAGTAAGCAGGACCATTGGCCAACCGGCTTATATTGTCAGTGTAAAGTAAAATGTCCATTAAAGCAGGCTTGTATTTTTGAGGAGAAAATGCCACTGCATCTTTAAGTTGTGCTTGCTATGGAAGAATGTTGTTATGTAGCATCAGACAAACCAAATGTGGGCTTAAGCAAGACAATGATTCGAGCTAGACTTGGCATGTTGCACTGAGATTTGTAGTAGAGATAAAAAAAAAAGGACAGAAAACGAAACACCACATCATTCTCCATATTCACCCTCGCCACCAGCTACCACTTATATCTTCAAGGGGAAAGGCAATGATTTCTTTTGGGGAAACACCCCTAAGACAACACTTAAAGAATAGCCTAACAAAGATGTTTATTCTCTCTCTCTCTCTACATTCCGAATCAATTAAGTGAGCAATCTTAGTCTTAAAAAATCAACACACAAATCTTGCCATTGTATTAAGGCCACCATTCTTGCCTCCATTTACTTAAAAACTACCTTTGTCATCATACAGCTGCTTATCTGAGAATAAAAGCCTTGATATTTTTTCAGTTTCTGTAGCTGAAGAAACTTGAATTATGATCCTGATGTAAGCATCCTAAATGTAACAGAAAAGAGAAGAGTGGCTGTTTCGTTTGATTTTGAAAAAGAGAAGAGTGGCTGTATTCTCAAGTAGCGATTTTGAATAAAATCGCTACTTGAGAATAATTTCAAGGTATTCAAAAGGTATGAAAAACTAAAGCACACTGTTATGACCTAAGAGTCGGGCTTCGCTGGTTCTGCAATTACCGTTCACTCTTGCTGTGCACGCAAAGAATCTTACTTGTTCCTAATGCTCCAGCCGCGTTTTTATCTATAAAGTTACGAATACTTGGATGCAAACATCATTTCATAATGACTGTGAAAATGAAAACTTCGAGAACCACTATTCACTCAGCCCTAAGAAGCTATCGCAATACAAGTGTCCAGTGCTCAAATTTCTTTTCTTGGCGCAAAATAATGTAGAAAAAAAGATGACTAACACAAAAGCCAGAAACAGTACACGGGAATACAGGGTGGGATTTTATGTAAGGCAAACGAGACATTGCATAATGATGAGCTATGGGAATATAGGGCAAGGTAATGTTCCAACAGTGTGCGTGCATTTCAGCATAATGCGTGTGGCAGCCCGCCTACATTTCACTAGTGCGGAGATGAGTTCAAGTTTGATCAAGCAGCTAATATTTTGAATTCCGCAGGCTAGTGTGAGTTCTGTAATTACTACCTTAACATAAAATGTCTTATTTTAGTTTTCATGTAAGTGATTTGATCTATTTCTTACAGAAAGTTAGCTCAAGCATTCTGCATCTAAATGGGCTCATGTTATGTCTGCACTTGTCTTTTTAGTGCTACTTTGGATACAAGCAAATACAACAGTTATAACACAGTCAGTAAAAAAAGAAAAGCACATTCAGTCTCACAGTACATGCACCCCATATTAGAAATGCCGACAGGGTAAGAGTCTTGCAAGACTCTTACCCTGTTTGTGCAGTGTTTTTCGACACTTTTACCCCCTCCCCATAAACGTCCTTACGATAAAATACCAGTAACTTCAATTACTATAGCTAGTGCCGACTCGCCATACTAGTAAGCTGTATCTTGAAACACAAGTAGCTCTTTCATAGGCACAAATTTGTTTGCAGGAATAATAGTTGTCCACAGTGTGCAAGCTACTGGTGAAACGCATAAATCCGACATGCAGGCAAGCTTTACATGAGTAAATATTGTTGTTTCATCGACGCACTGTACAAAGCCCCGAAATCCATTTTACCGGGGCTACGAATGCAAAATCAAGTCGTGTAACCCATCAAAGCTCAACTTAGTCGCATTAAAAAGTGCTGCATATTTAAAACAACACTTCGATCTTGCACTGTCATACATGTTCTTTGTTTGAGTTTTGTTGGTGTTTAATACAAAGTAGCCAACTAAGATGTGACAGTGCCATCCTTCCTTGTTCTAGACACTCTTTTCATTTGTTTATGAGATATCAGTAACAATGAAATGCCATGCAAGGGTGATATTAGCCAGTAAAAAAAGGCTACCAAAAAGACTACTACTTGAGTTAGGGCATCTCAATGCACATTGGGTGAATAGTGTGAAGCATCACTTCGCTGCTAAAGTATGACATGAGACAAACACCAATGTCGGCAGACACAGGTCAGCATTTTTCCAATGCTCCCAAGCTCTTCTCACCTGTAGTTGCACTGCTAACAATGAACTTAAAGAGGCCCTGAAACACTTTTTTGAGTAACTATGGAATGAATCCACTGGAAAAGCTTATTTCCTCACGAATACAACATTGCAAAAATTTTAAAAATCTGTCCAGTGCGAGTGGAGTTACGAATATTTGTCGCATGCTGCAATTCCATTCTCTCTTCTCTTGTCCCGACAAAAGCGCTGGAAGCTTAGCCCGTAGGGATGGCAGGGGCAAAGGAAAACGTCACGTGCGCCTCGTGACCTTGAGCACTTTTTATTTTTCTTCGAATGTGCAGCTTTTTCAGTGTGATCATGCGTGCACGTGTGGACAAGTCGCGGCCTCCCGTGGCGATTTCTGTAATGACCGAGCACATCATGTTCAAATCAGCCAATGGTTCATATATGGTCTTTTTACGAGTGATTTTTGTGCGTCCTCCATGATTTGTCGAGAAAAGAGAAAGCAATTTTTAGCTGAATTTGATAATTTATTGTGAATTCCAGGCCGCATGCTGTGCTATAATGTTTTGCTTGCGTGTTGTCGGGAGTCTCTACTACCGATTGGCAGCGTTTTCAGACCATGCTCAAAAAGTGTTGCAGGGCCCCTTTAAGAATTATTACTAATTGGGTGAGTCAGCACAGATGCATATCTACAGCGTGCAGTAGCTGGGCGCACGTGCTTCCCCACAAGCGCAAAGGCACAGAGTGCAATGGAATCAAAACACAGCATACTTTGTAACAACTTTTCGAACGTCAGTGAATGCTCATCCTGCGTCATCTTTTCTCTGCACCTTTAGTAGAATATACAATTTACCCACCAACAGTACAATGTGTTCACTGCATCAAGACAACGTCTAACTTACCATCCACCAACAGTAAAATGGGTTCACTGAATCCTGACAATGTCTAACTTACCATAAGTTGCCGAAATTCCATGAGGATTTTTAATGAGTGTGAAGACATGTAAACAAAAAGGAACACCATGCAAATTTTACTTGACAACTTAGCATTTGTAATGAATTGAAGGAGACGAAGGCCATCCTCAAAATGAAAAAAATTAGAACACACGTTTTCCCCTGGTCTAAACACAAGGGCAAAATATGGGCGCTGCCCTTCCAAGATTTCGAAATCTCAAGCACTATTCGCTCTCGCCTCACAATGGCAGAAGATACAGAATTTGCGAAAATTTCATGGCTCATGACTCAGAATTTGTGATGCAATATTGTGGGAGCACATTTTCCAACAACCACTATGCACATCGCAACGCCACGGTCAATATCTTGCATAAAATGAGACGCACAATCACAGAAATGTCGATCTAGTCAAAGCAACGCACCAATGCATTCTGGGAGCCAAAAGTGTCTCAGCTAGTTGCTTTTGTTGACACTTCTCTTCAGTGAATACTCCAGCAAGCTTTGGCTTTGAATGAACAGACAACAAACTACCTGTAAACAGCTTGTGATAAATGTGTGCGCTGAAACAAAATGGCTATCAAGCCAGAACAATTGCAATGAACACGATCTCTACCACCGAGTAAGTACACAAGATAAACATCAAAAAATAAAATGGCACATACAATAATGACGTCAAATGGTTAACGTGTGCAGGTACTAAGGCATCGATTATGTACGTTTCTTCAAAATGACGCATACTCATCACGATTTGAAATGCATGCAACAATTAATAACTAGACAAGATCAGCATTTCAACACAGTGTGACCCAGATGATATCAATAGAAGGGTATCACCCACAAGTTGACCTATTTTGAACACGTAGGGAAACATACAAGGCAGACATCTGCTTTAACAAGAGGTGGCGTAAAAAACTAACATATAAATTGTAGAACTTTTGCTCCCACGCTTTTAGGGGGCTCTGAGAATGTGAAATCGCACTAGTACTAGCCTTTTAAGAAAGTAAAATCAAGCCCCCTCATAGAGAACATCAAAAAGTAAATGTTGCAAAATCATAAAAAAGCTCTCGCATTTTCCCAGCGTTCCTTCTTTATCAATTGTAATACCAAGTGGCTCATCAGGTTTCCAGCAACTGTGAAAAACGAACAATGAAGCGCAAGAAGAATAAAATTCGACAGGAATCGTCTTGTCACGTGACAAACCCAAAATCCGTTATCCGAATTGCTCTGTGCTCAGCATACGCACATCCATGATTACACGAGTATAACAATTGAATGCTTCTAATGTTGATAGCCCTACAACGACATCCACTTACGAGCGATCCTATCTAGTACAAACGCTTGTTGGTCGAATGACTGATGAGCAAATATTCCGCAGTTCAGCGCACATGGCCTTCGGGCCTTCAGCCTAGTGGCTACACTGCAATCTGATGGCAAACCCCAAGAGTGCTGTCTGACGCGTCTAGCCTCATCTACTTATGAGAATGGTCGAGAAAGGGTTGGGCCCCTTCCGAGCACCACTGCGGGGCCTTGGGGAATCTGAAACACAGAGGAGAGAGAGGAATGTGTTAAAAGGTGAGCGCACAGGCAATGGTAGAAAGACCTCCAATGCAGCAGAAACCGTGGCATAGATGCCATGGTACTAATACACAAGCAATTAAAGGAACACTAACGTCAAACGATGAATTCATTTTTAATGATGAATTATACTTTGAAAACGCTATTGTCAATAAGTTCACCTTCATAGGTCCAATAATACAACAGAAAATCAAACTTCTTTTTTTTTATCCTTGCGATGAAATCTCGCTACATGATGTCACGGATTTCAGAAAAGTTTCATTTGAATTTCGCCTACAAATGCTCAAAAATCTTTTATCATTTTTTTATGAAACTTTGGATGCCAAGTCTCTAATCCCTTAAGACAAAAATGTATTCATAGGAGCACTTACACAAAACATTTTTGCCTTTTTTTTTGCCGTAGGTATGTTATGACCCACTTATCACAGCTAGAAGCCTCATTCACAAGAGCGATGGTTACTTATTTAGAGTAGACGTTTTTAGAGAACCAAGTTTCAGTTTAGGTTTCAAAGAGCATTTAGTTAGGCAGGAGCAGTTCCAGTGTCAAGGTAAACGCAGCTGGCCACGTGACCACGCAAAACTGTAACGTAGGCGCCGCAGCAAAAGAGAGCACAGCCAGCATATGCAAGGCCACAGCCATGGAGCAAGAAATCACAGGTAGCGCAAGCGCAAGGCACATGCCAGCGACCTAGCCATCACAAGCTTGCAACATCAATTTGTTTACGTTGCTGCCTTGTTGATGTCAGCGTCGCGAGGGAGCTGCACATCTAGCCCAGTTACACGGCATGCACAATAGGATTGATTTTAAATATGTTCTAGGCTATATTTCCCCTCGATATCTCGTAGGTTTTGTGTATGTCTCCAGACAAATCTACCTCTTTCATTATTTCTCCTTCGAAATTTTGTGTCAGTGCTCCTTTAATATTGTTACAAAGAGATGACAGAAAACTGATTAGGAACAGCACACAAGAACTAGTTAGGCGCCATCAAAACCTGTAGCATCACGACGATTGGTGAGCGAACTTCAAGGTGGTGTCGCCACCAACCCCATTTTCACATTGCCCGTTTTCTCGCTTACCAAACAACTTGCGGCTAATGGGTTGATTTTGGCATTGAGGAAGAATAAACTACTAATGCATGACAAATTGATTTTCTCTTTAGTCTATCTTGAAGAAAACGAGGTAGGAGCAATATTTTGATAAAAATTAAGCTATTAAATTAACCAATAAGCAACAACACTAAAAAAAGAGAAGTCAAGTGACACACAATGATATATATTAGACACCAAGCTAAAAAAAAGTGAAGAATTAATTGCAAGAACAATCGTTTGAACTGCAGTTAAAAACAGGCTGTTTGAATCACTCAAACATTTTGTACAATGACACCCTAATTACGAGCTAATGCGTAAATGGTAAACAATAATATACTGCTGCTTCAGGTTAGTATGAATCACAGCTGATGCTTGGTCTCACTGTCTGATTTTGTTGTACACACTATCACCCAATGCAGCAACAAGAAGCTTTGATCTTGCTCAACATTCGAGTAGACAAACTACACAGTACAACACGCATCACACATGCTGCAACAGGTCCACGGGTTCAATGAATGCGCATGAATATTGTGCTATTGCATAACTAGCCTTCTATGACATGTGTTGCGACTCATTGCACCATGTCTTAACATCCTGGGTCCAGCTTTGAGAAAATGAAGCCAACACCACCATTCGACAAAATGTTTCTTTGTAATGCGATATAGAACACAGACATTCGTCAATAAGACACTCGGTCACTACATAAGATGTCAGCTCTGCCTACAGGCAGTACAGTTTGTACTACATGGAGGTTACACAAATGCCGCAACCATCCATGCATAATGTCACATCAAGCATGCGTGAAAATTTCAGATCGTACACTTCACCCTGTGGACACTCGTCTGCATCACTGGTTTTAGATTGAAAGCTTGTACATGCTCGTAAATTTTGTTAAGTATTCCGACTCAGTCAAATGTAAAGTTTCAGGTTCTAACAATGAACCTTTGTCTCTCAACATGCAGGGTATTTACATTATTTGAGAAAAAGTACTTACAGTCTGAGTGGACACGAGCTAGTATGACTGAATTTCATGACTGCATTTCACTGGTTAAGAACAGAGGCCTGGCAATTCTGTGAGAGAAGCTCGCATTCTTGTTTAGGTTGTAACTGATTAGAGTGCAACACTAGACCCCTTTACTAAGCAACTGCATTCCTAATGTTGAAAGCGAAGTGGCCTCTCTTATTTTGAATACGTCAGTCACATAATGACAGACTTGGAAGCTAACTTCACGTAAAGCTCGTAAGACGCCGTACCCGCCACTGGCTTCCCACACTTCAACCACTCGTCCTGGCTGATGCGGCTGTCGTCGTTCTCGTCGCAGAAGCGAAGAAAGTTGCGCCAGCACTTGCGTAACTTTTTCCTGCCGCCGTTCTTGAGGAAGCTCGCCCAGCCGCGTCGAAACTGCTTCCACTCTTTCCGCTCCAACACCTGCACATATGCGCCCGCATACATGCATACAAAAACTGGGCCTGCTCGGTGCTGAATAAACCCTCAGAAAGCCAAGCTGTAAGTGCAAGAGTGTTTGTGAGGGTATACTTGGACACCTTAGTCTCGTTTCGAGCATCATCACCATCACCATAATTCTGAGCATCATCATTACCATCATAATCATACTGATTCCAAGTTCCATCATGTTTCACTCCCCCCTCCTTCAGTTACATGACCTGCATGACACTAGACGGAAAGACAGTGCAAATTCAACTTAGAACAAGCCGGCTGTTAAAAAAGTGCACACAAGAAAAGAAAAGAAGAAAAAAAGTCCCTCCTTCACAACATACCAGCGCTCTTCTCCCCTCTTTCTGAGAAAGTAATTTATTTCAATTATACACAGATGAACCTTCATATAACAAAAAAATTACTGGATATAATGACATAAATCTAAAGCCACACGTAAGGCTTTAAAACTTGCTATGGCATTCACATAAGTCCACGAGAAAACACAATAAGTGGCAGTACCTGATTGTGGTTGACATCAAGCGTGGAGAACTTCCATCGCAGCACGTCAGCGCCTGTGGTCTTTGACCCAAGAGGGCTATGAAAGATGGACGTTTTTGATCATCTATACTATCAGCCAGTCACTTGTGAGTAAATTTCAGCAGTGCATAAATAGCATTCGCGATTGCACTGCATACGTAACAATGCCCCATATTTTGCATAGGGCATGTGCGCAGAACTGCTCACGAGCTCTATGCGAAATGTGGCATCCTGGATGTCACAGTAATGTGGCGTTATGAAATACTTCAACATAGACTAGACAAGCAGCCCTACAACTCGCAGTCACATTTTTTTACCTGTTTGACCTAACATGCTATTTGCAAGGCAAGACTCCTCTGCATACCAAATAGGCGACACATTATTCGATCATGTGATGTGTATTTAACATCTAGACAACATAACTACAATTGGTTCAATGAAACGACTGTCACAATATTTATGATATTCTAGCATTTTGCATTATTAAATTCAGAGTGCTTGGAGCTTCATTTACTGTAAAGAAAACAAAAACAAAATAGACATGGTGAATATGTGGCACCGGTACTTTTTTAACAGGGATGAAATTATAAGAAATATTCATTTTTTACTGCTCAATTGGAGATCACTAATCAATTGGAGATCACTAATTACTCCTAAAGAAACCGTGTTTTTCGGAAACAATGGAGGCACATCGTACCTGGTGGCTGCTTGCTGCTGCTCCCTTTCGAAGCTGTGTAGAAGTGCAGCTAAGAAAAGCTGCTTCTTCCTGAAGGGACAACCTGTGCGAGAAAACGACTTTTTATATCCCCATCTTTTAAATTCCTTCATTTACCCAGTTACCTCCGTATGTCAAAGGCATGAGTGCTGCAGAACAGACACTGTGTCAGTACAGCAAGTGGAAGCATTAACATGGATTAAATTCTGAAGCACTTAGTGCCAAAGCCAGATAAAGTTTAAAGCTGCTTAGCTTGACAACGCCAGCTTGATTCTTTCAGAGAGGTGTCCCACTCCTGGGGCCCCTGTTGTTTAAATTAGCATACCAATGCATTGAAATTATGCTGTACTTTGCTTCAGTGTTGATAGACAGTGTTTCAAATGTACTTGCTCAGTCAATAACTGTAGAACCATTACAATGTGTACCGATGCCTAAATGTGAGTCCAAAACCCACACCACTTCATTGTGGCTAACAGGGCGAAAACCCAGACATAGCGTCCTCACGTCGCCATGTCAGCGCTGTGCCGTGTCTACTTCTAGTATGCGTCCGTGTTTTTTGCGCTGTTAGCCACAATGAATCTGCACCAACCCGCTCAGTTTTCCCTCCCACACACCCCTTACCTTTGAAAGTGTCTCCAAGTAATGAGGCACAATCGGGCCGGGACGTGGACGTCGTTCCCCGCAGGGGCCGGCCAGTGCGCACGCTCACGCACCAGCAGAGGTTTTCGTGGCACTGTGCCGGCACGTACGTACGGCCATCCGGTTGGCACTCGGGCACGTAGATACGCGGTGCATCACGTTGTGCTTCCTGTGCTTGTCGCCGCGCAGCACCGCAATCCGCGGCAGTCCCCAAGGACCACGGTCCACCTGCGACAAATACAGCACAGACAGTAGCTACAGACACTAAAGGCAAATACTAAGTCGATGTTGATTGCTAAAATAGCGATCAAAAACCTCGTAGTGCTACTTTCATGCCGAGGAACTGCTCATTTCGAAATAAAATCACGATTTAGAGGTCCGCATCGAGTTAGCACACTTCAAATCTCCCGCCTGAAAGAAGTTTGTAACACGTCACTGTTGTCGTGCACAATGTTACCTGGCATTATTGCGCAGCCGCAGACACTAGTAGCAGCAGAGCAAAAGTAGCGGGAGCCATGGCAACTAAAACGGCCATTGAACAATTTTCTGCCATCTAGGAGGCCATGGTTGTGCCTGATTAGTTCAACTGGGCTCTGGTAGATAGCACCACCTATGCAGCCTAACGAGGCCAAAATAAACTTTTTTAACCACTCGTGCCCTTCCCCTTAGTAACACCACGCAGTTCTTCTTTTTATGCCGCGCAGAAACGGACAAGCAGCATTTTATTACATCTCTTGATGCACAGAAGGTTCCTTTTTTTTTTATTGCAGCCAGTTTGCTTACTAGTGCTTAATTGTAGTTGGAAGCTCTCACGTCATCAGGATCATTTCCAAAGTATCCCACTCAAGGGGCCGTTGTGTGACAAATTTAGCTTTATTTCTCAACAAGTAGGGCAGTGCTGTTGGTAATAGTATTGCCGTTTTAAGACGTTGTCATAGATTGAGCTTTCACTCGGACATAAATTGTTAGTATTTGCCTTGAGCGTCCCTTTAACAGAAAAAAACAAAACTAACAGCCACAGTAATTCGCCTCTTTCATTTTCCTGTGCTGCCTCTGCCATTTTTGTAGCGCTTTGGTTGGGGCCTGCAGAATTAGTATTGTTACATAGATAAAAAACGTTTCATAACTTTTCCGTAATGGGAAGGGCGCATGCACTGGGGCATCATGAAAAAGGTGGATAAAGTACAGCATTTCCTCAGTTCTCATTCTCTGTTGAAAACAATGTGACTGCGACAGAAACTGAGCTTACAAGTTATCATTCTTTTAGTTTATTGCAGAGTAGAGATGCTGACAACTGCCACGCAGAATGTGGCTCTTGATATAACTGCTGCCAGTCAATATCAGTCCTCTTATCACAAGGTTCACTAATGTAAGCTGAACAGACAAACTTCGAAACTCTCGTGGAAACACTAAACTCCAGGAAACAATTGGAAAGTGATATGTCACCTCAAAAGATGAGAATATTGAAGCACACATGTGATAGCATTGGCATTTGGGCATGAATACATCACACATGTCGAACACTAACCCGTGCTTGCTCCATCACCTGAGCTGTGATCTATGAAGTTGTTCATATTTTCTTGTTTTTAATGTAACATTCGCAACACCAATGGCTGTCTAGACCTAACAAAAAGCTCTGAAAGGTCCAGTATGACAAACAAGCACACATTTCAACTCTTCTGCGAAGGCTCCTTCGATTCCAAGGAGCCAACAGCTAAAGTTCATTGTCTATGGAAACAGTTTATTAATGCATCCCTTATGACAAAATTGAAAGCTCGAGATATATAGTATGCTGTTTATTTTCCTGTATATGTGGGCACTTCTGGCTAGTTATTAACAGCGAACATTGCCTCTAAGGCATTTTAATTTTGTTTTAAAGTAAGCGTGAGTGCTCATCTGAGTTGGCAGCACCTTGCAACATCTCCAATAGTATGACGTCGATGAAGCCTCCGTGTGATGTTTCACAAGAAAAACGAGTATTGTGAACATCACAGAAGATTCATAAGCCGCATACAATACAAATGACACCTGACAAGGACTATCACTCCTTGCGCCTCTCGTTTCGCTGCTCTCAAGGTGGTTTTGGCTGCGTACACCAGGAATGCTTTCCTTTTCCTGAAGAGACACACTCAGAACAGGCGTAACTCACACCGAAGCTCTCACAACGTTTTGTTCTGTATTGCAGAAGAGACTCTGATTTGAACGCTACATTCTCAACATCATGAAACCTTGGGCGCACGTAGTCTTAGGCACTTTCCCGCGATGGGACACTAGTTTTTCATAAATTTGAGTGGGGATTTCGAAGTGACACCAAAATCGGTTGCAATTAACGATGATGGCGCTATTCAAAAGACATGTTAGAGTATTTATAATTCAATTTCGGGATTACCAGACACAAGGCTACAGATTACAGTAAAAAAGTCACAAGCAAAAAGTTCGCTGTCAGATGTCCTTAAAAAAAAATGCACCAGGCTGTCACAGGAGATAATACGACTTCCAGTGCCACTGATAGCGGATACGAAAGCACGCTAACCTGGCTCTTGCGTCTCCTGGCTGTCCTTGTCTTCGTCCTCGACAGGCCGCAAGCCGTCTGGCCGCAGAGATCCAGCCAGGGCAACCGCCGCATCCGGGTTGCCGCCCTCTGAGTTTAACGACATGAACACGCGCAGGGAAACCACTGCGTTCCCCTCACATGCCGTGCAACGCGCGCGCACATGCACCGCAGGCCGCCATGCAGGGCCGGATCAAGAAGAAAGGTGCGACCCCCCCCCCCCCCCCCCGGGGAGGGGGGCATGCCACTGCATGATCAGCTGGCGTGCAACACTCGCCAAGTAAGTAAACCTCCCTGTTCACATGCCGACGTGCAACGCAATAGAAATACAGTACAGTCCAACCTCGCTATAATGAACAATGATATAGCAGATTATCGGTTATAGCGAACTAAATACGGTTTGATTAGCCACAGTTCATTCGTATGTATTTTATCCTTTTTATAGTGGAGCCAAGAATGTGAGAGACATATCTGTAATGAATGAACGTTTGGTTTGCGCGGGGCTCAAAGCTGGAAAGGTTGCATATTGAAAAATGCAGCCAGCGCCACTTCGAGAACACCATCGAAACAGAGAAGCTGATGCCTTCCTTCGTGAAGCTCATCCTCATCAACCCTTGGTGAACGTCTGAAAGCGTCACCCTCTTCGCTCAGCCTCAACACTCGGCTCCTGCCGCGTCTCTAACTCGTTCACCCTTTCCATAAAGCCTCACCTTTGCCCAACTTAGTGTGGCGTGGCCTCCTGCCCCCCCCTTGCCGACTCTCAATTTCGCCAGACCTTGAGGCCGTTTGAACAGCTTTGAAATTAAAAGTAAACTACCAAACATATTAAACCCAAATTATAAACCACACTATTTAATGTGGTTGTGCCATCAAAAATTTGGTTAAAAATGTGACTCGTAAAGTTTCAGAAATCACATCATCACATTACTAGACAAGATTACATCCTCTATAAAATAAATGTGGATGTGAGCCCGTTTTGTCCAACAACCTTTTCTTCTTTTGTAATTTGACCTTCACATGTTCGGGTCAATTTATCTTCAAATGTCACATGGAAACAAACATTACCTGAATACTGGGTTTGAAGGATAGAATAGTACATCTTGTATATAACATTTCTGCACAAGCCAGACAATTGATTTATAGGGCTGCTTTTTATCTGTAATCTTACAATGAATACTGGATATAATGAATTCATACTTCATCAGAATGAAGTTTAACTGTATGAACACTGAAACAGAAAAATTCAAAATGGCAGAATGAAGAAACTTGACCAACCAGCATCGGTACATCCATATATCTTTAAATACTACACATATTCATAAAAAATGATCCACTGAAACAGAAAAATTCAAAATGGCAGAATGAAGAAACTTGACCAACCAGCATCGGTACATCCATATATCTTTAAATACTACACATATTCATAAAAAATGATCCATAAAACTATTTGTATGTCTCTAAAAAGCTACCCTTGTATCCATTAAAAACTATCCATATATCCACATATCCTTAAAACTGTCTGGATGTCCATAAAGAACTATCCATACATACACATATTTTAAAGCTTTCCCTATGTCCCGAAATACAATAAAACTTGCACCACACTTTCACACTTTTGAGACACCATGCAGTAATAAATTGCTTTGACATAAAACCTCAATTAATTCTATTCTGATACATGACTCCAACTTTAAAACCATTTCAAAACATTATGAAATAAGTTCGCTCAAAGCTGTTCAAAAGAAAGTACTCGTTTCGTCTGCTGCAATTACCGTTGCAATCTTTCACTAAGACGAGCACCAAAGTCTGTGAACCATCGATCAATCTTGCAGCTGTACAAGACAGAACTGCTCTCATTCCAGCAACCTCATCATTGTCTTTATCTGGCTTTTGAAAGTCTGGTTGTTTTGATCCAACTAAAGAAAATTTTGTTCTATGATTGCCGTCCCATGAATCTCATACACTAAAACTCGACATAATGAACCCAAATATAACGAAATGTCGATTATAACAAAGTAAATGAAGAATAGTCTTGAAATGGATATAACATTGGGAATATACCTTTATAACAAATTTTTCATTATAACGAACCTATTTTCGAGTAGGACGTAACTTCATAATAATGAGGTTTCAGTGTACTGTCTTTTCTTCCTCATTCAAATAGCTTTTTTTTTTTTCCAGTTACAACACAGCTCTGGAGTTCCTTATCTGGTAAGTGATCTTTCTTTGCCTTTTCTTGGCGAATCAGTTCTGCATGAGACAAAAATGTGCAGAAAATTCTAAGAAAGGAAATAGAACAATATGCCCATACCTAGAACCAGGCAGTTAACAGCAATGTTTGTTTAACTGAATGATCCTGGCTACAAGATGCAGTCAAATTACCTATATTAGCCATCTTTTCGTCCACTTTCTTTTTGTTCAGATTTACATTACAATTTCTACTAATAATGTCCCCTATACCCCTCTGGGCATCAATGTCTACTAGTTCCCATTAATATCGTGTCTAACAAATAAAAAAAGAGCCCTTAAATTTTTAAATCTTTCCTCAAATAGACGGCGAGGGTCTCGTTTCGGCAGACTTGATGCCGTAAGGTAGTATGTGAGGAATTATTGCTCAGCTGTCAGCTTGTAACAGGATCACATGTTACGTGACACCAAGAATCACAATAATAGTGTTCTACACTCACCATCATGGCTGCTAGCAACACTGAATAACACGCCCAGGATTTAAATGCACATGTATACTCCATTGAAAAAAAAAAGTGAACAGGAGGATGACCGCCACTGTAGCCGAGTTGGTAGAGCATCGGACGCGTTATCCGAAGGCCGCCGGTTTGGTCCCTGCCAGCAGCAAGTGATCTTTTCTTGCCGAGTTGGAACAGTGCGACTGAACAGTGTTTTCACCTGCCAACATGTCTATTTATATGCATCACGTGCACATGAAAATATACATTTCCAGTCGAAATTCAGCCCTGGGTGTCTGTGTGCATGTTCTCGGTACCCGTTCAGTCACACTGTTCAAACTTGGCATGATAAACAAAACCAACTAGCCCGCCAGTGCAGTTAGGTGAACATCTTTTCATCCACTTTACTTCTCTAATGATTTACATTACAATTACTACTACCATTAACACCTATACTTTCCTTGTCATCACTAACACATACACACACACACACACACACACACACATATATATATATATATATATATATATATATATATATATATATATATATATATATATATATATATATATATATATATATATATATATAGGTATGGGATATGGCACAACGGGAGCGTTGTCAACAAGGATAAATCCAACAGTTTCGGGAGGGGTCCTCCCTTCATCAGGGGATGAGTTATAACTCATCTAAGACTAACTGGCCCATTGAATTATTACTCCCACTATATATATATATATATATATATATATATATATATATATATATATATATATATATATATATATATATATATATTAAAATAGAGGTGTTGTGCGTCGAGAAACGTTCAAACGCAGCTTGGCGAAAGGTGCTTGATGAGGCAGGCCTGGCTACTGGCGAGCGGAGTGCCCGAGCTACTACTACTGCCACCGATCGTCATCGTCTTCTTCAGCAACAGCAGAGCATCCGTTATTCAGATTCATTACAGTATATATATATATATATATATATATATATATATACACACACACACACACACACACACACACACACACACACACACACACACACACACACACACACACACACACACACAGTAATATTACCTACATAAATACCTGGTAACAAGAAATGCCATCACAATGTCGAAGCAACTTTCTCAATGATGTAGCAATGTTGTGTCAACATTACACATTACTAGGGATACAGAAGTTTTTCAGCACCCTTTTCATATTCAGTATATACAGGTTTTACTGAGCTAAAATGCCTCTGCCTTACTTTATTAGGTACTTTGTATATTACCACAGTTCCCCTTCGGAAATTTGTCTTAATTTTCTTTTTTCTCGGAGAGAGAAATGCGGTTAGAAACCCGTGAAATCACCGCTTAATCCGGCCCTGCAGGCATGCAGGGAGAAGGTGCTTACTGTCCACGCGCATGGGGCTCCCCTGAAGACAGTGCAGCCACTCGGAGAGCGACAGAAGCCGGTCCCGGTTGGCGTCGCAGTAGCGGGCGAGGCCCCGGGCGCACGCCTGCGGCTCCACGATGCGACGTGCCAGCCGCCGCAGGTCGCGAACCTCGTGCAGCTGCAGGGAGCCATCGCCGTCGACGTCCAGCTCAGAGAACTTCCACCTCAGCACTGCGGGCACACGACCTGCGTTTCGGGGGCAAAGCTTCTTGGGGTCGAGCCATTTCCGACGCCGTCCCTTGATAATGACGGCACTGACGATGATGAAGAACAAGCGCGCTCCAGATCGCCCATTCTCTTTCTGTCGTGAAATGACCGTGAAAGTGCTCTGACTCACGAAAGGCGAAGCGGCAACACTGACAACAAGCTGCAACTTCAGAGGCGAGAGCACAGCATGTGGCGGCTTGTCTACGCAGACGACAAGTTACCCTAAAGCCGCAGTAAGTGGTGGCCCAAAGGCAAAAGCAAATTTTATATATTGTACACACGCTTTGTCCCTCATTTACATGCACAAGTGGCTAATGTCATGCATGACTTACGATAACAAAAATCCTTAGTGTTTTGCCCACTCGTCATGATTCACTTCGTGGAGATGCGTAGATTTTTTTGCAGGCCTAAGCGTTGGAGTGCTTCGAAGAAACACTGTCGACCTTTATGAAGCTCGCTACAGTTAAAGAGACACTAAAGTGAAACGATAAATTAGTTTAGACTTACGAATGATACTCATAAACTCATACACCACCGTAGCTTTATTAACAGATGGGAAGCTCAACATCCAGAAAAGGCGCACTTTCGAATATCCCGCTGAAACTTCAGATGGTGACGTCATGGATCCCAAAGTCATTTTTGTACTTTAGCCCTATTGCCTCAACTAAATTTTCTGCAGCTTGGTATCTCAAGTGTCTGACTTTTTCAAAAGACAATGTACTTTCTTTATAATGTCGCAGTGATTTGTGTTTTGTTAAACTTTTCATGCTCCGTAGCAGTTTTCTCTCGTCCTGTGAACTTGTGCAAGGTGCGAACCAATAGGCAAGGAGTGTTCCGCCCCATGTTGCATGACAGGGTTGCAAGTCGTGTAATGAGAAACTCTTATCATTTTTCCTGCCGAAATAAGAACTGTACCTTTAGGTATGAAGTAATGCCACATTTCCTAGAGATTGGTTGTTGCAATCTACCAGCTACCTCTGCGAAAGGCACTTTGAATCACATCTAGGGTCCAAAACATGGGAGGCTCTGTAAAGCGGTAATGTCTTGGTTGGTTCCTCAAAAGCATTCTTCCAAAAAAATGCAGTGCCTGCCAGACCACCCTAGCTATCTTTTTCCAGAACGCTCAAGCAAACTGTTGAAAGAGAGGGAATAAAAACAACAAAAACAATAGAGGCCAGCTTTTGGTGGATGGATGGATGGATTGAAATGGCTGTACCCTTGAGATTAGGCGGCGGCTAACGCCACCTAGCCGTAATACTAAGTGAACTAAAAACTAGGTCTATCCTTTTTTTCCCCTTTAAATATTGAAGTCAAGGACTGGTACTTCACAGTGAAGGATTTAATTTTCACTCGTGCCTTGATTGTAGCCACCAATCAGATAACCTCCTTCTAGTTATTTCTACCCGCTTAAAGTCTATTTTGCCCTCCCTGTCCCTAAACCCAAGTGCTTTGAAAAACTGCGCCATCATCCTGAATTATAGGGTGAAGCCCTTTACAGAACATTATCAAGTGTTCAGCGGTTTCTTCTTCCTCTCCGCATGCACTGCATACCATGTCTACCCCTTCGTATTTGGCCCGATATGTCTTGGTTCGCAATACTCCCGTCCTGCTTAAAAACAATACTTTCCTGCTTAAAAACTCGATGGATCTCTAGTGCGGACTTCTTAATCATGCCAATTCTTCACATGTCAGTTTCCGTTTCCTTCACCTTCTTCTTAAGTGATAGTTCTTTTTGGTTTGGCCGCCTGCTGTTTTCTAAGTATTTACCCGTCAATTTTCTGGTTTGCTTCCTCCATTTTGTATCGACATTCCTCATGTACAAGTAGCTGAAAACCTTCCTAGCCCAACGCCCCTCCCCCCAATTCTCTCAATCGTTTCTCAAACTTTATCTTGCAGCTAGCTTCCCTCATATGCATAGTGCTGCCTATGAGGAAGCATGTGAACCCGAACGAAGTTCTGCTACCCTCGCTCGTTACACTGAGTCACCTCTCCTTCCTACACGAAGCTCTAAATACACTCAGTGTTAAAGGACCACTGACATCAGATTTACTCATGTCAAAACTTTTGTGTCAACAAGTAGCCATCGGCCCCCTAGTAGCGATTCGCGACCTAAAACGCATCTGAGGTACGAATGAATATCTGTAATATTGATTAATATATCCGCTATCAAATGTGGTTCAGCATGGGTTGAAAGCCCGCCAAATTGTAGTGCTGTCAGCGCTACCTCGCGGCCGCATCGAGGCTGCTGCACTGCTGATGCTGCTTTCACAAAAAAAATGGCAGTGGCTTAGCTTAGCTATGCCAGGATATACGTAGCGTTAGCAAAGGTTCAGCTGATTATTCTTAGCTTTCCAGATATCATGCTTACAGCTGTTCCAATGACACACACACAGTACGGTATACGTATTCAGTGGCACATGTATATTTGTTTTGCCGGGCAACTACTTCGGGATCCCATGAATTAAGCTTCTCCGCTCTACTGCACCGTTGAGTAGCATTTGCACTCTCCTTCTCCATGGCTATACCACAGTGGCAAACGCCAGTCAGAGGCGCTATCAAGCGGCTCCAGCGTAGTGTCAGATGGCAACTGCACAGGGAAAGCGCGCGCGTCGGCGTCCATATGTCTACCATATGGCTATGACGGCACTCCTCTGGAAAGCGCACACCGGCGGCGGCGAGTCGCGCGTGGGCGCGGCCAAGTGCGAGGGAGTTGCCGGCTCCGGTGCGTGACACCACTGATTGTCTGCGCAGCGCATCGAATCGCGCGCACACCGGCGGCAAGCCGCGCGCGACGGCGGCGGAGTATCATTGCGCATGCGCAGACCAGTGCCACGCGAAATTGGCTCAGCGAGGCCAGTGTAGCTAACGCTTCAAAAATGGTGACGTCACGCACACTGGCATTTCATCTGCTAGGAGCGCACGTGCAGTCAGTCCAGCTGTGTCTCTGATGATGTAGACTAAAGCCCCTTCAAGCGTTTTCCGCCGGCTAGGTTAAGTAGCGCCAACTCATTCTTCCCCTCTCCCTTTAGCCCCGGCCTCAAGAAGGGGCTTCGTACTGCCAGTGAAACCAAACTCGTTCGCCAACACAAGATTTACCCTGTAGCAGCTCAGCGCAAAGTGAAGCAAGCAAATGCGACTGTTCTTCTTAGGCGTCCAGTTTCTCTGTCCATACGCATGAACGAAGTCAACCCACTGGCTGTATTAAGGTTCGTGGCTTGGAAAGGCATGAAACGCCACGCAATTCCCGCTTTTTCCGCGCCTCGACGTGCAGGTTCTCACTGCGCAGTGGTTCCCCGACATTCTGGCGCACATTGTCACTATGAATGATCATACTCAGTCTGTGGAACACATGTCAAATCAGACGATGCGACACGATGAATCGCACGCACACTTCAACACAGCAAGGAGAGCCATTACTGAAAACATGACCGGGACTCGGTTCCAAACACACTCAGATTGTCGACGTCATTGTTATTAGCGTATCGTCACTCAGGATGGTATTTCTGGAATGTATCACACCGAACACCTAGCACTAGTGTCAATGTTGCAGGGCAGTCTATTTTCCATTTTTTCTCCTTAGCTTTTCTACGCTGTTTGACATCGAATTAAAATAACTTTCACGCGACGGATGCCATTCAAATTTGGCCATGAAGACCTATGCATACCAAGCGATCGAATGATGGGTACATCTCGATCTTGAAATTTGATGTTAAAGGGCCACTCACCAGGCCCCATACCAAATTTTAGTTAGTCGAAGTTGTTGGGTGTCCGATGAGGAACATTTTGCCACAAAAATTTTTTGAATCGGTTCATCATGAGCGAAGAAAATGGGTTTTTTGAAGTGGCGCGAAACGAGAATGAGAGGAGGCGAGCTCGAAACCCTTGCCGCTCCTCTTCGTAGGCTTCGCAAGCTGCATCTCTTCCCCACCCTCTCCGGCATCCGACCAAGAGATCATGTGCGCATGACATGCCCAAACAAGTCCAACCCCCGAGCACGCGAGCGGCGTTGCTTTGTTGACCAGCGTTATTTTGTGGTCTTCTGCCTGTTTCTGCGGGATGGTCTGGAAATGCTGGCTTAGACGCAGTAGAATAGATGAGCACAATGAGTGCACGAACGCGTAGGAGCGTTCCACGGGTGTCATCTGCTCGATGCGCTGACCGCGGGGACACGAACGCATGCGAAATGCCGACACATTAGCCCGGCATCTCGTTTCAATTCACGAGAGAAAAATGGAAAAAAGACGCTCACATTTCTTTATTGCATCTCATTATTTATCTAGAGCTTTATTAATCTCTTCAAGCAACTGCGCATGCCGTAGTTGCTTGAAACTACGCATGTTATGTTAAATAATTTTCACCATGTCACATGCCCCTGTTTGCAACGTCAGAGCAGACTCGTCTACGTAGATGACCAACGTCACTGCATTGTCGTGTACGTAAGGCCAATCATACGCGCACGTCATGCCCTCATTCTCTGGGCGCGTGCCAGCAGAAGGAAGGGGGAGCAGTGTTCATCTTCAAATTTGACCCATTTCTGCGGCACGTAGCGTTGCAAACTTTGCCAGATGTGATCATGAACGCCTTGTCTATGCATTGTGCTTGTCAGCTCAAAATTGTCAAACCTGGTGAGTGGCCCTTTAAAAGATGTTATATCTCTTCAAGATTACATCTTCCTCTGTACTTCTGTTTTATATTGTTATTCTCGTTGAAACAAGTTGTTACGACTTTGGTAGACATTATTAGCTAGACGATAGCTGTGTGATTGCTTACTCAAAGTGTGCAACATTCTTTTGTGCAGTTACCACACAATGTTAGTGAGGATATACGCTCAAACATCGATGGACATAAAGAAATATTGGTAATAAGGATTTAAATAAAAAATAGTCTTAGAATGAATACAGCAATAGAAATAACCTTTATAACGAATTTTCAGATACGATGGAACTTATTTTCATGTAAAATGAAACTCTGTCATAATGAGGTGTGTATTGGGTTTGTCCTGCACAAAGATAACAGAAGGAGGAGGATAGAAAAAGGAAGCGTGACCTTCTCCTCTACGAAGGCCTTGATATCCCTCTGGCATTCCCATCTTTGAAGCTCCTGTGGATGTGCCATGTCATTGGTTCAGCCATGTTGCTTTTTCGCAATAATTAAAAAATAAACACTTTACTGACCTCGTTAATGGCAGTTCACCACAGATGTAAAGTCAAAACTGGGGCCATACCTGTAACGTTGCCAGCAGGAGGTTTCGGAAGCCTGTCAAACTCCTTCTGAAATATGCCCACCAAGTTCAGGTTGAACTGGCTACGATCAACGCTCGAACAACCTGCAAAAAAGAAGGAACGATGAAACAGTCCCATGTTGTTCCAGTCTAGTTTATTTTTCAATCTCAGACATGGACCGATTTTTATGAATAGTGAAAGTTTTCTTCCTGAAGAAACTGCACATGTTTGTTTGCAGCACAGTGCTAAGAATATGGATAGAAACTTTTTCTTTTAAGTGGCATACCGAGATATCAAGGCTGCAACACCATTTTAAAAGTTAGGGCATGGAAATGGGTACACAAGAAAGAATTTCAGACACCAGAAATGCCGACTAAGAACTACAAAGGTGCACAATAGAAAAGAAAGAAGACACACAAGCTTTCATGTTTCATGTGTGTTTGCATGCCTAGTCTTTTAGAATGAATGCTTACAAAGTAGCTCAAGGCTTTGATATTGTAATGGCACATCAATTATTTTGCAATGTTTAGTGAGTAATGCAGTAGACACAAACTAGAAGACAAAGCTCTGGCCACTTTCTACAATGAACAATTTGATTGCTAGTTCCACAAGCGTAAACGGATGCTGAAGTCAAATGATGAATTGGTTTAAATGATAAGTTGTGCTCTCAGAACTCTAGTCTAATTGATTTCACCATCACAGAAAGTTTTCAGACGAGGAAGTGAAGATTGTTTCAAGTTTGAATTTCCCGCTGAAAAATCAGCACGTCAACTTCAGTGTGACATCGCTAATTTCAGAGTATTTTGGTATCTCCTGGCTACACTGATTCCTTAAAGTTCTGTTAAAGAAGCCCTACAACACTTTTCGAGCATGCATCAGAAAATACTGCGTATTAATAGCAGAGGCTCCTAAGAACACAGGAGCCAAATATAGCACAGCACGCAGCCTGGAATTCATAACAAATCACACAAATCAGCAAATGATTGCTTTCTCTTCTCTTGAAAAAAGATGGAATAAGCTCAAAAATCATTCGTAAAAGCCCTTCTGTCAGCCACTGGCTGATTTGAATATGGCGCACTCTGTCATTACAGGGATCCTTGCGGGAGCTCGTGAATTGTCCCCGCGTGCATGCAATCACACTGAAAAAGCCACGTATTCGAAAATAGAAAAAAAATGTGCTCAAGGTCACAATAGTCGCGAGCCACACGTGACATGTTTGCTTTGCCCATGCCATCCCTCTCTGCTTAGCTTCCAGTGTTTTGCTCGGTACGGGAGAAGAGAGAATGTGCTTGCAGCGTGCAACAAATCTTTGTAACTTCACTCGTACTTAACAGGTTTTTAAAATTTTCACGGCGGTGAATTCGTGAGGCAATAAGCTCTTTTAGTGAATGAATTCCATGGTTATTTAAAGAAGTATTTCAGGGTCCCTTTAAGCTTTTAATCTTGAGACGTTTGGTTCCTCAGAACACAACGTATACAATATTTACTCGTAAACTAGTACATATGCCTTTGCAGACACCATCGAAATCTATGACGTAATGGCAAGCTCATGTGGGAACTTACACCGGCGTCACCGCTAGTTATTTCTCTTAGGTTGTTTTTTTTGCTAGCGTCTTCTTATGATAAAAGTTATGTATGTATCCGTATTGTGAAATTATAATTTACGAATAAAAAACAGACGTTTTTTTTTCTTTAGTGGCCTGATGACAGTGTTCCTCACCTGTCTTAGCCTGTCCCTGGTGTGAAGCTCTACGCTGGAATGAACCCTGTCGTCGGGATGTGCAATTGGGTTTTTTCAGGTGAACCGAGGATCCTGCCAGGGGCCTTCCCTGCGCGTCCACGCACCAGCAGTATCCTGTCAGCTCGTGGCACTGGACACGCTCGAACCCGCCATCCGGCGAGCATTCCGGGACGAACGAGCCTGGTTGCTGCATGCTCTGCTGTTTCTGAAGCAGGCAACGTGCCGCCGCTGCGGCTTGTGCCTGCTCGGTGCACGGACCCGTGTGGCTTAGCGCCACATAGTTCCCCTCGCACTGGGAACGCTCCAGGTCGCAGCGTGTCGGGTACGTGCGCCCGTCCGAGCCACACACGGGCTCCCCGGTGCAGTTTTTTGTAGGTGGCGGGCATAGTGGCACCTGCAGAACAGTTGAGAAATATCTTCTCGTACTGCCTGTGGACATAATTAACCATATTTAGCAGCTTAGCTACAACTGCAACTGGAACTACAACTAACTGCACTTGAGCCCCCTCATGATAAACCAACATTGAAATGAAAAAAGAAAAAGCATATGTTGTGAAAAATACTTCATTGTTACTGGACTTGCTATCCTAGCTACTTCGAGAAATCCGATGAAATGCATGATCACCATTTAAAATATTGAAAAGGATGCATGTAGCATAGCACCTGAAACATGCGAATGTGTGCTGTGGTACGTCACAGCTGCATAAATTCTGTCAGAAAATGTCATTTGAAATCTGTAATTTGTATAATCCAAGGTTCAAGGAAAACTCATCAGGTGAGGCGGTGATTCATTGGAAGAAATAGAACAGGCACTCATCTTGTCCAAAGAGAAAGGAGAGTGCCTTCGGACAAAGTCAGTGCCTGTTTTATTTCTTTCTATAAATTGCATATTGCTCCACACTTATGCTTATTGTAACACCAGGTAGGTGATGTAAGCTGCCCACATCGTCAGCGTGCCCTAGGCACCAGAGTGCAAGGTGTACAAAACAAGCAACTCAAAAAGTTGAAAAGCCGCTCCAAATCGGTGCCTACCGTACATTACATGGCATGCGCTCTTCTACAAACTTCAAGGCATGCAATCTAGCAAAGAAGCTTTTAAACATCTTGGTTTCCAAGTCAGTCATAGCGCAGTCTAGTTAAATTAGTTTCAGCTGATCTAGCTATGTAAAATAGGCAACTGTAAATCTCTATGTGCCCTTGTCTACATGCTTTTTGTGAAATGAGCAAAAAAAAAATTGTTTGCACTATGCGATGTTGAGTAAACCATATCGGGACAAGTTAACAAGATGAGGGAGAGACGTCTTCTTCAGTGACTATTCTTCTCTAGTGCAGCAACAGCAGTTATTAGGTAGTGATGTGATGAAGTGACCTACAGACAATGAACACAAAATAATCAACACAGCGAACATGGTCTCGTAATTAGAAAGTTCGTATTCCAGTTATTAAGAAGGGTTGAACAGCACGATTCAACTGTACTGAGACATCTACACAAGTAGAATGTGAACGCAGTACGTATCAGACAACACTTTCAAGTACCCCATCTTCTTTCTTCCACTGTTGCGTTATTACAACGTGTGTTGTTTGTAGTCTTTGAGCCAACATAGGAGCTTGGCACACACAACAGCAATTCACGGCTGACAAAGTTTTCATTTTCTCGGCGTGCTCGCCACTGTTGAAATCGTTCACAGCTTTTAAGCATAACGAGACGTCTTTGCAATATACAGCATCCCGTGTTTCTCAGGCTCGGCGTATTTTAAGCCGGAGTGGCATTTGTATACACTCGTGCAACATGAAGCAGCTAGGAAGTACAGCACAATGTGCAAGCTTGTCTCGATTAACAGCATGTAAGCAGGTGGTTCAATGTTTTACTCTCACGGGTTTTCGAGGTATTTACGGCCTTAATATAGCGAAGAACGGTGTAAATGTCAGTGCATCTTCTGAACTGCGATATAGATAAGAACTGCAGCAAGCGCGAACTCCATCGACGCACGAACGGCTCTTGTCAATTCGCTCCGGCAGTCGCATCGCTGGCAGTGTGTCAACCTCAAAAAAAAAAAAAAAAAACATATCTCGGTTTTCCGTGCTTGCCAAGCTCAAGGTTAGATACCGCGTGCTGCACAATACGAATCCATTCAGCACAGGCAACCGCGACGCAGCTTATGGGCGCCTTAATTACTCCCAGCCGCGGACACCGACCATCTCTTTCGCTCCCCGAAGCGACCATCGTTAAAAAGGCGCACAACGCGAGAGGAAAATAATATATATAAAAAGATCGACCCGTGAACGGGGGCGAACGAATCTCTCGACTTGTTTAAACCTGTGCGAAGGGCGCCACGGCTAGATACGAGCTGTCCGAAACCCGCTCGCGGCAATCGAGTGGTTTCGCAGAAAGAAACTTCTTCTCCGTTTTGTTTTTTCTTTCATTTTTCTACCGCCGATGACCGCTCACAGCTGCTAAGCTCGCGCACACGGAACAGCCAGAGCGGAGTAGCGAGAAAAAATCGCTGCATTCGGGCATCCGAAAACATCAGCCGTGGTTCAAAAGCGCTCTCATTAATCACCTTCCACAACGCCGCTGCGTCACGTGTCGTGTGACGCCAAAAGGAAATGACAACTGTCGCGCTGAGCTCCCCGTGCACGAAGCCATACGAAGCGCTGCAGGTGAAGCATGCTACGTACGCACACACACGCACACACACACGCGCGCACCAACGCGCACAGGCGGCACGCAGTCTCGTCAAACCGATCAGCACGTGCGCGCGTATTGTGATTGCGTGCACGAAGAGTAGTGTGCCCAGGTGTCGCTACCCGCGTTCTCACCTGTTGTGGGCCCGCAGCCGAAGCGAGGGCGAGCGCGACGGCAAAGGCGGCGAGCAGCAGGGCCATAATGCCCCACTGCGCGCACATCCATCCGCTTGCCTGCAGCGAAGGCCGCACTCGCGCGCACAGGAAGCCGTCACCGCGCCGAGGCGCCGTGCCAGTTGAGGAGATCGTTGAACAAATAAACCGTTTCGAAAACCAATAATTAAACACACAAATCTTCACCGACAACCTGACGCGTTATCTATGCTAACCAGTACAAACTAATAATTAATTTTACTTTAATATTATTTTCTAATAATAGTTGTTTATTATACACATAGATGGCGCAACACTTCTTAAGATATCCAATATTAGTCACAGTATTTAGTTGAAATTTTAAGCGCAGTGCTTTGGCTAGTGCTCTATTAGAACTCCGGTCGAGGGGGCTGCGGTCGGCGCACTTCTCTCCGCCGCTACTTTTTCGATGAACTTGTTGCCCAGGTCTTGTCTTTACACCCGATTCAGCCGGCTGCTTCCTTTCCGACGTGTTCCTGCTCCCGTTCGCTGCTTCGCGCCGACCGAAAACACAACAAGAAGAAAAATGTCCGGCTGCCTGAGTGATCAGGAGGCGGAGAAGTGCTGTTCCGAGCCGGACCCGGCGACGCGGGGCTTCATCATGCAGCAGACCATGTACCGCATACGGGATCCCAAGGCATCGCTCGACTTCTACACTCGCGTTCTGGGCATGAGGCTGCTGCAAAAGCTAGACTTTCCCGAGATGAAATTCTCGCTTTACTTCGTGGGATTCGAGGAGTCCGTGCCCAAGACGAACACGCC
The DNA here is from genome assembly GCF_043290135.1 of Rhipicephalus microplus. Classification (NCBI taxonomy): domain Eukaryota; kingdom Metazoa; phylum Arthropoda; class Arachnida; order Ixodida; family Ixodidae; genus Rhipicephalus; species Rhipicephalus microplus. The sequence goes on along the minus strand of NC_134705.1, from coordinate 195,824,004 downwards.
GCAAGAGCGCGCCGAGTGGGCTTTCGGTCGCAAGGCTACTATCGAGTTGACGCAGTGAGTTTGTTTGTCCGGCGGTAAACACTCTTACGCGTCCCGCAGCCGACGTTTGGAAGCGCGTGCACACTTGGGAGGTGCGGAAAAATACCGCTCCGGTTACGTCAGACATTTGTTGACGGGCGTTGCGAGTTGAGCCGGGGCTTTCTGTACGATATCGCGAGCTTCGAGTGGCGGCGGAGTTGTGCGAAGTTTGCCGACGTGTTTTGCGAACGGCGCGGGTGCGCTCGGAAAATATGCCGCAAAAAAAAAAAATGTAACACATGAAGATAATGTACGCGTTCTAGCCTGACACGCATGTTGTGGAATGCACCACGCGCGTTCGCGATAACGATACACCTGCGGATGTAGATACGAACGCCTGGCCTAAAACCTTGTTTGAAAACCCGGCAGTCTCGGCGCACGCGGAATGTGGGCTATTAAGATAACGCACATTCGTTGCTACCGACCGTAAAATGTGTTTCCTGCGTGCGGCCTGCAAACTAGTTACGAAACCAACATATCCGACCTTGTATCCGCGTTATAGCGAATCTCTCGATATAGCATTACATCCATTCAAGGGCATGTTGGTGTACGCTAAGAGTAATCTCTGTGTGAGGGCAAACAGGTTATTAAGACTTTCTAACAGATGTGTAAAACTGCACCCATTTTGTGCATGTGTAGAGCTGGCTGCAATACTTTCGCTCTTGTCCTGGCACGTTGCAACATGGTTTTTTATGTGCCTTGCTTACTCTCCTTTAGCACAAACCATACAGTGTCGCGAAACAAGCATTTGCTTGACCATTTTGGGTAGATACACTACGCAGGGTAGTGAGCGTCTCTTTATACTTTTACGCTAAATTTCCCTTTCCCATTTCTCTAGCACTGCCCCAACACTGTGTAGGAAATGTGATTTTCCAACTTCGATCTGTCACGTTGGTGCTAGTTCTCAACAAAATGGATGTTCTGGCGGCACGCATTGTTGCCACATTATTGTGAATGCCACAATTCTGCTTTATTTAATGTTTAACATTCATGCTGTTGGGGGTCTTCCAAGCGAAAAGCTGCAGATCACTGGCACCTTTTCACGAATGTCACCACTTGTTTGGCAGGACGAGACAGGTTTTGTTTTTTGGCTAACATCGCTGTTAAAGGTGCCAGGTATCAGTTGCAACTTTTCGTTGAATGCCACTTTTGCACACCCTCATAAACCTGCTGTAAAATGTCCACTACCCCCTCAGAAAAGACACCAGCCAATCATATGATTATAACTACTTTGCCTACAAAAATCTGTGAATGTCAATACTTAGGTAATCAGAAGCGTGTCAATTTACTTACCATGCGACAGAAGGTGTGCCTTTCATAGTGTTGTGTCGGCAAAGTATTTCTGCTAACTGCAAAATATATATAACTTTTTGTGCGACATATGATCATAGAGGCAGGAGGCAAAAAAAAGGGGCACCTTCCCCCTCCCTCAAGCAGTCGAAACACTCACCCCCCACCCCCACCTAGGTCAAGTCCAACTAGTGCTTTCCTCCCTCCCCTCCAATGTTTCAACTCCCAAGACAAAATCCTGCCAAAAAACATGTATATGACCTACCTTATATATGGAGCTCTTTTATGCTTGTGTTACACAACATTTCCTTACTCTTTATTGTGTGCCATTTATTGCATCCAGTGTGGCCAGTTGCACCCATAAATATGAGATGAGATTTGAGACTCGCATCAATTTCTTACACCACTTGTGCAGCAACTGGGAGGATCACCCAGAAGGTGGCTATCACAATGGGAACACTGCTCCCAGAGGATTTGGTGAGTTATTGACATTGCTAGAATTGATGATGCTATCATGACACTACCATTTTGCAATTAACGAATTTCTCAATCGGGTGTGCAGGCCACATCGGCATCATGGTTCCAAATGTCGCAGAAGCATGCGCCCGGTTTGAAAAACTTGGTGTAAAGTTCGTCAAGAAGCCTCACGAAGGTGAGATGTCCTTTACAGAATGCTGAGTTATTGTTCATAGCAGAAGAGGTACAGGGTAGACGAATGTTAAAGGAAACACCTGATTTCTCTTGGTTTCACAGTGAACTAATGATTGCATAAAGGTCCAAACTTGAAACTGAATAATTTAATTTAGATAGTCCACTGTACCACGAATAGGCAAGTTTTTGAAACATACCTATCCACAAACATTAGCAGGTGATCAGGTGTACTAAAGTGAAATGCACTGCAAGCAGCTGTACTATGATCAAACGTGCTTTGATTGTATGTACTCATTCATTTTGCTCTGTAATACTGTAGTAAGAATCGTGTTTCTACGTTAAATTGAGGTACTCTGTTATTGTATCTCCATTGTAACTTGACCCTGTGAGGGATAGTGGGACGAATGTGTTTTTGCAGTTTTTTAAGTGCATCTCTGTAACACTTCCGACATTTCTGTGCATGAACTTTGCCAAAGTGTCTACAACAGAACTGGTGTTCCACTTTTTTAAGGCACATCATGGGTCAATGGCACATACATGTCCTCTTTTTCTCATAAACTAACATGTTTGGTGAAAATTATTTCATTCTATTTCTAAGAACATCATTTAGTTAGTCCACAGGCATTATTTGTATATATCATGTAAAAAAATATTGCACTCTCAAAAGCTTAATATTTTAACTTACACATTAGAATTGGCAACAACTTATTGGCTATTTGTTTCTGCTTGTTCTCTCATGACATTTAGTTTCGTTCGAAACAGCTGAGGGAATTCAGAAGTGAATTATTATGAATTATTATAACTGAAAATCAGTGTTGGGAGGCATTTCCTTTGGAAATTTAAGATTTAAAAGCACCATAGATGTTCAGTGGTTGGTTGCGATTTTTGTGAACCATCAGCATTGAAGTAAGCTAGACATAAAGCAGGCTGATTCAATTACCCGGCCCTAGCGCTTGCATTTTGATCTAATCCAAGTCATACGGAGACCATTATATATCCATTCTATCCGACAGAACGGTGCCCTCATCCATTCTGTGCTAAAATTATTGACAGCACTGCCGCTTGTGGTTGCTATTTCCACACGTGACAGTCAGATAAGCCTCAAACAATCCCGTGTGGACCCTCCTTCTCACCCTTTTGTGACATTTTGTTGCCCCTCTTCTCTCCAATCACAGAATGCATACAAAATAGCCTTTATTAACATATATTTCTCTTCCTGCAGGAAAAATGAAGAACATTGCCTTCATTCAGGACCCGGACGGCTACTGGATTGAGATCCTCAACAACAAGAGTGTCATCCAAGACGTGTTTAAGGAATGAATCGGCATTTTGTACTCCACGTGAAAGAGCCCAAAATGAGCTCAGAGTGCCTTTCTTCACATTTCTACGAACGATTTTTCAAAAAGTCTTTGATGCGCATAGCCAAGTCAAGGCCAAACAGTGCAAAGACTGCTACTGATGTGTTGACAAGATATCTTGTCCAAGCGCTAGGGAAAATTAAAAGACTGAACGCATTCTATTGCAATGAGTTGAAGCAGAAGTCGGTGTAAAAGTAACCATGCTACGTCATGTGTTCAGCTCCTTTAGGATACAGTGTAGACTTCGTTTTATACGTCACGTGCAATGGTGTGGAAGCTACGCAAGTTTGGTCTGCAGGATGTGCAAGTCCACATGTCTTAGGCTTGAATTTTTTCACTGTATAAATGTTTCCTCTGCAATTGATGCCTCTGTCACATGGCACATGTAATGTCATTCGCTATGAATGACTTTAGGCATTAATTCCATATTTGTTGTTGCTACACGGGCATAGTGACATTCACACTTAATGAGATTCGCCCGCTGAATGTGTTCACTGAACTCATGCAAGAGCGACATGTGTACTCTTGTCAACGGGTGCTTAACAAAAAATTACAAAGTTGACATCTCAAAGCAAGTGTGAATGAGATTCAGATGTTTATTCAAGGTTTTTGTTAACTTTTCGGCAACGTTTTAATATGCAACGCGATAGCGGAAGAAATGGTGCGGCAACGTTTTCAGCTACAGACTCGCTGATAGCACACACGTGTTGGACAGGAGTTTAGGGATAGTGTTTTCAAAACAATTTTTTTTTCTTGGGAAGCACCACAGTTCATTGTTAATCGCTGACGAAGTCGCAACCCAAAGAGCAGCCAGCGTAAGCAAATCTGCGTGTAGGGGCAGCTCCAAATCCCTCGTCACTTTCATCTTTTTTCAGTAGCAATCTTGATGCGCTTCAGTCGGTTTTGATGCTTCATTTGCAGCAGCTGGAGAGCTGTTAACATTTGTTTGCACTGATCATCATTCATTATGGTTGTAATTTCATGAATGCGGTCACGGTTTCAAATATTGTTGAACTGCAAGTGGCTTTAAGCTAGTCTTGTTTTGGATATGTACGAGGACTTGTTTTCTGCTGATGTTGTTTTATTGCATCGCAGTACATTCGCAATTTGTAACTTTTTCGTATCATGGCAGCCTGCCAATAAACGTTGACATCAACAGCAAATGTCATTTCACATAGCCTGTAGACCGAATACAAGATCACAATAACATTCTTTTTAAATGTCACTCGCTGCGAATGACATTACACATGTCGTGTGACAGGGGTATGACTCTAGTTGCATGCTATCAAAACTAATTGCAAAGGCCAGGATAAGAAAATAGAGGGACACTAGGCGACCCAGAACAACCTACTTACCACCATACAAGTAACACAGTATGTTTATTTTCAAGACGCAAAGCAGTTTCATTCATTACTCAGTCTAAAAATGAAAAATAAATTGCATTATGGGTGGCAAAATTATTAAACTACTGCAAGGAGTCCTTCTGGCTTCCATAGCATTGTGCTTGACATATGAACTGAGTACAGTTCACCACAGTGATGATAATTTAATAGTGGCCTAGAGAGCACCATCAGAATACATGATATCACAATGAAATGGTGTGGAACCTTCAATGAATCGTTGCTACCAGAGTACCGTCTTTAATATTTACAGCGAAAGCTTTATGAGATCACAACTGCCGGTTTTGCCACTATAGTTGGCCGCCACCACCGCCGACGCCCGCTACCGCACAAAATATAAAAAATCAGATGCGATTTGAACCTGGGTCCCCGGCGTGGCTGTCGAGTATTTTGCCAAACGGCTATGCCAGTGCTCGAAACTCTATTGCACAAAGGCCCTATAAGGCATTATGCAAGTCTAGGAATCATGTAAGCGCATGTAATATAGTGTGGCAGAAAAGTAACAATCGGGTATAGCACGACGAGCATTGTGAAAAGAGTGCATGGTTATAAGCTGCTCACGAACTATATAAGATACTTAGTAGGCTTGTGCGAATATTCGAATGAATAGTTCAGTATTCGATTCTAATTTAAACTATCGAATATTTTCGAAGTATTCGCAATGAACAAATAAGTGTATATAATCTGTATGTAACTGCTTGTAAAGATGGTTTCACTGCAGTGTAGGGGTGCTAAGCCGTGAAAACACCTATCCAGGAGAAATTAGTTTTGCCGCGAAGCCCCCTTTCAAATTTAAAGAGGCCCTGCAACACTTACTGAGCATGGTCAGAAAACGCTGCCGATAGGCAGTCGAGGCTGCCGAGAACACGCGAGGCAAATATTATAACGCAGCACGCGGCCTGTAATTCACAATAATTTTCAAAGCTAAAAATTGCTTTCTTTCCTCGGCAAATGACACTACAACCTCAAAAATCACTTGTCACAGCCAAGAAGGAATAAACGGCTCTGGTCGCAGCCATTGGCTGATTTGAGCGTGGCGCGCTCGTCGTTACCGGGGCCGCCACGGGAGGCCACCACTTGTCCAGGAGTGCACGTGCGATCGCACTGAAAAGCCGCGTATTCGAAGAAAAAAAAATGTGCTCAAGGTCACGAGATGCGTGTGACGTATTTTCTTTCGCCCTGCCATTCCTCCCTGCTTAGTTTCCAGCTGTTTTGTCGGGACGAGAAGAGAGAATATAATTGCTGCGTGCGAAAAACTTTTAAAACTCCGCTCGTACTGGACTAATTCTAGAAACTTTGCGGCAGTAAATTTGTGAGGCAACAAGCACGTTTACCGGCTCCATGGCTACTTGAAGAAGTGTTCCAGGCCCCTACAGGTCATCACTCGCACCCTATCGAAACTACTACTCAAGGTTGTTTCGACTTTTTTCGAACGAAAAAAAGAAAGGCATTTGCAAACAGACCCTATTTCGATTCAAAAGAAATATTGTGCAGGTTAGTTAGGTCATGATAAATATTCCCCTTTTTTATGTCATACATATAGTTCAAATTCGATTCGAAATCATTTTATCAAAATCACTATCCACTTCAAATTTGCTTCAAACCCGAAATCCACTATTTGTGCAAGCCTAATACTTTGTCACAATTCATCATCAGCCACGTCTACAAAGTAACTTAATGCGTTACAGACGTGTAGCGGACGCCTTGCGACCTTGTTCGCAAGAAATAAAAAAACGAGGTTTAAACAGGAATAGCACATAGGTACTCTGTGATCTAGTCAAGTGTTCCACTACACAGTCATACTATTGAGTGAACCTGTTTCGTAAGAAAAAAAAAAACACTATGCAGCATTTATATTGGCCCAGGAATTGTGTTGACAAACTTAATTCGAAGTTGGTAGTTGAACTTCTCAACCATTACAAAGGGTCCAGCCATAATTCATCTTCACACCACACAGCATCAACATTGCAGGTGTGTACCTGCGCACACTGCCTTAAATGTGGTGGTTAGTACTTTGCTATTTTACAAAATGGTTAATTATATGGCTTACCGAGTCACTTTCTGTTTCGATTTATCCTAGGTGCATGCATAAGCAAGCCATGGGGATTTTAGAACCTTCTGCTTTAAGGATTGTTTTTATTATTTCATATTGTATGTGCATTTACTAACAGTCTCTTGCTGCAAATTTCGTAGTTGGCATCCAACTTTCAAGTACATACTTAACGTATTTATATTAACACAGCTCAACTTGATACATTTGAAAACTTGACCATCCACCTGTATGGCTACTAGATTTGCGACATCTTAAACAACAGCACGACTGAAAATTCAAGTTGAAAATATAGAAATACAACATTTTCTAATATACAATACACTATAATATAATACACTACTCCAGAAAATATTTTTTCTTTATCACTCTTCGTTTACATCATGTTCACACGATGATTGCTAGATTTAGTCCCCGTGGGTATTGCCATGTCGAAGTCGAGCAGTATCCGGGCATTTCGCACGGCGATACAGGCCTGGTTGATGAAGGCCCGCACGTGACGCCAGATGGGCCCCTGCTTTTCTACGGGCAGGCGTCCGGCCCGGTACGCAAGGTCATGTACCACAGGAAACCCCGTGCCCGCGTACGCATTGGACAGCTGGGGTGAGAAGATTAGGTGCCGAAAGGTGGGCCGCCCCTTCAGAGCCGCCTGGCTCAGCAGGGCACGCTCCACCAGAACCATGCGGTCGTTGACCCGCCGCCGGTCATCCTCCCTGTCGAGCACACTCTCTTTTTATGGGGGTGCTTAAGAATTTTTAGTTGTTTTTACAGAGGGGCTGTTAACAGGTAGATTTGGTATACGCTTAATGAGTACCTGATTATAACAAAGTTGCATCTTATAAGAAAAAAAGTTTGCTATATCCAAAAATCGTTATAAAGATTATTTTTAACACTATTGCAAGGCCATTTTTCGTATATTTCGTTATATTGAAGTATCTTTAAATGTAAGGCACAATGATGACAACAGACAAAACGAAGAGCCATACACACACGTGCAGTGCCGTTTGTACAGTGCTTAGAAAAAGACAACGGTACATATACACCATGCACCGTCACAAATGATCATTGCACTGCCACCTTCCAAGTAAAATCAACTACATTTGTGATTATGAAATTGGAGCTACAATTGAATCGCGACTTTCTTTTTTGTCCACTGTCACCACAGCCCCTCAGACTTCAAAAAGTGTCGAACCAACACGCCTCCATTCCATTCTTATAAAATACACTATGCTACACTATATCCGTCACTTAACTTAGGTATCCAAGAGGGCAGCGTATGATGCATGTGCAGTGTTCACAAACACCGATGCGAAAGATTTGCATGCCCTATTTTAAGACTGTTTTATAGAAAGTTGAAAATAGGCTGCATGAAACGCACGTGTCGTACATAATCCTCTTGGGTGCTCACATTGACAGGCATGGCGTAGAGAACCCAAAGAACATTATCTCTGCAAACCATATTCTAAAAGTGCCTAATAGCCAAGCTCATATGCGTGTAGCATCGTTCACAGCCCTGCAAAGGAGTATTAGGCAACGGAGTGAAGCATTTCCGCATGTAGCGTAGCAGAGTACACCAAAGGGTTTGAAAGGGAAGTGGGGATGAGGGGGATGCAAAGGAGGACGGAGATATGGTAAACACGTAGTTCTTTATAGTATGAAAAGGGTGTGAAAGAGGCAAATGAGGATGAGTACCGTATTTTTCGGTGTATAAGTCGCGGTTTTTTTTCTGAATTTTTCGTGGGTGCGTCTTATACAACGATGCGACTTATATACATTCAAAATCGAGTTGGATGCCACGGCTTGGGTGGCGCTGTTTACGTCAAGCGGGCATCAAAATGGCGTCTACGGCGCTTCACCGCCTTCTGCAATGCACAGAAACCACATTTAAAAAGAAAGTAAGATTAACGGTAAGTTAACACCCTAAAGATAACGCAGCTATGTAGTTTTGCACAAAAAAATAATCAGAGGGGTGAAAATGTGGAGGTATTTTTTAAATTATAAATTATGGTAAGCAAGTTTGGATTTCAGAGCCACTTCCTTTACTGTCACTTCCGTCCGCCATAACGTCTTCATTGCACTCGCTGTGTCGCTGTTGCTGCGCGCGTCTCGTGTGTTGTGTTGTGCGTCGTAGCATAGAGCTGGAACCGCCGTAGAACCTCGCGAACCATGGCGCCGCTTGGAAAGCAAAGTCAGCGAAGCTATGACGCCAAGTTCAAGCTGTGCGCTGTTGAATTTGCCGAAAACCACGGGAACAGAGCAGCAGGGAGGCAATTCGACGTCAGTGAAAAAATAATCCGTGACTGGCGCAAGGCCCACAGCGTCCTCCGGACGATGAAGTCGACAAAGAAGGCCAACCGCGGCAAGAAGGCGCACTGGCCGGACCTCGAGCGTAGCCTGCGCATGTGGGTACTGCAACAACGAGCCGAAGAAAGAGGGCTGTCAACAGTGCAGCTGCGCCTGAAGGCGAAGGCTCTGGCAGCCGAGAGCAATGTTACGGGATTCAATGGTGGTCCGTCGTGGTGTTTCCGCTTTATGCGACTGAATCAGCTGGTTATTAGAGCCCGGACGACAGTGTGCCAGAAGCTGCCCGACGACTTTCAGGCGCAACTGGACAACTTCAGCTCATTCATGAGGGAGGAAGTTGCGAAGAAGAATGTCAGCGCGAGCCACATCGTTAACATGGATGAAGTGCCGCTGACATTCGACATCCCGCTTGGGAGAAGCATCGCCGAAAAAGGCCAGAAAACTGTCACGGTGAGGACAACAGGCCACGAGAAGTCCCACTTCACCGTTGTGCTCGCCTGCTGCGCGGACGGCACAAAGCTGCCTCCCATGCTAATATTTAAGCGGAAAACCTTGCCGAAGGATAATTTCCCTCCTACAGTGGTGATTCAGGCGAACACAAAAGGTTGGATGGACGAGGGAATGATGAGTGTGTGGCTTGACCGCTGTTTTTCCCGTCGACCAGACGGATTCTTCCACGTGAAGCCAGGAATGCTGATAATGGACAGTATGCGGGCACATATCACCGATATTGTCAAGAAAAAGATCAATTCAAAGAACTGTATGCCAGTGATTATTCCCGGCGGCATGACGAAGATGCTTCAGCCGCTTGACATTTCTGTCAACCGCAGCTTCAAAGCAGTTCTGCGACGTTCGTGGGAAACGTGGATGTCGGAGGGAGAACACAGCTTCACAAAAACGGGGCGCATGAGACGCACAGAGTTCGGCGAAGTGGTGAAATGGGTGAGTGATGCATGGGAGTCAATTTCTGCGAAGACTATTGTGGCGGGCTTTCGCAAGGCCGGTTCGATCCCCTGCGCGGCCGATGGCGACGTTGAAGAGTCCGATTCGAGCGAGTCGGAGGACGACAGTGATGTGCCAGCAGTACTGCAACCAGAAGTAGCTGCATTGTTCGTGAGCGACACGGAGGAAGACGACTTCGATGGCTATGAATAAACGTCAATATTTGAGGGGAGTGCGACTTATAAACCGGAAAATACGGTATGTGAAAACACAAGAACGGAGTGGCTAAAGTATCAATAAACCACTTCTGCCATGTATAGACCACTCCAGAGAAGAGAAAAAACACAGCCATGCTGGGCTGTGCACAAGAGTACAAAAACTGACATCACAGCCTCGGCAGTACATTTTGGGGGCTATGCCTATTTAGCGCCGTCCAGGGTGAATTATGGCGACACCCAGGGTGCCATCTGGGATAAGATCAATAGAACAAGCAAGGGTAGGAAAGATAGGTGTAGATAAGGAGAAGAAAAAGCAGAAGGGAGGCTGGGCTCGCCAGCGATGCTGCATATTTTATGATGATGTTTTTTTTTTTGCAAAGTTATAATTCTCTATAACCACAAACAATATGTAGCAAGCATTTTTCAGCGTAAGTTTGCATTCATCTATTTTGCATTAAAAGTTCGATGAAAATGATTGGCATCACTAGCTAGACCAGTTCTCTGGCAATCTTTTCGCATACTTTGGTTTTGTGCTGGACAAAATGCGTGTTGAGCTTGTACAAAATATGCTAAATACATAATTCTGAAGAAAAAAAATGACTAAGTGTAAAAAAAAAATTCCATTCGGTTCACCCAACCAATAAAACTTTTTTTGAGACCCACATCTGTCCAACAAAGAAACAAGCCACCTATCCATTTCTTTTCTTTCTTTGAAGCATGTGGGGTTGGCACTGGGACAAAATAAAATGATCTCCAGCACCCCCCCCCCCCCCACCCGTGCACTTTGAACTTGTGTTCCAGGTTCACCCAGTTCAGCTGGAACCAGGGTGCTCACCCTAGCGTTGCGTTTGCCAGCCACTCGTGCCACCTCACGGCTGCCTTTCCATACAGATCCACCTCCTCAAGCAGCCAGTCTGGGACAGAAAAGAGAACAAAAGTTAGCAAGAGTCAAAAGGAACAAAAAACAGCAGATTTCACAACCTACTGACACCATTCGTCGTTTCACGGGTATTTTGAAGAATTTTAAACTGGTACCGCAAATAAAAACCGGCACACTAGGACGTCAGACTCTTCAAACGTCCCAGCCCACACACGGGACAAAATGTGCTTGATAAAACCTCACTGTGCGTGTGCCCATGTCTGCCGCGCAAATGCAGTTTCCTCACTACATATTGCGATAGTAAAATAAAAGATGTGAAATCTTCGTGTCAGTACTTTAAGAGCAGGAGCTTTGCCACCACTGTACTCATCACTTCTCTTTCGTCGTGTCACCTAAGAAGCTCGTTTAACGTTTTCATGTAGCCTCTTCGAAATTACATTGCTCACCCGAAGCAATGCACCGTTGAACATAAGTTTATTCCCCATCACATAAGTTTATTCCCCATCACATATGTCATGTCCGGGCCACATGAAAGGATGGCCAACTTCTTAAGTCCCAATCTTCATGTTAAAGCAGGTAGCGCAAATCAACGACACAAGCAAGGAACAAGTACACGAGACTAGCGCTCGTCTCGTGTACTTGTTCCTTGCTTGTGCTATTGTTCTTTTGAGCTACCTGCTCTGGCATGAGTTCTTACAAACTAGCCTAGCCATTCATTGTCATAAGTCCCAATGTTGACAGAACTATAGTAACCAACATAGGGAGCCAATGTTGATGAGCCCAACGCTCTAAGTTCCAACGTTGGCAAGACATAAGAACACCACTCACCCATGGGTGCGTCATATGCATCAAGCTGCTTGCGGTACAAGGACAGCTTAGCCACGCTTTTGGAGATCTCCCGAGCGACGTTGCGGAAGTCGTAGGGAAGGATCTCCGCATCGGCGAGCATCAGTGTCAGCATCCCGTTGAAGCGAGTGCACGTCTCCATAAAGTGGTAGGTCGGATCAATCAGAGTCTCGAACAGACGAATCGTCTCAAACGCCGTGTGGTAGGCAGGGTAAGAGCCCAGCTTGAACACATTCTGCGGGAGGGCATTGCATCGTTAGTTAGACAAGCACGAACCTTTCTTAGTATTATTAGCATCATTATTATTTTTACTGTTCACCTTAACAAATCAAGATGTAACAGTTTCACATAGTTTCAAAACCTGCTTTGTTATTGCATGAAACTACTTTGTACCAATGTACTGAGCAGCAGGACTTAATGACTGGATGTTTTTAAAGGACTGACCTTGTCAGGCCGGAAGGTGAAAATAGCCGAAGGAATCCCGGCAACGAAATTGAAGGCAGAGTTGTCCATCCCTCCGTGGGTCAGGTACACCCTGGACAAAGGCACAGAGCGAGTTCTCAGTGTACATTAGCAACAATTACTGCTTTCAAAAGAAAAAAAAAAAGAAGCGCAACTCACAAATTTCTAACAACGATAGCGGTCATATCTGGATTTTATACGTCAACACCACAATATTATTATGAGGCATACCTCAGTAGTGATGGAACTGTGGGATAAATCTGACTACCTGACGTTGTTGAATGTGCACTTAACGGGACACTAAAAAGAAAGAATGAATTGTTTTAGATTGATAAACTGCACTCTGAGAACTCTAAATGTAAGTTTCATTGTCATAAGCGCATTATTAGCAGATAGAATCAAGGTTGAAGTTTCATTTTTTTTAATTTCGAGCCGTAATTTCCGCACGTGACATGAATTCTCCAATGCACTTTTCGTATTTTTGCGACAATGGCTCGATGAAATTTTCTGAGACTTCGTATGTCAAGTCTGTGGCACCCACAGATTACAATGTACTTCAATTTTATTGATTAGAAGCTTTGTAGGACCCAGTAGACGGCTTCAAAAATCGATGGTGTCATGGTGTTTGATGCGGAAATCTTATGGTGGCATCTTCACCCGCAGTTTCTTTTTGCGCGTTTTCTTGCTTACATTCAGTGTCATGTCATGTTAAGAGTGGTACTTTCAGGATTGTGCAATTGCACTTCCTTAATGCCTGAAAAAGCGTTTTGCTCTTTAGTGTCCCTTCAAATCTGAGTACACATGTTACATTGAAAAGCCGTATGAGTGGAACCCACATTGAAAAGCCGTATGAGTGGGAATCAAATCCGAATCCTTCAGTTCAGAAGCACAACACAGGCTTCTACTAGCAAAGCAAGTACCTCATTTTCAAGTAAAAGCACCATTAAAGGACACCAGGTATCATACGCAGCTGCAGTATAATAAGCTGCAGTAGTGATTAGAAGCTGCATTATTTTGGTCGCACAAGCCAGACACCACTACTTGCTCCCTTGATTGATTGACAAAGATATGGACTGACGGCGATCAATCACATGATTGATTGATAACTAGCTATCAACTTCAAACGTAATTTGCAGATTCAGTGCAGTGAATCATATTTGAACACAGACACAAACTGATGGTGATAACAAATGACTGGACAGATATAGAGGCACTGCTCACACAGGAGTAGCCAGGGGGTGCTGCCCTCCCCTTCACAGTTTGTATTACAAATGTTTCGTTCAGGGCACTTTGAATACTTCTGGAATGAACCATGCGTAAATTAACTGTAATCAAAAATACCGCTTATTTGTGTACCTCCCACAATACACAGTTAGTTTGTCTTTTGCACGAGCATCGCCCCACCTCACCCAAGCTTGGGATGTACCCAACTCCGAAATATGGTAAAGCATCATCACTGGGGAGAAAGACAAAGTACTTTTTCTTTTTCACCTGGTAGTGTTCTTTTATAAACCATATAATCCACACATTATTCATCTACACAGTGGTACATAAGTACTCTCAGACAGCGATACTTATGCGACTTCCACCACAACTGTCAGAAGAACTGCGCCTCGTGCAAGGTGCGTGCCCTCATGTGAATACAGTCTGCTCCAGCCGCGTGCTCACTTGAGTTCAGTCTTTCCCGTGGTGCCCTTGTGCTTGCGCTCGTACTCGTGCTCATAGTTGTACCAGTAGTCGTACAGAGTCTGGGTGTCGTTGAACGGCACCTGAATGGCAGCAACTCGTTCATGAGCAACGTCAACGCACTGCCATCACATTCAGAGGTGCGTCTGCATTTACATGAATTTGTCTGTACCGACCCAGAGATCAAAAAGGAGAGAGAGAGAGAGAAAGGATGGAACGAAAACTATGTTTGCCAGACAAAAAATGCTGTCGCTTCCAACAACCACCAGCTAGCCAGTGTCGGCTGTGTGCAAGCATAATATATAACAGATTACATAACTATTACATGCTTACTTACAAATGAATGTTTTTCATCTTTGGTGCATGCCTTTCCTGGCAAGTTAAAGTCAAAGAGTTCCTGGTAGAATTTTCATTATAGAAGGGCCTGGAAACTTACTCATGAAAAAGCCTTCAGGTATAGGTGCATTACCCTTGGCACAAACGAGGTCATTGAAAATTCAGTGCTTTCAGCAAGAGTCAAATCAACGTTTCAGTATCTTGCAGTAGAAAGCTGAGTGCAGTCTAGGCTAGGTGGAACTGGGAATATTGGCACGTGCAAGCCATACAAGGTTTTGGTGCAGTTATTACAGTACAAAATGAGAATATGTCTAAAAACAAATATAATTTATGTTAAAAACACATCAAGCCTGCAAGGCAGGGCCGCCCAAAAATGCCACTAATTAGATACTATCATCAGCTTGAGCCTCAACACTTGATGTTTCACCTGATCCGCCAATCACCTTATGGACTATTTATCTGTGAGGCATTCAATGTGTCTATGCTCTCACGATATAGCTTAATCACTGAATGAGCAAGTACAATGCAACAGACAGAAGGTGTGGATAGAAGATATAGTTATCTGTTTATCCGCGTTCCATTGGTTGCCCTGCCAGTTATTTTGCATAGGCCCAGAAATGTCGCCCCATAGGCTAGGCTCAAATGCAGGCATTCTTAGCGAAATAACTGGCTTTTCAATCGTGGGCAAGAAATACGCACAAGTTTGGTTGTATTCACGAGGAAGTTCTTCAGCACAGGCGAGGCGTAGGCGAAAAACATGATCCCTGCAGAATGCAAAAGAAGCAAGAGTTTACTGAGTGCTTTGCCGCGTGTATGCCACAGAGATAGCCTTACGTTAGAGCTTCACGTACGTAGTGACGACAGTGCATGTGTGGCGCCCACCAAAATTAAGTCTTCGTTTGATTCACTTTTTTTTGTCGTTAGTAGTTTCAATCAAGAAGAATCATCAATTTTTCGTGCAGTTTTCGTGGATTTGTTATCTGTAGACTTCACACGATAGTGACCGACAAAAATTGAGCTGATCAGTTTATCTTTTTCCCGAATTTCAGAGATGTAAGCCATAGATATTCACTGACCGGAGACACAGTTGTCTACGTTGACGTAGCCCACGCCTCCGCGGTTGAGACGGAGCAGCTTTTCCTAAAGGACAAAGGACAAAGAAAATGAGAGAATAAAGATTGTGGTGTTCCCCAATCTTAACAAAAGTGACGTGCAGTACCATGTGCAATATAGTAATTTCTGTGAAAATTGGAAGCCTTGCCATTCAACATAAAAACATCTTGCATCTCTAAAAGCACCTGTTATGGATCACTATGGGTGCAAACATTGTCTGCATAAGCATGGTAGAACCCATAGTCATGGAGTTAGTAGCTGATCTACACCAATATACAGGTAAACTAACAGATTTATTAACACATTATTGATGATGCTAACCACACAGCAAAACGAGTTCGATTTTAGAACCCAATGCAAAAGTTATTTTAAAGTTTGCTCAAACACACAACAGTTGCTACTTTACTACTACAACTGCACAGCACAGCCCATCGTGGTTTACTTACTATAAAACAGGGCTCTCAAACACGCAACTCTCAGACCTTTTGCCAGCGGCCCACACATGACTCTTTTCAACCCTAATTTTTTTTTAATTAGTTACGCTTATATGACTGGTTACAAGCTTGTTTTTTTTTTTCGTCAGGTACCTTGTAACAGAGGAAACTAAACTGTACATGTCAGAATCAGCATTGGCATTTGAGTGAGTCAGGAGATAGGTACGATATTGTCGAATCCCGCCCCCAAATCCCAATGAGAAATTACCTTTATATAAGTATGAGAAAGGTCACCTTTCAAATGACACTGTTAGCCGACATCAAGCTAGTTCAAGCACGCCCCTACCTCCCGCTTTAACCTCGTTCACAGTCCCACCCTTTGCAAGACTAAATTTCGTGACAGTGGCCTGCTGGTTGAGGCGTGCTCGAGAAGTTTTCCACAAAAATAATCATGAAGTAGGTAATGTGGTTTTCCACCGGCACTGAAGTACACGACCGTCTTGGCCTAATTTTACGATCGAGAAAAAATAGGCTGCATCGCATGAGACAAAAATGTTTTGAATAGAAGCTTATGCCAACTTTTGGAAGACCTGCTTAGTGGCTAAGGTGCTATGCTGCTACAAAGCACAAGGTCATGGGTTTGATGCCTAACCATGGCAGCCGCACAACGATGGGGGCGACACTCAACACCGAATTTAGGTAAACATTGGAGAGGTCCAGATGGTCAAAAGAGAGCCAGCCAGCACATCCTACTACAGCCTGTCTCACAATCATATCACAGTTTGAACACGTAAAACCTAAAAACGTTTTACAGCAAAGCTGTGTATGGCTATGTGGTAGAAATATCTCGCAGTGAATGAGTTCGTGAGAGCACAGAAGTTCACGAAGAGGGAATGCTAGAATTTGCTACCTCCAATGGTCTTCATGCTTGTGCTGCTTTCTCTTTGTGTTGTGTCAGCACATACAGCTAGGGACAATACCGATTGCAGCATGAATCAGTAACCATAAAATCCTTTAGATGACCTCATAATCTTTTAAACTAACGTCAGCAAATGCCAAGTTTCAAGCTCTTTTCAATGTGGTGAGAAATGAAAAGCTACAACGGAAAACACTCTGACGGATCCCAGCTCGTGAACACCGAGGCTGCACACTCCACCTTCACCGATCAACACTTTGTGTTACAAAGTGCTTAGATTTTAAAAAAATTATCTTTAAATTGTGCCTTTGAAAGGAATGAAATGTGGTTGCAAGACGAGCTAATTCATCTGAGGACATTTTGCGTGCAGCAATACCTCCACCCACTCGCCAGATCCCGCTATGGCTGTCTCTTCCGCGGCCCAGATCGCCAGCACCACCGTGCGCCGCGGTCGCCAGCCACGCTTCAAATGGTGGCCCAGCAGTCGACTAAGCTCGAGAATGTTGGCGGTCGACGATGACGGGTCGATGGTGCCATATACCCAGGCATCGTGGTGGGCTCCTGTGATACTGTACCGATCTGCACGAAGGCACTCTGTTTCTGAACGAGTAATTTCGTGAACGAGCTCTCAGATTGTTCAGAAAAGTTGTGAAAAGCAGCCTAATCTCATAACTTCTTTAATGCATTTAGCTGAGCTAGTTTATATTAGCTTATTGAATAATTTTATGCCTTTATGTACTTCTTTTACGCTGTCTCCGTTATGTGTTGCTTTCTAGCCTCCTTTTTTGTGATATGTAATCCACACCACTGTATGCCATGGTCAGGTCCAGACCTAGTCAATCCTTTTTATGCTTTTTACTGTGTACTAAACATCTGACAGATGTAGAATAAAATTGAATTGAATAATAATATGAAATGCACACTACTAAACACAGCACAACACAGTATAACTGCTATACTTCCTCACCATTTCCCTGTGTCATTCTGTATAGTCTCTATAGCTCACAAGTACAATCTAATGCTGTTACTACAATGTAAGCACTGGGACGATAATTAGTTCTTTATATATTCCCTACTCGTTGTAACAGTAGTATGAAAATTTATTCTATCGAATCAGCAATCTGACTCACACAAATACACCATATATAAAAGCACGTGGTCTGGGCAAGCAATATTCTCCACAGTGTCGGCACACAAGAAAGCAATCTCTACTTCAGGGATTCCAGTCGCCGAGAGTTTTTCCAAGTAGCTTCTTTGTCGCCTGGCGAGGACTACAACATATGCACTGCTTATTTCCGCCAAATTTCGTGCAACATTTTCAATAACATTTTTGACAAGATCTTTTATGTCCCCCATTACATATTGAACAAAAATGTTGCGAATTGTCTAACAATATTTATTCTGCATTTTATGCTGCTGTTATACACTCAAAGCTCACTTCTAGTACATCAACACATTTCCTGATCTTATCACTGCATCTAACTACCCGCCACTCTCGAATGAATTTCCCTTGCCTTGACACTCGTGCTATTATACTTTGGTTATCTGTCATATGCACTGTGCAATTTGAAAAGCTTCACTAAAGTCTATGGTCACTTGATTACTAAGTCTAACATCACAAACTCAATAAATTTTGCATACCTTGCTGCTCATTTGTCTGAAGAGTGGCCACAGGGCAAGACATTTTAGGACGACAACATAGGATGACAAACAGAAGAGTCTAGGATAGCAAACATATATGGCCCTAACAAATTGAGAATTGCTACGCATAAAAATGTAAACGCTGAAAGTCAGGCACTTCTGCATAATATCATATATTCACTTTCACAAACTATGAAAGCGGGCATGACCTGTTGCATGCACTGAAAAATCCAAGTATGTGAGCAGAGTTCACAATAAATGTAATGAAAAAAATGCAAAATGACTACTCCTCTCCCGTTGGACCCACCCGGTCCGAATTATGGGGGCGTAATTTGTGTGCATAGTAAATTTTAGATCCAAAGCAAGTTTGAAGCGAATAGCAGTTTAGTCGAATATTTTTTAACCGAATTCGAACAGTACATATCATATATTATAAAAAAAGAAATGAGCATATTTGTCGTGAACTAACTAACCAGCACAATATTTTTTTTAATATACAACAAGGTATGTGCAAATGTCATTTTTTTTAGGTCAAGAGGAAGTGGAAGCAACTTTTATGAGAAGCAGAATTCGACATTTGATTGATTGATTGATTGATTTGTAGGGCTCAACGTCCCAAAACCACTATTTGATTATGAGAGACGCCGTAGTGGAGGGCTCCAGAAATAGTTCTTTAACGTGCACCCAAACCTGAGTACACGGACCTACAACATTTCCGCCTCCATCGGAAATGCAGCCGCCGCAGCCGGGAATCGAACCCGCGACCTGTGGGTCAGCAGCCGAGTACCTTAGCCACTAGACCACCGCGGCGGGGCAATTCGACATTTGATGGAATTCATGTGATAGCCATATGTGAAGTTTCAAATTTTACTTTGTTTCAAGCATATAGGCCGGTATTTTAAACATAAAAAATGGTGTCAATGTATTTGTTCACTTGACTCTAAAGTGCGCTTCACGGTAATGCGGATTTTCCCTGAATGGGTCCATTCACAGTACAGCATTCCTCTACTACGGTGAAAACACCTTTACAAAGGGGGTCATGTGCAGAATAATATACACCTATTCGTTCACTTTGAATACGTTGAAATTTCCAATAAACTAAATTTAAATGAAAGTGAATTTAAATACTGTGTGAGCGTACTTAATTCATAATTATTCGAATATAAGAAGCTCTCAAATATTTGCACGGGCCTACAAATGACAGCAGGCAATTAACTGCTGTTCGCACATTTCATCTTGTCTTCACCTGGCTTGTACCTGGCTACAAACAAAAGGCAAATTAGGAGACTCCACCATTTTAATCAGGCCTTTTAATTTAAACATTTGGCAGGCTATACGAAGTTCAAGCGCGACAGCATGCTTACCAGGCTCCAGGCGGCCCCTAACGGTGCCAATGATATCGTAGACGACGGGCCTCGCCCACTTGCTGTTCACCGTGAGTCTCAGCTTCCTAGAAGAGTGCGCACAACTTGCAAAAAAGCACTCGACACTGCCAGGTCTCTGTGTTTGTATTCAATACCACTGACAGACACCAATGTCACAACCGCAGGTGTAATATTAAACAGAGAATGCAGTCACAGTCAGTTGTACGCAGCAGCACATAGCAGACCAAGGTGTCCGAGTGACACAGTGATGGAAGCGACATGTTGCTTTTTGGAGCAGATTCTGGAGCAGAAAAAATGGTGCTTTGGATTAGGCCCAAGTCAAGTGTCTTCGGAGCAGAAAAAAATGCTACATCTTAGGGTTGCTATGTGTTTTCGGAGCAGATACACGTTCATAACAACTCCTGAAGTCTAAAACATCACTTAGGTATCTAATAAATACTTATATTTATTATTAAACATGCCGTATGCTATTATACAGCTAGTGTACAAGTACAAGCAGTATAGTTGGCGTAAATCATAGGCTGGGGGGGGGGGGAGGGGTCAAGAGAGTCTAAACTTTTCTCATTTTCAGACTGTGAAGGACACCCCTTGGAAGTGTTCCACTTGCAAGGGGTGACACCAGCATGGAGCAACATATCTCTTTTGGAGCAGTTTCGAGCAACTGGAGCAGCACTTCCATCACTGAATTCCTCTGGAACTTTAGCACGTGATACAATTGAGTTAACAGTTAAGTATAGCGCAGTCAACTTTTTAAAAGACTTTTTATCTTTTACTGCGTACCTGTGGTAAATGCCCCTCAGCTGTGCGAACTAGGGAAATCTAAAAAAGGTGAAAAAAAGAAACTGAATAGAACAATGCCATTGCCCAAGCTTGGACAACATGCTCGTTTTTTTTAAATTTTTTTTGAAAGCATGATTTAATTCCTATATAAATAAAAATACAACCCATAATAAAAATACGAATTTGACACCATGGCCTGATATGTGTCACCCCTTGAGATCTTTCTGGATTTACACCACTGGGTAGCATAAGAGGATGATAGTGTATACAGCTTGCTTTTAGTTTTCCTTATGCTCACGGGATGGTCCTATGGCTCAACTTCATTCTTTTTAGTTTGCCAACACCGTTTTGGAGCAGTTACTAGCAAATATTGCACTGTGGAGCAGCATGGAGCAGCATTCTTCTTTTGGAGCAGTTTGGAGCAAGTGGAGCAGCCGTTCCATCACTGGTGACAGCAAAGACCTGCCATGGCAGCTTAGCCAGTAACTGATTGATTGATTGATATGTGGGGTTTAACGTCCCAAAACCACCATATGATTATGAGAGACGCCGTAGTGAAGGGCTCCGGAAATTTCGACCACCTGGGGTTCTTTAACGTGCACACAAATCTGAGTACATGGGCCTACAACATTTCCGCCTCCATCAGAAATTCAGCCACCGCAGCCGGGATTCGAACCCGCGACCTGCGGGTCAGCAGCTGAGTACCTTAGCCACTAGACCACCGCAGCGGGGCAGCTTAGCCAGTGAGATGTCCCGTTAAGTTAGAGGACGAAGGTTCAATTTTCATTTATAATGACCACAATTTAATTTGGGGTAAAATGCATGAGCACGCATGTGCTCAGATTCAAGCGCGTGTTATAGAGATCCCCAGATTGTCAAAATTAATCTGGAGTGCCTAATAATCTACAGTTCGCTACCATGTGCCTCATAATAGTGCAGCGGTATTGGCTTTGCGAAACCCCAGAAATTAACTGAGAGGCACTACGACTGATGTGAAAAACAGCCGTCCATTAAGAAAAAAAAAACAAGCATGGCCAACTTGAGATATATATTACGTTGTACAAAGCAGTCCAGCTTCAGGTTATTGGATGTTGCACCGAAACCTGCCTCGCAGGCACCTTCCTACCTACAGTTCTAATTTCATAAGTTGAAAAAGATGCTTTCAAACGAAGCACCAAAATTAAGAGAAGCAAATAAAAGTCGCCAAAAACAAGGGACATTCAAACTCTGGTCAAACCTATGATATACCTCAGAATAGTTCTATACGTAATGGCGATTTCAGTCAAGACATACATGCCTTACGTTGTACACTTGCACTGCACGATAATTGGTTATCTTCTATTAATAACATGCTTTGCCACATTATAAAACTGCTTTACAGTGAAGTTTATTAAAACAAATCTGCTTGTATAGTGCAAATGGAACCCTTGCTACATGCCATCTATACCTTGAGCCGTGCATCGTCCATATGCCTTCTCTGACATCTGATGAAACATTGCCACTGTGTCTGAATAAATAGAACTCACTTATAACGATACCGGTTTTAACAATTTGTTGGTTATAATGATCAGACTCTGCTACACTGTCAACTTTTGTATGTTTTTTTATGGCAACACGATCCGCTTACAGCAATGCCTGCATGTGGCATTATCGGTAATGACAATAAATTATGGCCGTTGAGTGTCCATGCTAAAAGGTAATGGAAGGCGAAATCCTTAAAAAGTAGAAAACAAAGTAGAAAACAAAAAACTTCAGCTACAGCCCACAGAGCCTCCCTGTCTCTACCCACAACCCTAACGTCCCTCAATACCATTCAGATTTCCAATATGCTTGACCGGACAGCGCTGTGTCATTGCGGCAAAGCTATAGCTTGCTGTTAATGCAATTTGTTATATGTGTTTGTATAGCTGTTAATGCAATTTTGTTAATGGACAATGATCTGGCACCCAAAGTTTTCTAATTAACCGGACTGGTGTTTGCCACCGCTTTAAATTATCCACTCAGGCTTACACAGCAAAACACGGAACCGCTGAAACACTTGAAATCAGGTGGGATTTTAAAATAACCGAGTTTGAATTAATGAGGTTATATATGTACATATATATCTGCTACCAAACAGGAAAGCAAGAACAGTAAGTGGTAAATAAGTTTGTACTGTAGCTGCAGTTCAGCTCTCGTATTTATACACATTCGTGTTTTGCCAGGTGTCCAGGACCACGTGAATTGGCTTTCAAACAATAAGGTTACACACAATGTATATTCATAAGCATACATTGTAATTATGATATCATGTGCCTATTTGCACTGTGAGTGTAGCATTCTGCCATTGTAAGGGCCTTTGAGAAACCGACCAAGCTGCCTAGAGCAGCTTCTAGCCATGACAGATGTTTAAGTTTTTCAGCTGAGAAAAGCATTTATCGATTGATTGACTAAATGATCGTTTAATAGCCTGATTTATACCCAAAAGGCTCACCTGCCATCTTTGATGGGACCAGCTGGCCGAGCACCTCCACTGAGGTTGACCACTTTGCCCTGCATCTGGCTGCACCGCAAAAAGAGAATGACGAATTCGTTCGTCATTCGTTATGCATTCTACGGCTGAGCGATGCTCTCACATTTAAAGGCACATATATATCCTACAAAGTGGACGGAGCAGTGACCGACATCGTCGCTCAACGGTGGGACATCGTACGAGTTGTTCGGAAGTTGCGGGCTTGACCCCTGTCGATGGCAAGCGATGTTGGGGTGTTACAGTTACTACCACACTGAAGTGAGGGAGGAAGGGGAGAACGACATTGGCTGGCGATCAACAGCCAACGACGTCTTCTCCTTCTTTCTCCCTCACTTCAATATGGTAATGACGGCGACACTGTACCAATATTGTCAATTACTTCTCAATAATATTGTGTCTAACAAAGAAAACGAGCTCTCGAATTCACACTTGTTTTCTTCATAAGATATAAAAAATTTTGGACACTGCATTAAGACAAAGCTTTTCTGAAAGTTGAAAAAAATTTATGACCCTACATTCCCTCTGGGTCTAAGGAGAAGAAGATGCACATCTTACTTCTTGGTTGAAAAGTATAAGCACAGCGAGTTTAAGACACATGATGCACTTAAGCTCTTAAATGTAATAAAAGATTCCTGAGCAAGGAATGAAAAATCATCACTTGATTGAAGGAAAATTTTGACATTGAGCATGATACCCCCATGTGCCTGCAAGTAACAATCTACACATGTGCTTTTTTTAATGTGCAGATCTAAATAAATACAGACTGATAAATTACTCTTTATAACTAACTTGGTTGCCATTAACATTGTCATTATAGGTTCTATATTATTAGCCAAAAAGAAAAACTGAAAATTGAAGTTTCATTTTTGAATTTTTAACCTAAACCTCAACAGCTTAATGCCACCGTGCCATGACTTTGGAAGATGTTTTTTTTTTTTCATATTTTGGCTATACTGTGTCAATAAGATTTTCTGATAGCTGCCTGCTCGAAGTCTCTTGCTCCCCTATAATAACACAGCATAGTTTTTACCAATACGAAATCATAGGCCCTGGCAAGCACCATTGAAATCTATGACGTTGCAAGCTGGTGCAGTAATTAACTTCCAAGGTGGCTTCAGTATTTGTATTTTCTTTTTACCTCAAGACTGTTAAAGAGCTCGTTTCACAGAAATTCCGGCATCAGCGTCGGTGAGGGCAGCATTGGTTGTGAGCGAAAAATCATCTTGTCTATGGCCGAAAAAACAAACATGCAAATAAAATGAAAAATTCCGGCATCAGCCTCGGAGAGGGCATCGTTGGTTGTGAGCGAAAAATCATCGTCTGCAGCCAAAAAAACAAGAAACATGCAAATAAAATGGATAATGGAAATTTCTGGGTCCGATTGAGGGTTGAACCCAGGCCATCATCAACCCTTCCCAGCAAGTCACTTTGGCGGTGTTAAAAACTGGCACGTGATTTTATGTTTGGCGGTGAAAAACAAAATCTTTCGGCTGTTGCAATGCACCTTCGGTCCAGTACTCACTCGAGCACTTTCTTAGCGAAGTTGTAGTTGACCGTGAGGGCTGGAATTTTGGGCAGCTCGCTGCTATTAATGTCACGATAAACCCCATCTGGAAGCAGATTGCGTTGAACAAGACTGTTAGCTAACAAAACACAAATGTAGGCTTGTGTGAATATTCGAGCACTTGGAATATCCAAACAAATATTACTGTATTCAAATTCGTCTCAAATTTGAAGTAATGAAAATTTCAAAGTATTCGAAAGAAACAATACTATAATCTGCATGTACCCTTCTTTGTAAAAAGTCAACTTCACTGCAGTGGAGGAGTGCTATATCGTGAATACGCCTTGCAAAGAAAATTTGCAGGTACGCGAAGCCACAGTTGAAGGTTAGATGAATATATGACCCTCACAATGATTCATCATTTCGCCCCGCCGTGGTGGTCTAGTGGCTAAGGTACTCGGCTGCTGACCCGCAGGGCGCGGGATCGAATCCCGGCTGCGGCGGCTGCATTTCCGATGGAGGCGGAAATGTTGTAGGCCCGTGTGCTCAGATTTGGGTGCACGTTGAAGAACCCCAGGTAGTCTAAATTTCCGGAGCCCTCCACTACGGCGTCTCTCATAATCATATAGTGGCTTTGGGACATTAAACCCCACATATCAATCAATCAATCAATAAATAAATCAATCAATTCATCATTTCTTGGGCTTAAAATTCATTATGCTGTTGTACAGCTCTAAGTATAGTAAATTTTAAAACAACATATCTTTACAGGCCATCTTGCCTTCTACCAAAGGTCAAATCCTCCTATTATTATTCAAACTTGCTTCCAAACAGCCAAAAAAATGACATCTGCACATGCCTTTTTTCAATGTAAAAAAAAATATGCTGGTAAGTTGGGTCAGAACAAATATGCTCATTTCTCTGCATAATCTGTGATGTTTACCATTTAAATTGATCTTGAAATTGTTCGACTGAATCAATATTTGCTTTGAACTCGCATCGAATGCAAAAGTTGCTATTCCCACATGCCTAGACAAATGCAATGAGTGCCAGTGTGGAGGTGTTTGAAGCCATTACCAGAATATCATTGTCATTTTAATGAACAATGCAAGGCCATTGCTACTGCCCTGCCATGGTGGTCTAGTGGCTGAGGTACTCGGCTGCTGACCCGCCGGTCGCGGGATCGAATTCCGGCTGCAGCAGCTGCATTTCCGATGAAGGCGGAAATGTTGTAGGCACATGTGCTTAGATGTGGGTGCACGTCAAAATTTCCGGAGCCCTCCACTACGGCGTCTCTCATAATCACGTGACTAGAGGGGGAATGAATAAAGAAATAAGATAAAATAAAAATGATGATGATGCTCAGAATGATGACGATGACTTGAAACCATCACTTTCAGTACAAAATCATCATCATCATCATAATTATCATCATCCGCCTGACTACGTCCACTGCAGGACAAAGGCCTCTCCCATGTTCCACCAGTCAGCTCGGTCCTGTGCTTGCTGCTGCCAATTTATACAAGCAAACATCTTAATCTCATCTGCCCACCTAACCTTCTGTCTCCCTCTAACCAGCTTGCCTCCTCTGGGAACCCATTTAGTTACACTTAATGACCAGCGGTTATCCCGTCTACGCGCTACATGCCCGGCCCATTTCCATTTCCTCTTCTTTAGTAACCTGCGCTTGACACCTGCACAGTAACCTGCGCCGATGACATTGCATTGCTAAGTAACTCAGGGGACGAATTGCAACTCATGATTACGGAGTTAGACAAGGAGAGCAGAAAGATGAGTCTTAAAATTAATCTGCCGAAAATGAAAGTAATGTACAACAATCTCGGAAGAGAGCAGCGCTTCGAGATAGGTAATAGTGCACATGAAGTTGTAGAAGACTATGTCTTTTTTGGACAGGTAATAGCTGCGGAGCCGAACCACGAGATTGAAGTAACTAGAAGAATAAAAATGGGGTGGAGCACACTTGGCAAGCACTCACAAATCATAACAGGTAGATTGCCACTATCCCTCAAAAGGAAGGTATATAACATCTGCATCTTGCCGGTACTTAGCTACGGAGCAGAAACCTGGAGACTTACAAAGAGGGTTCAGCTTAAATTGAGGACGACGCAGTGAGCAATGAAAAGGAAAATGGTAGGTGTAACCTTTGTGGTGTACACGTATCCCGAAGGAGTACGGCCACCAGCGTGGGTCCGGTCTTAGCGAGCCGCAGGGCACGCGTTAACCGTCGCCGTGGCGGGAAACACGATACTGCTCAAGTCGCAACACTTTATTGTGGCAACACCAAACGCAGTACAGCCCGTTGCAAAAAGGCGCGGCGGGAAAGCAAGTAGGCTTATCCACGCCACGGGCACAAAGTACTACACAGGGTGCCACGAGCACGTCTCCGCGGTAAAGGTAACCCACGGAGACACCGGGACAAAGGGGCCCGGTTGCTCGAGCGAGGGCAAAGGCGCTCGCTTTGGCTTCGAAGGGAGACGGGTCGGCGTAGCTAGGCCACGCACTAGGACACCGTACTGCCCTTCGGCCGTGAGTACGCAGCGGGGCAACAAAAGATGAGCGTTCGCATCGGGCGCGAGGCGCCGTCAGCGAAATCCGACGAGCCCCGAGCGACGGGACTCGACGGACGGAAAAGAATGCGTGGCTCACCGTTTGAAGTCCCGGACTGTACTCCCCGCTCCTGACGCAGCGCGCGAAAAAACCTCTCGGGGGTCCCCGCGCGCGGCGCCACAGTCAACATCCGCTACCGGGTGAGGGAGTTAACGTCACTCCGCCCTTCCCAGCGCGGCTGAGAGCAAAGGAGGGCAGACATGTCGGGACATGAGAATTGGAGAAAGGCGGGAAAGCCCGCGCAAAGGCAGCGGGCCAGCCTCAATTCCCACATCCCCCTCCCCTAAATTTGCCCTTACCCGTCTGCAAAAGGCAGCCGGACGTCACCCATGCAGTTAAAATGACACTGCTATGAGCGACAGCTAACCTCAGTCCAGCCCTGCTACTGCTGCTAAAAAAAATGATTGCAAAGGAGAAACAAAACATAACTAACAAAATAAACACATGACACTATACAAATAACTGCGGAAGGGAGCACAGAACAGTGGGACTAGTGTTCGTGGTGCTGAAGGGGGATAGCGTCCACTGCGCGGAGGGGCGGAAGGGCGTGACAGTGTCCGCTGGGTGCGATGCCCGAGTGCGAGGTCAGAGGTACGGGAGGTGGCTCACGGATGGCTTGTTGCTGCTCTTGATAAGCCGCGAGTCCGACGAAAGCCGCTTCGGTTGTTCGGAGGCCCCGCATTTCTGGCTCGATGAGGGAGCTGGACGTTGCGGGAAGCCGAGCCTCTCCGATGGTCAGGGAGGCCGAACCAAAATTGGCTGCGAGGCGCCCTGGCGTTGGCCGGCAGCATATAGTTGCTTTCAGCTGGCCTCGCGCAGGAGCCATGGTGGGAACGGCAGCAGGGCTTCTTCGGCGACAGCCGAGAGCAGAGCACAGCCAGATGGTCTGACATCAGTGGGTCAATGCCCCCCCAGCACCTCCAGTGTCCGCGTCGATGGAGGGATGCCATGACGCACTCTTCGCGGGCTCGCACTGAAGCGTCACGCACTTACGCACGCACGCACACACACCGCCGACGGCTGCGCGAGCGTAGGCGCAAAGCGTCCTTCGTCTCTCTCCCTCCCGGCAAGCACCGACACTCAAGGTCACACACAGCTCCCTTCGCGGTAGACGGAACGAACACGGGAAAAAAAAGAAAGTAAACGCAGAGCATACTGACACTAAACATCTGGCAAAAAAACAAAACACTAATAACACTTAATATTAGACAAAAGAAACATAAAATACACATGAACACTTAAAAAAAAACTGGCAGCAGACAGGGCGGGGTTAACTTCTTTACGAGAAAAGGCCGTAAAGAAGCTAACCTATACTGAGGCTAGACAGTAAACTGAGGGCCTTCGGTTGCGGAGAAGTCCGCCGTCCGGCGCGAAATCACAAAGGTGACCGCTTCCTCAGATTATACCGGTGCGGGGTCCGAATGCGGTCCGCCGCTCCGGGTGTGCCCGTTGCTTGCGCGAAGTGCCGCAGGGCGCTGGCGCGAGCTCGTCAGACCGTGACAAAGGGCTTCAGGTCTGCGATGTGGGCACGGCTGAGTTTTCCCAAAGGGGATCTTTCAGCTAGTACGCGCCACGGACGCTCACTGACAATCGGTTCATAAGACCGGGCGGCTTTCCAACCCTTGGCTCAACCGTTTGTCAGACGTGGCAGGCACGGAATAGCGATAAAAGCCACGCTTCGTGCCGGGCCAGGTCACAACATCGCTCAGTTTGCAAAAACTTTCGAGCCACTCAGGTGACCGGCCATGGATTCGTCGTGAGAGGATCGCAACAGTGCGGCTCTCAGACTTTTGGGCATAACCACCTTAAACGGGTCGCTGGACTCGTCGTCAGTGGCTATATAGTTCAGCAGGAGCCCGTCATGGTCCAGCAAAAATAAATCCGCCGGGGACTCAGCGACACACGCTGTATCAGCCCCCTAATGGCGCCCGCCGCAGAACAAGCAGCGTAACGGCGCGCCTCTCAAGACGGTTTAACGGCGCCCGCCGCAAAGCAAGCAGCGTATACGGCGCTCCGTCCCTCCGAGACTCGAAACGGATCACTTTGCTGAGCCTTCAGTAGCTCTTCGCTGCTGAAAGCGATTCCCATTCTCCCAAAATGGGGGAGTCTGGTATCGCACCCACTCAGGACCGCATCAAC
Organism: Rhipicephalus microplus; assembly: GCF_043290135.1. Taxonomy (NCBI): domain Eukaryota; kingdom Metazoa; phylum Arthropoda; class Arachnida; order Ixodida; family Ixodidae; genus Rhipicephalus; species Rhipicephalus microplus. Next base: position 195,794,451 of record NC_134705.1, on the reverse strand, counting down.
CGCCGCGTGCACGGCGTCGCGGGTTCGCTCTCGGCACGGTGGCCTTCGGAAAGTTCCCCCGCTCGGCCGCTACGCAGTGCGCCGCTTACCTGGATAGCAGCCAAGGTCGTCCTCATGGGGACTCCCCCTTCTCGCCGAATGGCGGCGAAGCTGCTGTTTCGCCCCCGACGCTTGCATGTGCTAAGGCACCGCGAGCGGCCGTCGCACCGAAATCCAGGTTCTCGGCAGAAAACAGGGGGCACGAGATAGCGCGTCAGCTACCACGTAGGAGTGTATTCACCACAAAAAGGGGGTGACGACACGGGCGAGCGCCGAAGGGCGCCCGTCGACAGAGGCGGTGGCCTCTTTGTGCAACGCGGCATGCCACGAAGCAGACATAACGTTCGGGTAGGGCAAGAGGCCCATTCCGAAGCGACGCGCCGTCTCCAAAGGGAGCGGCTAGGCGCCTCGTGTCGTCACCGCAATAGGGGGTGCCGACACGGACGGGTGCAGAAGGGTTCCCGTCCATAGAGGCAATGGCCTCCGTGTGCAACGCGGCATCCGCTAAAAGGGACAGCGGACAAAAAGTCCCGCGAAGCAGCCATGTTGCGACGAGCCCGAATCGCGCAGGCGAACTGACTCGCTAAGAGCAGACAAAAGCTAGAGCTTTTGATACCGCGTTGGGCGCCAGTGTGGTGTACACGTATCCCGAAGGAGTACGGCCACCAGCGTGGGTCCGGTCTTAGCGAGCCGCAGGGCACGCGTTAACCGTCGCCGTGGCGGGAAACACGATACTGCTCAAGTCGCAACACTTTATTGTGGCAACACCAAACGCAGTACAGCCCGTTGCAAAAAGGCGCGGCGGGAAAGCAAGTAGGCTTATCCACGCCACGGGCACAAAGTACTACACAGGGTGCCACGAGCACGTCTCCGCGGTAAAGGTAACCCACGGAGACACCGGGACAAAGGGGCCCGGTTGCTCGAGCGAGGGCAAAGGCGCTCGCGTTGGCTTCGAAGGGAGACGGGTCGGCGTAGCTAGGCCACGCACTAGGACACCGTACTGCCCTTCGGCCGTGAGTACGCAGCGGGGCAACAAAAGATGAGCGTTCGCATCGGGCGCGAGGCGCCGTCAGCGAAATCCGACGAGCCCCGAGCGACGGGACTCGACGGACACGGAAAAGAATGCGTGGCTCACCGTTTGAAGTCCCGGACTGTACTCCCCGCTCCTGACGCAGCGCGCGAAAAAACCTCTCGGGGGTCCCCGCGCGCGGCGCCACAGTCAACATCCGCTACCGGGTGAGGGAGTTAACGTCACTCCGCCCTTCCCAGCGCGGCTGAGAGCAAAGGAGGGCAGACATGTCGGGACATGAGAATTGGAGAAAGGCGGGAAAGCCCGCGCAAAGGCAGCGGGCCAGCCTCAATTCCCACACCTTAAGAGACAAAAAAAGAGCAGAGTGGATTAGGGAACAAACCGGTATTAAGGATATCATACTTGAAATCAGTACAAAATACCAGATTGCAATTTGTGTGTTCACTGACAATATTAATTGCAATAAACCACTCGTGTGTTTACAAATTTACTGTCCGGCAGTTTTCACGGCATGGAACTGGCTGAACTTCAGTTTTTTGTTTCCTTTGTTTTCATTTATGTCTCCAACATGACAGCCTATCATGACAGAGTGAACTTCACTGATCATGAATTAAGCAAACACAGTCATCATCGTAGTCAAAGCCAGAAATCTGGAAAGGCGAGCAGCAAAATAAGATACATATGGCAAGGAAACTGGGAGAACTAGAGGCCAAAGAAGGAGTTGTGCCTCTGTTTTTAGTTAATTCAGGAGTCTTGTGTCAGAATGTACTGCAGAGCCACCGGTGCACCACTAGAACCCCTAGGACTCTGCCATAGGACTTGCACCAGAGTGACGATCCAAGTGCAGAGCCGCTAGAAGCCAAGATTCCACAGACTGTGTAAGAGACTGCTGGCGAAGAAATCATCTTGCATGTAAATGAGTACTGACACAAAGCTGATGAAATCCTTGCAGCATCTGTTGTACACTGTATATTGCACACCATGCCCATAAACAACCTTGATGACTCTAAATATCTCTGCCTCATGCAGGATGCAGAGTTCACAAACAAGGTCAACCGTGTTAAGCTGTCATGGTAATGTTTTTTGCGTAATGGCTGGCTCTAAGATCGAACAAATATTTAATACATGTTTCCTAGCTCAAGTCTGTCAAAATAATTAACACTGTGCACCAAAAAAAAATTTACCTTTTGCAATGCAGCGAAATTGCATCAGTACTCCTCTAACACTTTTTTTTTAGCTGTGCAAGATGGAGACTTGCACTTCCTTACCAACTGACGGGTAGCCCGGAGTCTCGACATCGGCGAATGTGTACAAAGCCCCACGTTGCAGTGCCGAGCCATCTACAAGAGTCGACTTTGGGTAGAACTCCTTCGCGTTTGGCAAGCTGGGCTCCAGAAAGATGATGGTTCCGACACCGCCACGTTCTTGGCACACAGTGACCTGCAGTGGTGAACGTGGCGTTGATCGGCGTTTTTCGACTGTACGAGTCGCAACACTACAAGCTGTCTCCGCATATCAAGACCTAAATGCGGCATTGGTAAGAATCACAATGGTCTGTTGGCTGTGACATCACCTGTCGGCACAAAAACAAACTAATGATCAGCGTTTTTTTATGCCGTGCCTTGAGCAGGATCATGTGCTTGATAAAGGGAGCAGTGTGGCTTACGTCTGCTGAGCACTTTTTCAGGAGGTACCTATTGCAATCACAAAACTATCCAATCTTTCTGGAATCTGCAAGTGAACCCACATATACCAAACCTACACACATAATTATTGTGTATATCAAACAGTTCTAAAATCTCCTTAATATATATTGATAAATGAAAATATACATTACATAAATGCAATATTAAATCAACTATACAAATTCTCAAATATAAAATTGTTTATATATAACAAATTACCTACATATAGAGATTTTCTGTGATCCCCTTCCGGTTCAAAACATTTGAGTTTGGCTCTACTTTTCGGGATTCTCGGAGTGGTAACTCTCACGATAACATGTCATCTCGTCCTCATAAATTTGCTATGAAGCTGACGTAACTGAGAAAGTGCTCAGATCTACTTTCCCATATGCATGTTCACTTTAACTATTGAAGTTCGACCAGCAAACCAAGATCTAAGCATCGTTGCATAGGAAGAATACATTACACTTTCATTAAATGGAAACTGATGGGACCAGGAAAGTATGCTCCATTTAATATGGGCTCCGTTTACTGAGAGGTGAACAAGAGTACAGAATAAAAGCACGAAACTAATAATATCAGAGCCACATATTTGAGCCACTTATTTTATTTAAAGATACAAATACAATAAAGTGAAACAACAAATCTCGTATTTAGATTGATAGATTGTACTCCGAAAACTCTAATGTGGGTATTTTAATAAAAAGTCTACAAATAGGGGAGAAAAATGAGGTCTAGGTATCTTCAAAGTTTTGCGCCGAAATGTCCACAGCTGATGTCACAGATGTCAAACAGTATTTTTCATATTTTGCAGACATTTGCTAAACGAAGGAGGAGGAGGAGGAGGAGGAAGGGAAGAAATGAAAGGCAGGGAGGTCAACCAGACGCACGTCCGGTTTGCTACCCTGCACTGGGGGAAGGGGTGAGGGGATTAAAGGAGAAGAGAGAGAGAAGTGAAGGGCAACGTGTATGTTGGTGGGACCTTGTCCATTGCACGCTTATAAGCGGTCGCGTAGTCCGGTCGTCTTCAGAAAACTTAGCAGTGCCCGCGTCGCTTTGCTGGCCAGCGACGCGTAGAGCCATGAGCCAAGTATCTTCTCTTCGGAAAGAGGTCTACTGTCTAGTGTCTCCAACGTTTCGCGTAGCAAATTGCGTTCGCTCGCAAAACGTTCACATGAACACAGTAGATGTTCTATTGTCTCGTCAGTGTCGCACGATTCACATCGGGAGCTATCCGCCATTCCTATGCGAAAGGAGTACGCTTTTGTAAAAACTACTCCTAACCACAGGCGGCACAGTAAAGTTGCATCCTGGCGGGAGAGGTCCGATGGAACTTGAAGCTTTTTCGATGGGTCCAATTTGTGTAGGCGGCGGTTCCTGACACTGGGGTCACTCAGCCAAGTTTCCGACATGTTGTTAGCGAACGAGTGAAGGCCCCTTGCAGCGTCGGTTCTCGACAATGGAATTGGGGTTGTCTGGGCGTCCGCGTGGGCGGATCGGGCAGCATTATCAGCAAGGTCATTACCGACAATACCACAATGTCCCGGTAACCACTGGAACACCAAGTCATGTCCTTTCGATAAAACTTCGTGAATCACTTCTCTTATTTCATTCACTAGCTGTTGATGCTCCCGCTGTCGTAAAGCTGATTGTAAGCTCTGAAGGGATGCCTTGGAGTCACAGAACACAGCCCATTTTTGAGGTCGGGCTTCCGCGATATAAAGTATAGCAGCACGTAAGGCGGCAAGCTCCGCTGCTGTGGAAACTGCTGCTGCTAAACGAAACTTACTTAAACACCTATGCCATGCTCTACAGCATGCTCAGAAGACAATGGACTACTTCATATTTATCGATTAAAAGCTACATAGGCCCTAACAGATGATATTAAAATCTGTGACATCGTGGGGTTTGGTGCAAAAATTTCGATGTAGCATCGCCAGCCACACTTTGTTTTTGAGCATTTTCTTGCTAGCCAAGCTTGTTCCAACAGCAAGCGTGATGATATTGATATTCTGAATAAGTAACTGACTAATATGAGAAAAATGATTTTTCTCTTTAGGGTTCTTTTAAGCAGCAGTTCTGGTTCGGAAATTTCCATTTACTGAAAGTCTGCTGTAAATTAAAGACTCTCAGAAAAAAAAGTCTCTAATTCGAGTCGTCGCTTTGAAAGCCAGGCCACTCTTCTGAAAGCACTAGTCCATTTTAAGTTACCCCAAATAAAAACATACAGCATTTAGCTATTACATGCTTTAGTTGAAGCTGTTCCACAAAATATGCCAAATAACGTACCTTTCCGCCACGGTGCCCACCCCCATATCGCGCCAGGCAGATGCGTCCTTTAACGAAAATTCCGTTGGCTTCCAGCATGTCCACATCTCCATGCGTTCCAGAACCAATGTACACCACATCCGCCTGTGGAAAGCAGTTGAACGCCATCATTCATCAAGATGTGTCAAACTGTCAGCATCCAGCGAACATTTTAGGCGATGCCCAACTCTTATAAATTAATTTTGGTATAATGAAAGAAAAAGAAAGAAAGAAAAAAGAAGACCCAATAGGCAAGCATAAACAATGTTCGATGCACGTGAGCAACTCAGGCATTCCAACATCTTGTGTGTACAAAACGTCTACACATCACCACATAAACCCGCCATGTTTTTTGCATGTCCATTACATTACCCAAACAAAAAGTTTAGACAGAGCAGGGGATGTACAAGTTGCAAAGTAATGTGAATTCTAGTTGCTACCTCGAGCCTTGGAGCTGTGTTTGGTCTCTTGTGATTACCTAGGAGCACAAGCGAGAAACACATGGTCTACCCCTAGCAGTAGTGACTGCCATGACTTTTTACTTTGCTCAGATTGACTTGTGCCATATTGGTGCAAGAACATATTGATGCCATATTATTTTACAATATGGCATAGGTGCCATATTGTTCTTGAAAATTTAGGTCACGCCTCCATAAACTTTTGCACTCAATGCAGTCATACTTGTGAATCATTTCAACAAGAATTGCTTTACATTCTTGAGAAGTACACACAGATCATAAAATATGAAGGGACCAGGAAAATATGTTCTGTAGTTATAGTTACAAAAAAAAAACAGGGCTAGTGAATTCAAGTATAAAACCAATCATGTTACAAGCAGTTGTTCAATTGAGGAGCAATTTTATCTAAGAGCTTTTCCTTTGCCGGGCATCCACTGCATTTTGTGCTAGTCGGTGGCTGCAGTAGTATGCTTCACATAGTAAATACATGTGAATGCTATGCACAGATACTTGCTATTCAACTCTAATGGGAGGTGATGTCTTCAGGCGCTGAAGTTTCTCATTGTACTCATCTTTAATCTGCCGTTTTTAACCTTACCGTCACATACAGCAAAGGTAACGACACTGCATTCTTGTCGATACAAATCGCGCAGTAGTTTTGGATGCGATTTCGGCACTGGCCATTAGAGGCTCGTGCGAGCACTGATCTCAACTGTACCCGGACATGCATATGAGAGGTACCCAGGCACCACTCACCTCAACTGTACCCGGTCGTGCATATGAGAGGTACCCAGGCACCAAACCGTCCACATTGTCTCCTGGCACAGGGTCTTCAGTCAATTTCGCCTCTTCAAGCACTTTTCCATTGGCGTCCACCAACTGCACCTGCGATGAGTTAGCTGACTCAATTGAAATCCGAAAAATGGCCGTAGGAGAAGATGGAAGCCCTGAGAACAAAAGTCCGCTTATTGAAACGTCAGCTTCACAAACAACCCCTGTTTACGAATTATTTCATTAATCAACAAGTCATTTAATTATGACATTAATACACTGGTCTACTCAAACGTACTCTGAAACGTTGTCACCGTAGCAATGCGTGATATTCCATTAGGAATACATTAGGAGGGGATGAGCCGATCCTTTCAGAGGTAGTACAGAGTCAGACAAGGTGCCGAAAGCTTGCAATGCCTGCAATCGTGGAGGCCTTGTAAGACCAAGTTAAGTGTAGGACTCATTCGGTGGGGAGGTGGGATTAGTATATTTGCTCAGAAGCAAAACGAGATGGCTCCTTCCTTCGAGTTGTCTACGGCGAATGCATAAGGGACCCTACGAGTTTCAACAGCGGAGCTATTGAAGCTCAAAGTCTTAGTCGCGAACAAAAATGATTATCATCACGAACAGTCACGCACTCTCTTTGTCCTCTTTTGTATAGCTCCCTGAACACCTGTTTCAATTTGTACAGCATAGAACGAATACAGAGAGGAAATAAGAGAGAATGAAAAAGCGAGAGAAAGAGAAAAAAGACCGAAAGAACTAGAAAAGGATGTTAACAGAGAGTGAGACAAAGAGAAAGAAACATCAAGAAAAAGAGAGAAATAGAAACAGAAAGAGATAGAAGTACACAGACCAAAAAAAAAAGAGAATAAGCAGAGAGGGAGAGACTAAAAAGGGATAGAAAAAAAACGCGAAAGAAAGAAAAAAAAAAATAAAGAGAAACAAGAAAGTCGGCCCAGCGCCGCTGTATCTTCAGGCTTGGCACAGCTAGTTTATTTTTTTTATTATTTTTTTTTGCAAACAGCTATGATCATCCTCCAAAAACACGTGAAGGTATCTGAACGAATAGATCAGCCCCACCTTGTTCGGGTTGTTCGGGTCCGGGTACTGGTGCAGGACCCGATAGGGCACTTTTTCAACCGTGTCCAGTCCATTTTTGCGAAACTCGTCCGCAATGAAATCAACGATGGTTTCCTCGCTGTACTTTGTACCGGACAGGTGTGGCTTTTCCGATAGAAATCTATAAATGTTGAAACTCTGAGTGAGCCACGTCCTCGTGTCTTCCAGAAACGTCTCTGCATTATCTTTAAATGGATGCCTCCCAAACAGGTACTAACTGCTACGAGCACGTAGTATGATGTTGGCCAAGCGATACACAGAGGTAAGTATGTGAATACACTCAAACCTCGATATAATGAACCTTGATATAATGAAATATCAGTTATAATGAAGTAATTAAATGAAAAATAGTCTTTCAGTACAGTGTTAGTGTATATTTACAACAAATTTTCTTAATTTCGTGTAAGATGCAACTTTGTTATAATGAGGTCTGAGTGTAGTGCGTCAGTTGTAAATTTTTGTACGACATTATGGTGGGGCATTGGACTGAATGGTACTATGGTTAGTTAAAGACATTATTCAGCCACAAAGTAAAAACACACACAAAGGGATGAACACAGGACAAGTGGTTGTTCCTCGCTTTGCGTGTGTTTTTACTTTACGGCTACATTTCCTCCGTAAGAAAATATCAATAGGCTGGCCAGAAAGCATTCTTGCTAAAATACGCAGCAGCATGAATGATTATCATGGCTTAAAAGACTGAAATTTAAGCACGCACTATATTAAGTTTTCTTAAATATAGACTCTGCCCTTTTTTTTTTCTCGGCCGTCAACATAGCCTCAACTACTTGCTCTTCGCTTCAAGGATGATGAGCAAGAAGCTGAGCAAGGAGCTGCATCCACCTGCCAACTGAGCAAAATGGAAGTGGGACGCAGACAAAGCAAGCAGACTCAGAGGCGGTTGTCCACTTACTGACCAACAGAAACGGCAAAGCAAGACCTAATTAAAAGCTAGTTTTGGTGCCAATTACAGCTTGTCATATGCTCAGGCAAGATATCACAACGCTTACATGGCCACTTCGCTTCATGTCTGCATTGACAACACTCAAGTGGCCATTTTGTACTTCTGGTAAATGACATTCCAATCGGTACTCTAGCCCAATGACATGTTAGTGTTGATGCCAGTAGGTGTGTTAAGTGAGAATTAGCTTTAAAATCAAAATAAAGAAAGTCACAGCTTTGCTACAAAGGCGAAGCAATGAATGTGATAGCAACAAATTTGAATGTCACGCGAAGAATGACAAGCAGATCGGAGCGTGCCCCACTTTTCCCACGCAAATGAATGTGAATAATGGTACAAATGAATGTGAATAAGTGCCTCAGTTGTTACTTCACCACATCTTAAAAGCGCCCCCTTTTCGCAAGCGGAGACTGTGCAGCGGTGGTCTAGCGGCTAAGGTACTCGGCTGCTGACCCGCAGGACGCGGGATCGAATCCCGGCTGCGGCGGCTGCATTTCCGATGGAGGCGGAGATGTTGTAGGCCCGTGTGCTCAAATTTGGGTGCACGTTAAAGAATCCCAGGTGGTCGAAATTTCCGGAGTCCTCCACTATGGCGTCTCTCATAATCATATGGTGGTTTTGGGACGTTAAACCCCACATATCTATCATTCAATCAACTGTGCAGTGAGTGCAGTGCAGTGACCTTTGTGTGCCTAGTATCAACAGAATCGTTCCAGTGGAAGTCCAAGGCGTACGACTCTCCGCACCACGAGATAAGCACACGTACATGTGAACGTCTGCGTGTAAAAGATCAACGCATAAGCGCGCGACGCCACGTCGAGACGATCTGGCGACACACGCTCATTGCGCCATCTCGTTGCTAATGCTGAAAACCCGATAGTTCTCCAGAGATTGGTATCGCCAGCGGTAAGTTGTAGATATAAATAGCTTGACGTTTCAACATTAAAGTAGGTGCTCCTTCGTGGCTCGAATGAAAAAAAAGAAAAAGCTTCTTTGTGGCTCAGTGGCTAACGCCGCAAGAGGTCGAACGTTGTATTCCGCGCGCCGAAGTCTTTTCCTGTAATATTTTTTTTTTCTTTCTTGTGTTTATATATATATATATAGATACGTATATATATACAGTGGATGTTGGCGGTCGCCGATGCCGGTGGCAAAATCCAGCCGAGGGTGTCCATATAATTGATGTCGCAATAAAACCTCATCGGCATTTACCCAGCATCACACTTGCTAAGAGAAGTCTCCCTATAAATGAGCTCTGCATGTGAGACTATAAGCTAAGCTTCGAAAATTGGTGCCAGTACTCCTTTAAAAGACCACCGCTTCCAGTAGGAGCAGCAAACAGTTGACTCACAAGAGGGTAGCATATGGAGGGTAGTGTGAATTACCTGTCCTATATAAAGGGTTTTTGTCCTGCAACTCACAGGAGATAAAAAAATCTTCAAAGGTGTCCAGCATTTCACACCTTATTCTTATTGTTCTGCAGTACCTTTTGTTTTGCTACACCCTGTTTAAGTATGTGCTTGCGGCAAGCACTTCAAACTTACATAACTTCAAGAGATATGACTTCGAGAAAGTAAAACAAGCAGTGTCGCGTACTTCCTAGGCTCTGAATCAGTAACACATGGAAACTAAGCCACAGCTGTTTTGCGAGTGACATCTCTTGGAGCTGCGAAACTGTTGCGTTGATAGACCAACTCACAGTAACATATAAATCTTAAACATGTATATACTTTACCCCCCCCCCCCCGCTTCACTGAACCACTTCGACAAGTCTGACAGAAAATTTGAATTGCTGCACAAACATGAAAAAAACAAGGGAGACAGGAAAGAGCGCAGTATTTGAAATGTCTGCGCTCTTTCCTGTCTCCCTTGTTTTTTTCTTCAAGTTTGTGCAGCAATTCAATTTTTCAAGTATGAACCAACGTTACTAGTCTGCAAAAAAGTATTGCTTCAAGTCTGACAGACCTGAGCGTTCGACGTAAGTAGCTTCTGCTGACGTTGGCAAGGATGCTTGCGAGTTCGGTACCCTTGTCCGCGGGCTTTGTGTGCGCGGTGGGCGGTGCAAGAGACTTGCTGGTGGTGGTGGGGCCACCAGAGCTCGTGACCGTTGTCTGCTGCCACACCGAGGTGCCAGGGATGGCCAAACCCATCAAGACAACGATCGTCACTACGCCTACCACTCCGACGGCTGCTACTATTGGCCACAAGCCAACACGCCTGGGGAAAAGCGTATATGACCAATATGTACACAAGAAAGCCTCACAATGAGTGCTGGTTTGTAGGTGATACTTTTATACGATAAGAGATACATCTCAAAAGTAGGCTTAGCAGAATAAAACAAAAAGTCAGCACATCTCTCAAAAGGGTCAACATTCTTTCAGAAGCAACGATATGATTTAGTACTTTGGGTTGGTTGGGAAGAATAGATTATATACTAGAAATTTTCAAGTCAGCACCATTGATTATGAAGATGATGAACAGACAGTTTGAGAAACTAGGCAAGACTGAACCGCTTTAAAAGGTGGAAACAAGGAGGCGGCAAAGAATCATTCTTTCAACCTGAAGCTCGGACACAAAGCAATAAGGATTTTCTGAAGCAATAGCAATACCATAATAGTTCAGAACAAGAACAAACCTGTGAAGACGTAGAATCCATAAGCCAAGGTGGCAAGGTGCTACTTGTAATGAAGGTCATAAACATGACTCAAGGGTAATAATATACTGGGTGAAATCGCTAAGAAAGGAAGCTCGTCTCGTTTACGCTTGTAATGATGAAAACAAACATGCAGTCTTACTGTTTTGGCTTTGACTTGGGAGTGGAAGTCGCTCGTTCTGTTGATGCAGGGGTGATGTGACTCGATGCGGCTGTGATGCGATTCATTGTCGGGGTGCAGCTGCACGCATGACGTCCAAAAATGTGCTTACTGCAATGACGTGCAAAAATGTGCTCACTGTTTGTAATGTACTGAAGCATAGTAGCTGGCGCCACTATGCTTCGGTACATTACAAACTGTGAGAATGTTTTCTAAAGTACGAGCAATGAGCGTTTATAAATTCTGTCACTTTCTCGCACCTTTTAGTCGCAGTGCCAACCGAAGGCAGGCACAGCCAACATCCAAACTTCCAAATTCAATATGAATGGTACAGTGGTGCAGAGCCAACCCTTCCCCTACCTTCCTCAAATAAAAAAAAAACCATTCTGACCACAGCCCTGGCACAGTATAACAAGCCCACAGGCTAGCCTGTAATTTCATCAAACACTCAGACAAAATAAAATTCCCAATAAGTACCCTTGTAGAAAAAGATGTCTCAAGAAAATTTGTGAAGAATGGCAAAAGGTGATTAATTGTAAAAAGATACAAAAGCCAAGTGGTCTTACATCTCGGAGCTCAATCTGTGCTATGTCTTCACTAACTGCGCATGTATAAAATGTGAATAAGTGAAACTGCAAGGAATTAGCATTAAATAGCACGAGCATTGACAAGGGGGTGCAAAAGGGCACTTGCCCCCCCCCCCCCCTCAAGCTCACGAACCCTTGTTCCCTATCCGAGCCGCACAAGCATCACCTGTCCCGCCGCGTTGCAACATATATGGTTTTGCCCCCCCTGGAAAAAAAATCCTGCCGATGATCATGTTTAGTATAGTGAGTGAAGTTAGGTCTCAAAATGATTGATTAGCAGCTTGATTAGTATGTATACTCCGGTTTTGCATATCTGAGTAACTGAAGCTGCTGGATCCCCCCCCCCCCCTGCTCCTCCAGAGCCGTAACTAGGAGGGAGTTGAGAGGTCTCGACCCCTTCCCCTGATTTTTTCGTGCTTTCAACTTTTTGTGATACTAAAGTATTTAATGCATTTAAATTGATAACCGGCTGCCAAAGTTAGCCGTTCTGGTTACGACCCTACTATCCCTCTCTATGCTGTGGCGAAACCAGGAATATTTTTTCGGATATGAAGGGGGGGGGGGCGGGGGGGAGGGGGGGGGTTCAATTACACTTTGCATTTTACACAAGCAATTTTTTTTCAACTGGGGGACAGGAAATCTGAACATAACCACCACTCTCCGGCTTGCCCATGGTTGTAACCATCCAGACTATATAGTGAATGGGGGTTTAAACACCTCAATTTTTTCTTTAAATTCTGACATATGTGCAGGCAAATAACATACAAACGCAGGCACGAACATACATAAGCTATGGATACCACCCCCCTCCCCCCGCGATAAGTTTCTGGGTATACGGCCCCTGCAGCTATAAGTACATTACCTGGGCCACTCTCGATTGACAAGCACTCACCAAACTTGTTTTTGGCACCGAGAAATACCAAGAGCTGATCGGCCAGTCCCAAAAGAAACGGCAAATCGGCGAACCTTATTGCCCGTAGAATCGATCGAACCGTAGCACGTGTGAGATTTCCTCTTTTTTACGCTTGCACGTGGCACATGCGCACGTCACGATCAAGAACACGCCCCAGCGTCCAGTCATGACGACGAGGAAGTTGACCGTACTAAGAAGATGTTGAATTGTGGATATATATATATCATTTTAGACCCACCATTACCTCTGTCTGAAATCGCATCTGATGGCCTGCATCGCCCCCTGCTCAGATATACTCCTTTTTCGATTTTCGGCTTTTCTTTCCATGTTTTTTTTTCAGCCCAAAATTACGTTTTGTTTGAAAAACCATTAGCCTTTTAGTTAAGATCCTGCCGCCCGGTTCTTGGCCGATCCCCCTTTGTGGGTGTGCGCCAGAGTATCAAGGATCATCATCATCATCATCATGAAGACGGATATAAACCAAGTAGAGCGTGGCCTACTCGAGCGCTCAAGTAGGAGGAAGACAGAGGAACGTGATCTAGCAATCGGCAACGATGGCATATCGGTTCGAAGTCCAGCTATAGGTTGCCGCGTTGCCGAGCAATACTGAGTTAGCATTCTCGGGCTGAGAAAGACAACACGGGGCAAACTCAAGCTGTTTAGCACGAAGAGGACGAACGGCACGTTTTTTTTTTCAGCTGTTTCACATGCACCGCTTTCGCGCGACAATGATGATGATGCCCGTGGTCCTTACGCAAAAAGGCAAAAGTGGTTAGCTTCGCAAAAACGCGGTAAAAAAAAAGGAGGGGGGGGGGGGCGCCTAAGCTTCGCCTTGAAGACCTGAACGCGATACTGACGCCTCATATCCTCACCACCCTCTGTAAATTTTGCTTGTCCAATGTTCAACATCCCAGCGAGCCGACGCGCGCACACATATGGCAGACGACATGATGGAGGTAAATCATTTTGCCCTGTACGTTATGGCAACAAAGTGCGCACATGAGAATGCGCGGACCAATGTGTTAATTTGCCCCTTGTAATGGACGGCTTTCAATAAACCAGCGGAAATACGCACTCGATACTTTTTTTTTTTTTCTCGAAGTTGCGATGCACCCACCACGTGTTCGTCAGCTGGGAAACACGCGCAGTAACGGATGCCTTGAGTAACGGGAGGCCTGTTTCACACCGCCAACTATTGGGGTACGACGTCCGATTTCACGTAACGTCACAGGCAGGTTCTGGGCGCTCATGGGCCCTAAGATGGCGGCAACCGCGACTTTCTATTTCATTAGAGCGGCAGTGCAGAGGGGGGAATTTTCGGAGGGGCGGAAGAAGAGCCTCGACCACACTTTATGTATGTTAGCAGTGGCGGATCCAGAGGGGGGGGGGGGGGGAGAGTAGGGACGATCCCGCCTTCAAAGCCTGTCAGTACTCTCTACCCCTCACTTCAGTACTTTCCGTCCACCTGCTATCACCAATAAGGACAAATGAGTGGGATACCTTTGAGCACACATTAATAGTATTTATGCTATATCTAAGATATAGTTTTTGTGCTAGTAAAAAAAACTAAACAAAAGTAACGGCCACGCCCCTCTCTCCGGTGTTACTTTAAGCGACCGCCCCCACTAAAATGAGTGGCTGGATCCGCCCCTGCAGGTATGTTAGTGCGTGTGCTTGAATGTGTGCATGTATCAAAATTGAACATTTTCGACTGCGCCGTGTCGAAATTGAGCGAGCTGACGATCTGCAGCTGATGCGTACGTGCGATCAGGCCATGGGAGTAGTGTCTTCAAGACAGTGAAATTGCGCTTTACTATTACTCGAAAGATCGTTTTGTTCTTCACTGCCCCTTTATAGATATGTGCGGGCTCTAACGAAATTACAAAACTTCAACGCAGACCGGTAATTTACTCGCTGTATAGAGAGCCTCAGGCATATGACAACGCTACGTTTTATTTTCACGCAATCTAAGGAAATGTAGACCGCGATGCCACGACGCGTCATGGCGCACGTGTCTCGAGCAAATCCATTCAGCAGTATGCCAGTTTTAGGGGCGAAGCTCCTTATGGCGTGGCTTGTGCGTCCCTCGTAGTACGTAACCACCAGAGGCACATACCCGAAATAGCGGTCCTTACAATGTCTGCTGGATGGGGGCACTTGTATATGATGAATACATGATGAAAAGATGTGTGATGGCTGTGCTTGGAGTTTTCACAAGACATATGGACGGACGAACAGACTGACACACTCACGGATGGACAGACAGAGGGATGGCCGCGAAAAGAGATGGACGGACAGACAGACGAATGAACAAACGGACGGATGCACCAAGGATCACACAGATAGGCGGACGCAAGAACAAATGGACAGACAGACTGACGAACGCTGCGCCCCACCAATCATCATTCACTCCGTGGATATGCTGTGATTTTTTTGTGTTTGGTCGAGCCAACTTATTATAACACCGCGGTCGAGCCACGTCAACCCAACAATCACGATTAAATCGTTAAGAAAATTGGCAAGTTAGGGTTTCCCCGCACAAAGCCCTACTGCAGAAAAAAAAAGAAAAAAAATCATTTAGCGCTCGTTCAAGGGTGCCGTAACTTGCTTAATGGTGTAACTAATTTTCTTGTTGAAAGGGTTCTGTTGCGGTGCAGTTGACCAGTTAAGGAGGGGGGTCAAGCCGGAGCAACCCCCTCTCCACCGATTTTAGGTCCTTGCAAAGCCTTCTAAAAAATTCATGTTTGAAACGTGAGCCGCGAGCGCGCTGCCCAGCCCTCTGATTTTACCCTCCTCCTTCGGTACGAAGGCGAGCCTCTCTGACGGCCGTCCCTGCGAACACAGCAATGCTCTCAAAATTGCCTCTGAGCAGCCGTCATGTCACGTGACTGAGGGTGGATGGATGTGTACCCTTTAGATCGGGCGGCGGCTAACGCCACCTATCCGTATTACTTAGTGAACTAACCATTAGATTTATCTCTTTTTTTTTTCCCCTTTAAATAGTGAGGTTGAGGATTCGTACTTTGCAGTGAAGGGTTTAATTTTCACTCGTGCCTTGATTGTAGCCACCAATCAGATAACCTCCTTCTAGTTAAGTCTACCCGCTTAATGTCTATTTTGCCCTTCCTGTCCCTAAACCCTAGTGCTTTGAAAAACTCTGCGCCATCATTCTGAACTATAGGGTGAAGCCCTTTACAAAACATTATCAAGTGTCTACCCCGTACGAAGGGGTAGACACAGTAGTGTCTACTCCTTCGTACGGAGGCGGTGAGCGGTACGGAGGCGAGCGGTCTCACGCGGCGGCCGGTCGCAACACAAGACAGGAGGCATGGCCTCCGAGATTGCGTGTTGGCAGGAGGCTCCCAATTGAAAAGAGAGCGACGTTCCAGGCATAGTTTTTTCTAGGAGGCGTTGGTCCTTGGCATCTGTAAAGGCGATGGGCACGCTATCGCGTTTTGCTATTGAAGGCGCTGTTTGATTGCTTGCAGCCCATTGCGACACGTAACCCGCAAGCTTGTGCTCGACTCGCGCAACGGCAAATGTCGACCACCGGTCTTCTTGCACAGTATTGCACCTGAATTGTGAAACGGTGTTTATTTTACATATACTCGCGGACATTTCCAATGAATGCGTGATATATATAGCTACTGCTTTATTGCCTACAATGAGATAATTTTTGTGTTTATTTCACTTCATATGCGTGTATGAAGCACGCGCCTGAGAAAGCCGCGCTTTTTACGTGTACCTAAGAATGGCGGTAAATGGAGTTATAGTTGGTCATTCATGACCGTAAAATAACGGCGCAAATAACGACGAACACTGCTCGTTCGTCTCTCCGTGTTCGCGCCATTATTTTACGATCGTGTACCTCAAACGCCAAGAGGCGTCTGCGTCGACCGGTTGGCAACGCTGACTGCGCTCTGCCATCACTAATTTCCACAGCGTTACGGGACGCGCGCCAAACCGGACACGTTCGTGCAGGGATATATGTGAAGATCCAACCCTGTAACTTTCCCATCACTGCCAAGAGAAGTCCACGCACGAAGAACGAAACAACGCTGTTCAACGCGTTAGACCGCACGCATTCCTTAGCCAGGTGAGCTCGGTCACGTGATCCAACAATAAACGTACGTCACGACGACTGCAGCGCCCGCGTTCTCGGAACGAGAAAGAAGGGAGCCGTACCACAGGACGCGTACCAGCCTACAGCATCTCTGACCTCCGACCAATGTGCGTCTTTCGGCTGCAATACACCGATCGCCAAGCTTTTTTTTTTTTTTTTTTTTTGATTCCGCCTGAGAAGCGAGTTGCGGCGCGGAGGAAGAAGACCCGGCCGCATACAATCAGCCAGACAGATTTCACGCCGACACAACGGTCTCGACTCTGCGAGGCAAGCGCGCGTTTCTTCGCACAACGGCAACTTCACCAGCTTATTAAGTGTCTCATATTAGTTTTTCGTTTCGTGTTCCAACATGCCTGCTTTTTGTAGCCCACTGTTTAAGATGTGTATTCTTTACTGGGGGACACATCTCGGCTTGGATGTAAGGCGCGTTCGGCAACGCAAACCGACGCAGCTAGCGTCCGCTGGTCCATGACGGCAGCATATGTACTTCGGCTGCACAACGCATGCAAAAATACGTTTTCTGCACAAATTTTGTTACAATTGACTAAATCCCCGGCAACGCCGGCGTCCGCCACGCGCGTCGCGCTTTTCGCTGGCGAAACGCGCTTGGGCTTGTTGGTTTGCCCAACGCCTCCTGTTTGCCATTACTCGTGTTCTTGTGTGCGCCTTTATACGCGCCACAGTTTACGGGTAATCCATCGAGAACCCTAATCATCTGGTCATGCACATTAGCCCAATCGAAATTAGTAGCGGCCACGGTGTAAAAAAAAAAAAATCTTACACCATATAGTAGCAGCTTGACGCACGTGATCAGGGAGTACAAGGTGATATGGGATGGACACCATTTCAGGGCAGATAAGCTAGCAGCAAGATAAAACTTGAGAAGCGGTTGAGAGAAATGGGGGAGCAGCGTTGGGTTAGGAAAGTTTTCAGCTACTTATACATGAAGAATGTCGATAAAAAATGGAGGAAGCGAGGCGAACCATAAAATCGACGGGTAAATACTTGGAAAACAGCAGGGGGCCAAACCAAAAAGAACAATCGGTTAAGAAAAAGGTGAAGGAAACGGAGTCCGACATATCGAGAATTGGTATCATTAAGAAGTCCGCACTAGAGATTTATCGAACGTTTAAGTAGGAAATTGCTAAGGAAAGGATCTATGATAATACTCGGGGTAGTTTTATACTGTTTGAGGCCTGGACGGAAGCATTGCGAACCAAGACTTATCGGTCCAAATACGAAGGGGTAGACACAGTATGCAGTGCGTGTGCAGAGAAGGAGGAAACTTCCGAACACTAGATAATGTTCTGTAAAGGGCTTCACCCTATAGTTCAAGATGATGGCGAAGAGTTTTTCAAAGCACTGGGGTTTAGGGGCAGGGAGGGCGAAATAGACTTTAAGCGGTTAGAAATAACTAGAAGAAGGTTATCTGATTGGTGGCTACAATCAAGGCACGAGTGAAAATGAAATCCTTCACTGCGAAGTACCAGTCCTTGACTTCAACATTTAAAGGGGGAAAAAAAGGATAATACCCGTGCCACACGGGCAGAAAAAATGGCATTTACCCCCGAATGCCTTCAGATTTATTGCCATTCGCGCGGTGCCACACGGGCGAACAAAATGGCATTCATCCGAATGCCATTCGAATGCCATTCGCCACCAACTGCCTTCGCCAGAACTCAGTTGACTGAGAAATGCCTACTCTCGACGACACAGCTCGCGAAGTGCGATTTACCTGAAAGTATATAAAACAAATCATATTGAGCTAAAAATGAAATTTCCCGTCTTTTATTTGCACTAAAGTCTTAAAAAGATGCTTTGAACGTTATACGAAGAAAATAAAGTATTGATAATGAAACGCTTGTCAATTTTAGTGCCTATTTACGCTGTGGATCTGACTAGTGTTGGCTTAGGTGGCTACGGTCGGCTGCAACGTTGTAAAACAAAGCAAGAAACTAAAACTTAGGGCAGCGTAATACGCTTATTTCTTCATTTGATGATTATCTGATGTGTATGAAGCTTGTAAATGCTTCTTAATTTTTTTTTATTGCTATTCACTCAATGCTCACTTGGAAGGTGCTGTGATCGACATCATCAAGTCAAATGTCATTCGCTTTGGACGTGTAGCAGCGCCGGCGAAACGAATGTCATTCGGGAACTGAAGGCCTTCGCCACCAAATGTCATTTTCTATGCCCGTGTGGCACGGGTATAAATCTAGTTTTCCATTCACTAAGTATTACGGCTAGGTAGCGTTAGCCGCCGCCCAATCTAAAGGGTACATCCACATCAATCTATCGGAATAATGCGGGAATGTAAAGGCGCCGTGCGGACACTGTATTTGAACACTTGTGTAATGTAATGTGAAGTGTGAATTTTTTTTTAAACAGTGTAACTTTTGTAAGGTCCACGTGGCGATTTCACCTTACCGCGCGTGCGCGGGTGTCAGAACGACTACAGCCGGCCGGCGAGCCGACTCGATCCGCTGTTGTCGACTGGATTCTAGGCCAATGTCAGGCCAGGCCAAGACGATCCGAGGTCGCACGTACAATGCGAGCAGCAGCTTTTAGAGGTCTCGGTCAGCTGCGCGAGGGCCAGCGCTCCATTAGGTTGTGCCGACTAGGAGGAAAGAAGCGGAGGAAAAAAACTGTGTCATCCGGAGCTGGCGAGGAAAGGCGGCCAGCGAACGGAGCGAAAACATGGACGGCCTGCTGAGGGATCGTCTCACCATGCTGGCCGCACTGGGCACGGGTGTCGTCGTCGGCATCAGCGGCATCTACCTCTACTACCGGCTCAACCGCACGGTCAGTCGCGAGCTGAGCAGCCTGGCGTGCAGCATCGCCGACCTCCGGCGAGAGATCGAGCAGCTGAGGACCGAGGAAAGGGGCGAGACGCCCATCAAGTCCGACTCGGTGCCCTTACAGCACTCCCTGCGCGAAGACGACGAAGACGACGAGTACTACGACTTCACAGACGTGTGAGTTTCGCTACAGGCTCCGCGTTTTGTCTGGCATACCGGCGTTGAAAGTGCGGGACAACCAACACGAACGCCCGTGCCCTTGCGTGGTTTTAATTGTCGTCTTGATGCAGGAAGTAGGCGCTGTCAACAAAACGCGATTGCACCTACGAACGCCGCACTTCGTACCTTGCATAGCGACTGCGTTTTTTCTGTTTTTTCATACCGTCCTGAAGTGACTTTACAAGAATCGGCTACGTTGTTCGCAACGCTGACGTCTAGTTGTTTATTGCTTGCCGCAAGAGAGACAATGGCGCGCTTTGCAACGTCAGCCGTTATTTTCTTGGTGTTGCCGCGTTAGTGCCCCAAATAAGCCACTCCTATGACGACGACATTTGGCGCTCCCATAACAACAAGATATTAAGCGAAATAAAAGTGGGGCGGTGGATTATCTCTCTGGATTTGACACGCGCCGTCTGCGGTGAAATTAGTTGCAGGATGTTTAGAAGGATATTAAAAAAATAGCGCTGAGCAGGCGCACATGCGTTTCAGGGACGAAGCTAAAGCTCTAGCGTGACTGATGAGCAAAGCAACATGCGAAAGTAGAAAAATGCTATGGAGGCACTTAAGAGCTTGTCCTGGTGTGCACGTCCACATTGTTTTGCATACTAGTGTAATCGTTTTCACTTAATTTATTCATTTATATCACTGTGCACTGTTGTTTATGATGTGATTATTTATGGTCACTCTATCCAAACCGCACAAGGCATTAGCTGCAATACACAAAACTTTAGTCTTAAGTTCAAACATTTGGTTCATGCGTGTTCTTGTGACGTGGTATGTATTGTTAAACCTGGCATGATATTTAGTGATAGTGGTGGCACCATCTATGTTAACGAAGGACAGGATTGAAGTGCAGCTCGTATATAGCGAAAGTCGACGGACATTGCATGTGAATTTACAGAAACTTCACCTGGCAGCTTTAAAGAGCTTGGGCATTGATAACCGAGAAGTGGACTGGTGTTGACTGTTTATAGCTCCACCACGAGACCACTTGCGGCGATGCTCGAGTTCATGATAGACTTCACTGAACTGCCAATTTGGTCTTGTGGCAACAGTTTTATTTCAATGCTCAGTTGGAAAGTTTGACTATGACTATACTCAATTACAAACCGAAAACAATGTAAGCTTCACCTACAGAAGTGTATCATGCCTGCCCTGTTAGTACTTTTTTTTGGCTAGGATAAAGGCTGTGGTTATTATATACCAAAGGTGTGTTGCTTTGTCTTAAAACATTACGTTTAGCTGAGCAGCGGTGTGAAAATTCTAGACAAAATTCACCAAGACATTTAAGTTACCAACTTCCCACCTACGACACAAATGTCTTTAAAGGGACACTGAAGAGCAAAATTAATTTTCTACATATTAGTAAAGTACTCTTTCACAATTTCGAAAACGCCACTCTTATCGCGACACGACGCTTAGTAAGCGAGAAAATTCAACAAAAAAAAAAAATGTGGGTGGCGATGCCACTTTGAGGTTCCCAAACCAAACACAGTGTCGTGTGAAATTTTGAAGGCATCTACTTGGGTCCTACGTAGCTTCTAATCTATAAAAATGAAGTACATTGTAATCTGTGGGTGCTATAGACTAGAAATAACATACAAAGTTTCATCCAATGCCATGAAAATACACTTTTAAATTTCCTACATCACGTGTGGAGATTTTGGCACAAAATTTAACAATTCAACTTCGACCTTGATTTTCTCCACTAATAATGAACTTATGACAGTGAAACGTATGGCATTAGAGTTCTCATAGTGCAGTTTATCAATCCAAACCAAGTCAATGTTCCTCTTTAGTGCCCCTTAAGCGAAAGTTGACTATCTCTAACAACTAAGTGCTTAATGCCGCAAATGTGAGTTAGTGCAGTCGAGCGAAGCATGTATGCGAATTCTTTCTGTGAGAAGACAGTAAAGGTCGTGGGCAGAAGTGGCAGTTTTTCTTGGGTTGTATACTATAGCTTTAACTGAGCCAGAAGTTGGCTAAGGCATAACTGAACAGCTTTTTGGTGTTTTTGTGTTCCATTTATTGCTATTGCAACATTTTAGCTACTCTGCATCAAAGATTGCTAACCTTCCACCACTCGCGATGAGAAGGGCAACATTACTGACTAGCACCGACTCAGCACATACCTGCAGTGCCTTCGTTTTAGTTCTGTGTAGATTCAGCTATGATCAGCTATGATGTAGATTCAGCTATGATTCAGCTACTGTTCTTTTTTAAAAGGACGCTAAAGCGAAAAAAATGTTTTTTCATATCAGTAAACCACAATTTGTCAATACCCAAACTCTTCTACTGCCAGGAGATGCTTGGTGAGCGAGAAAATGCAGGTGGCAATGCCACCTTGAAATTCCTGCATCGAACGCCATGGCTTCATAGATTTTAACGGCATATTCTATGTCCTACATAGTTCCTTGTTATTAAAAATGAAGTACATTGTCCTCTCACAGAGCCATAGAAGTAACGTACAAAGTTTCAGAATACACTTAAACCTCATTATAACAAAGTTGCATCTTATGCGAAAATAAGTTTGTTATATCCAAAAATTCCTTATAAAAGTATATTTCTAGCACTATATCTATTGCAAGACTGCTTTTCATTTTTGCATTATATCTGGGTTCATTTAACGAGGTTTGAATGTAATTCATTGAGCCAGTTTGGCCAAAATACGGAAAATAAACCTTAGAAGTCCATGACGTCAAGCATAGAAATTTCAGCACAAAATTTAAAAATGAAACTGGCATTTCTGTTAATGAACATATGATGGTGGAGTTAATATTACAATTCCCAAATAGAAAAATTATCAATCTGAACCAATTCATTGTTTACTGTATTTCACGCCGTGTAGTGAAGACGCCTCGTGGACGGGGCTGCGTGAGGCCGGAGACAGCGCGTGGCTCGACTCGCTCGATGCTGAGCTGGACCGGCCTGGGGACAAGCAAGCGCTGCTCACAA
Organism: Rhipicephalus microplus; assembly: GCF_043290135.1. NCBI lineage: Eukaryota > Metazoa > Arthropoda > Arachnida > Ixodida > Ixodidae > Rhipicephalus > Rhipicephalus microplus. Next base: position 195,771,670 of record NC_134705.1, on the reverse strand, counting down.
GCATGCTGGCTCGCGAGTCACAGTATTCCCGCTCGTGCGCCTACTTCTGGCGGCTTGCCAAGGCATCACACCTGTACGGCTTGCAGATGAGGCCTGGCCGCGCTAAAGAAGAGCTTGCTCGTCAAGGTATCGCTTCCCGTCTCGTACCTTGCTCTTCGAATCAATGATGCATTTGTTGAAAAGACGCATCCTGGCCATGCAGTGATCAGATGTGATCGCATAATGCTCTGTCGTCATCCATAGTTCATCATCAGCCTGGTTATGCTTCGCTGCAGTGCAAAGACTTTTCCCATGTTTCAAAAATCAACCAGATCCTTCGTGTGCTGTGGCCCCTTTCAGCCGCACACTTCTTAATCTCATCTGCCCACCTAGCTGTCTGTCTTCCCATGGCATGTTTGTCTGCTCTTGGAATCCAGTATGTGGATTAGGGGCTTAAACGTTGATGTACATGAAAAGGGGGCTGAAGACCTGACATGTTACAAACACTGAATGAGATAAAAGCAAGCAGCATAGACGAAGGAACAAAGGCAAAGCATTTGAAATTCTCATTGAGACAGAGTTAAAGAAGTGGAGTGGAATGCAAAGACAGGGAGCAACAAATAAAGCATGAAATGAATGGCATGCGATCAGTTGCAACGTCTGTCAAGAGAAGAGAAATGGCAGTCGAGAACTACAAGGTTTGACAAGTGGGTTCTTGGACAGACACTGATCTAAAATCTAAGCTACCGCGGCATCACGACCATTCACAAGAAGTGTGGCATCCTTTTCTGTCGAGGAGTGGCACTTAGCTCAACCCTATCAAGTGAAGGACGAGCCTTGAGATGAGGGTCATTTGAAAACTTGAGAGGCGTATTTATTAGTAAAAGGAAACAGATTTCTGAAAGCTTAAGGTGAGCTTGTCCCGTGCTGTGTTTGACAGTTCCAGAATGTGGAAAGAGTCTGTACCACAAAAGTTTGGTGCACTTGGTTTGTAACCCCGTTTTTATTTGTTATTGTTATAGTAAAGTTTGATTGTGCTTAAGGAACCCCGAAAGGAGTTTGGGAGAGTGGTGTCTGATTCTCCTTGGCATCCGTAATGTAGATTGGTGCGTTGTTAAACTATGGAAGTAGTCTTTTGCATACGTATGCATTGGTTATAACAGAGCTGAGTTAATGTGTAAGTATTCATTCATATAATATAGTGATTGCTAACACAAACACAAAAAAAAGTAAAGACACCACAAATGTCATGGCTTTGAAACTTCTTTTTAATGATCGATTTTGATGAAACTTGCTGAGTTTACCACAGCTGAAATTCCATTTGATGACCCTTCACTCCATGACTTTCAACATACCACAATAACGTGACTGTCTGTTCCGGTACTACATGATGGTTCAAAGGGCTTAACAACGATGTAAAAACAAATGTTGACCATCAAGGTGTAACTTTTTGTCAACGAACGTATTGTTCACTGTCCAGAGGGAGTATTTTAGCCACTTCCTAGGAATATCGCTGATTAGAGAAACCTTTGGTATTTCCCCTTCTCTCTGTCTTTTCTTTCCCCTTCTTGTAGCAGTGCTTTTGTCCTGCTGGTCTATGCCCTTATATAGACGCTCACTCACTGCAAAGGTCAGCTGTGCAGAAGCTCTTGCTCAGAGGCAAAGTTGCTTCCTGCCTAATTTCGTGCGGTGGCATGTCAGAGAAAGCTTCAAGATAATTATCTCAAGAGGCAAGGCCAAACTTTCCTCCTATTGTGTAGCAAGCACCTCCGGACAGGCAGCGCATAATGGCTATTGTGAAGGGTCTGCCTGTGTATGTGCGATTTAGAGAAGCACAATGCTGACTCACCCGATCCTGTGCTAATTGTGAAGTGCGTAGTTGAGGACAGCTGGACTATCCTGTCCTAAAGCCCCTTTCGGATGTATATAGTACTGCACACAACTACTGCAGCATTTGCTGCCTGTGTATGTTTTATGTTTTCTAGCTAGCATGCAGTGTTTGCTTTTATCATGGCTTCTACTTGTGTCATGGGGGGGATGCTAATGGCATTAAGTGTTAACGCACACAAGTTTCTTACTTTTGTTATTCTTTTTTGAAGAAGCATGCAATTTATATTGAATAGTATTAAATATTGTGCTGACCAATACATGCATTTGATGCAGCACGTCACTTTCTGATAGTAGTCGTCAAACATAAAATCTATTTTGTGATTGTGTTAGTGTAACTGCAATTATAGCACACTGCAGAGAGATTAATTTTGATTTGTGGCGTCCCCTGTCGCAGCATTTGCCCGTGCCCAGCAGGCCCTGCGGCTAGATGAGTCGAGCCCGGAGGCGCACAAGTGGTTTGCCATAACGCTCGGCGCACTCTCCGAGTACGTCAGCACCCAGGAGAAGATTGAGAATGGCTACCGCTTCAAGGTAGCCACTTCGTGAGGCACCGTTGTGGTTGTATATATTGTCATCGGGCAAACAGGCACAAGCTAGAAGATGTCGCAATACACATGCGCCTACTCTAGAAAATGGCTGGCACCCAAGTGCACGCATACCGAGCAACTTTCTTATTCCCTTTCAAGAGGCTGACGACTGCAGTTTTCAACTTGCATTCAGTTAAGTTTTCCTTCTTGTTCGTTGATCTCCTTGATGTGGATTGAAGTCCCGTCAAGGAGATGATCGGCGTTGATGAAGCAGGAGGCAGGTTGGAGGTAATGAAAACTTGAAGGTATATTACAGCGAAATATTTACAGTCATATGTACATCTTGTCGAAGCACACTCATGATAACACAGACATCAACAGCGTCTTACTCTTCTACTTAACTTTTCTTAAGTTAGAGCCTAGAACACTGTTACTACATACAACGTACTTAATCTCACTGTTCGACCACCAAGTGGTTACGGCCCAGACAAAAGTTGCATCGTACGGAGTCGTACTGATCTATCAGTTAAGTGATTGCAGCCTCGACTGAAGAGAAACGGATTCCATCCAGTCTTAAGCATCTTGCGGTAACAAAGAAAAAGGGGAGGTGGCCACTGCTGGTCCACCTCAACATTCTCTCATCCAATCTGTTTCCACTCAGATTAAGTCAATCCCTACTGGGCTGACCTTACTCTCGACAGCAGCGCTTCTACAGATTAAACAGGCGTTTTGGTACTCTTTCCATCATGTCTCTCTCTCTCCACCTCCCACGCGCTCAGGAATTCTCTCGCTCGGGAGATATCGGCATTGTAGACCCGGTACATTCATGCCTTTTCCCACACCCAGCGAGCCGAGACGAACCTCAAAGCCGGAAGTTAAAAGATCGCGCGCGGAACGTTATTGCCCCCGCAGGTAGCAATCGGCCTTTGACTTTCTCCGCTTTCCTTGTGTTCGGGTCGTGCATCGCTGCGACTTTGAGCCGATCGCCAGGGCAGAGCGTGTCGCCTACTCCCACTGAGCTCGCGCCCGGCAGCGAAGGCAGGACGGGGTCGCTTAATCCCATTGTGCGTTTGCCCCCGGCAGCGGCGACTTGTCTCTAAACCACAAACATTCCAAGCCGGTTGGCAGAGCGGGTTCGTTTCACATTGTGTGTTTGTCCCCGGCAGCGGAGGAGACGGACGTAGTTTGCATTCCAGAGGATAAGTGGTGTACAGTTACACGGGCATACCGAGAGAGAGTCGAGAAAGAAGCTTTGTATAACGTAGCTTCCCGCGCTGTCGTCCCATGCTCAAAGGAAGCAAATTGCGACCTTGCCGAGAGAGATCCGAGAAAGAAGCTTTGAATAACGTAGCTTCTGGTGCTGTCCCATCCGCACGATCAACTTATGAGCGGCAAAACACAACACCTTCCATCGATGTTATACAACTTCACAAACGAATGCATCTCAAGTGGGTGCATGAACAAACCTGGCCTTAGCGTAACGACTGTAAGCATGAACTTATTTACAAATACCTCAAAGGCCCAACTGAAGGGATTTACATATGAAGTGGGCCATTACGATGTGCTAAATATGCAGATGCTCTATTGCTGCATTGAAAGAGGAAAATACTGTGGTGGGCAAATAAAATTTAAAAAGTGAGAAGTTGGCAGGCACACAGCTTACCCGTGGTTAAAGCCGTCTGAATGATGAAGCGTTGGCTTGATGGTGCCATTGTCAGGCGATGAGTATTGAAGAGTTGGCGCCCATGCGGCTTGCAGGAACACGTTGACAAGGCGGTGCAGCTCAAGCCCCAGGACCCTACACTCCACCACATGCTGGGACGCTGGAGCCTTGAGGTTGCCACGCTCTCTTGGCTGGAGCGCAAGCTGGCCGGCGCCCTCTACAGCCGTCCGCCAGACTCGACTGCGCAGGAAGCAAGGGCCCACTTTCTGACCGTGAGTCGTCTCGAGTACAGTGCTCACAAAAAAGTCATTGTATGCACAGTCATGTGAATGGAAGGGGGGGGGGGGGGGGGGGTGTTGGAGGGTCAGATCATAGAGTTTATTGTAAGTCACTATAGAATGTAATTATGGTGCTAGTGTTAATGGGAGTCGCAACACATGGCGCTTCAGCGAGCATTGGAATGATGGGTAGTTCATGGACTTGTCTAATTTTGGTACTTTTGGCTCCAGTTGTCTTTACTTGGCTTGAAGTTGCTTTGTCACAAAATGACAATAGGCAAATGTTCCACAGTTGCACTTCACAACTTCAACCTTTTAGGCTTACCATTTCAAATGGACTCACGAAGTTTATAACCGTCCATTTTTTTTTTCATTCAAAACAAAACCAAAACACTGCAATAAATGAAGCCACAAGTGCATTTGAGGCCCGCAAGTACGAAGACTAGGCAAATTCGTGTATTACCCATCATTCCCGTGGTTACCGAATGATCGCTGCGCCAGAGTGCCCTCTAGTTAATTTTAAGAAGCTCTATGTGTCAGATGAGTGCTTCTTCTCAATCATCCAAAAAAGGGAGGGGCGTGAGGGCCCCTGATGTTGCATTTCAGGAAGTATTTAATTCAAACCTAGATATACCGAACATGGATATAACGAATTACCGGTTATAATGAAGTAAGTGAGGAATAGCGTTATCATAGATACAGTGTTTGAAATATACGTGTTTAACGAATTTCGGGTATAACAAAGTATTTTCATGGCAAGTGTCGTGTGACTTCCTTATGAGGTTTGAGTTTATGTCCAATTTTTACTTCCAGAAAGCTAGAGATGAAAGGCAGGCTATTGCGAGAAGCGAGTCATTTTTTAATCAATTGTGAAGCATGTTATTGTTTTTATATGACCAACGGGAGCCGGTGGGGGCACAATAAAAATTTGACCCCCGCCCTTCCTTCTCTTTATGGGAAACTCTGCGCATGCCCATGACCATAGAGTTTCTCATAACAATGCCAAGAGGGGAATCTGGCGCCACCATCTATGCAAATTTCTTAAGGGGCCCTGTGCTGTCAAGTGAATTACGAGATACGTGCATTCAAAGGCGCTGTGCTGGCTGGTGTTGAGCGAGGCTTGGCCTTAAATACAGGTACTGCTACACCAATAATTCTTCTGTAAAAAAACCTTTATGAACGGATCTCATTCTCATGTATTGTATCCTATGATGAAAATCCACACACCTGTACGGCATAAGCAAACGGTGAAAGAAATAGAGATGACAAACAGTCGCACAGGGAATGCTGACCTTGATGTTTCCCTTTTAAGGTTAGCAGCTGCTCATTACTTTACATTTTGTAAAATTGTGGATGGATGCAGCGTTTTCAAAGTTAAATAACTCTTGTTTCTATGTAATGCTAAACAAGAAATATAGTACTGCTTGCTACTTAATTACAAAACTAACAGTTCTGATGCAAAGGATGTATTGTAGCCAGGTGTGTTTCCGATATGTCTGGAACCTTAGTGGTATATGCCTACCTAAATGCAATACATCCCAGCATACCATGCATATAACAGCTTCGCAGCACCAGTTTTCGCTCTGTGACATCATGTCACTGATGTCACTATCGACAGTGACTCTACATGACATGAACTTGATGACGCCAAGAATGACAAGGCACCATTGAAAGCGGTAGGTCCACGTTGGCCAACATGTCTGAGGCACATCATTCTTGTTCATACAACATCGATCCCATATTGTTGCAATCTGTCAGCTACGGCTTTTACTTTGAATATCCACTAACCTTCAGGATTTGCTTTTTTTTTTCTTTAGAGTGCCATTGTGTAAAGCATATTTCATTTTTGAATGCACGTAACAGGCACATTTATTACCTCTGGAACTCAAGAATATTGCGGTAAATGTCCTGGACTGAAATTTTTGAATAATATTTGAGAAATGTTTGTAACTTGATGGCATTTCGCTGCTAGTAAAGTTGATGTCATTCTTGTTCTGCATGAAACTTGGTCATTTTGCAGAGTTCATTAGTAGTAGTTATTTGAGTTATGTAAGTGTACAGTGTTTACACAAAACATGAAGCAAGTTTTATATGTAACCAAGGTTCTTGGAAGTTGGTAAATTGGTAAATGTTTTTATAGTCTGCAACTGAGTTACTGTTGTAATTAAGTTTTTTTTACTTATATTACTTAATTCAATTAGGCTTTGTTGAATTAGACCTTGGAATCATTTACAAGAATTTTTTTTTTCAAAATGTGATAATACAAGAACAAAAATGTTTGCAGATTTGTTTTACATGAACCCTGAGAAACACTTGCATTTAGCCTGTATGATCTTAGAATTTCTTTCTAGTGCAGCATTATGCTAATGTGTGCAACACTGTGATGCAATTATAGCTGCTGTAGCTGTATGTGAGAAGACTGAAAGATGGACTAATGTCAACAAGTATTGTGTTTTAGAAACATCAGTTTGTCTTAATGGAACCAGTGCCTTCCACTTTGGTTGTATGCCATAGTTTGTCTGTTGCCCTTGACAACGCACAAACAGTGCGATACAAATCATTTATTCGATCTCTGCACACAGGCTGACAAGTTGCGACCAGACTGGAAGGAAAACCTTCTCTACATCGCCAAGGTAAGCTTGTACTAATCAAAGCGGCCGAGACATTAAGCCTGACAAAGGGCCCACGCAATGCGGATTAAAACGGTCACTGGCACGTCTTCACTCTCCGTCGTTTGCCTGGTATCTGTTTTCACGATAGGCACCACAACCACTCATTACTATGTTCCATGAGCCTTTCTCAGCGCTATTTCGCAGTAATAAGCTCACGACTTTTTATTGTATAATTGACCCTATCTGCCACGGTGGTGTCGTCGTTGCGTCTTGTCAGCGACGCTCGCATCTTGATGGAGGCGAAACGCTAGAGGTACATGTACTGCGCACGTTGAAGCCCTTTACTACAATATCCCTCATAATCATATAGTGGTTTTGTAACATTTAAATCCCAGAAACCATTATTGTTAGTTCTCTGCCCTCAATGTTACAGGTATCATGCATTTTCAGTGGAGGCGAAAATGTTGAGCCCCGTGTGCTTAGATTTAGGTGCATGTTAAAGAACCCTAGGTGGTCGAAATTTCTGGAGCCCTCCGCCATGCTCTCCCTCATAATCATATGGCTGTTTTAAGACGTTAAACCCCGACAATTATGATGTTACAGGTATCACTCACTGGCTTTGGCATAAGGTCATTGCACAGATCATGGAAAGATAAAAAGATTTTCATGAGTGTGCTGCAAGTGAAGTTCGGTTGCTGCCAAATTCCTGGTTCTTTGATCTGGCCCTAATTCTTTAACTGTGTCTGTCAAGCTTTTCACGGTGCATTTTGCCAACAATCATCTTCCGGTGAATCGCAACAGTCAAAAAAGCTATGGCTCTGGTGTTGCATAGTTCATTTCAGTTTAGGTATGCAGGTGCTACACGGGTACCCACGATTTGTTCAGGACTATTCACCCCAGCGACTAGCTGCGGTCTGGTAAAGTAATTTGCTTTTGTGGCCGGAATTGAGCTAGACACGTACTAATAACAAAGCAGACAGGACATGTGAACCCCGCTTTTCTGCTCCATGCAGAAAATTGTGTGCTGTATCAAGGATGCGTAAGTAGTTCACGTAACGACACAGCGAATAGCAGCAGTGAAAAGAATATGGTTGTTTAGCAAAATGAATAAAGCAATTTGATGTGTTGCCAGTGTTGTGAAAGCAGCTCGTTGGTAATGTGGTTCTGCCATTGCCCTCTTACAAACGAGGCGGTTTTGTTTGGATTGCAGACGTACATTTGTGAAGGGCATTACGGACCTGCCATGGCATGGATTGACCGTGCCGCAGCCCTTCCTTGCGTGGACCCTGGTGTAAGCATGCTTTCAAAGTTTCCTCACTTTTTATGTAAGCGCTGGTGCTGGGCTTTCTTGATTACGACGCCACTACTTTAAAGAGCCAGATTGCCGAAAAAAAAAGTATTAACCAAAATACTTAACAATCTCATAATGGCATAGAAATGTTAGTTAATGCACACCTGTAGTGTAACTTCTTTAATTTTTCCTCACATAATGGCGGTGCTAGTCATTCACGTGACTACACTCAAACCTTACTATATCGAAATTGTATCTTACACAAAAGTAAGTTTGCTATATCCGAAAATTTGTTATAAAGGTATATTCCTAACACTATATATATTGCAAGACCATTTTTCATTTACTTTTTTTTAACCAATATTTCGCTACATCCAGTTATATCAAGGTTAGAGTTATCATGACCCTGCCTGATAATAGTTTTTGATGCTCTGGGTGTTGCATGTTCACGAAAATCTCTACTTGTAAGTACAGTAACAGGAAATAGTTGTAACAGATTAAGTACTCATAAGCAATAGACTCCCAGTGTTCCTTCACTCTTCCCAATTTTATAGGCACGGCTTGCCATTTTCTCCAAAGATGGCCCCCACCGTTGCGAACCGTCCAGAAGCACGGTTCGCAACTGCGTGCTTGCTCCAAGCACATGACTGCCAACCATGCTGAAGTAGTGATGCAAGCTGTGTATTTTGATGGTTTAAGGGTTATAGCTGGAGAAAGGGAAATCCTTGCAAACTGGCTTATTTTCGGTTGCAGAGATTGTCGCTCGTTTAGCCACATGTTCAAAAAAGGTGGTGTCGGTGTAAAATACCTCTCTGGCAGGTCTGCTCTCAGTTGACACAGAGCAGCTGCATTGCTGCCGTATTGACCTCACAGGCATGTGGTCAAATTCGCATATCATATACTGCTGCTGCCAGTGAAAAAGGCTTACAGACGACACTAGCCCTCACCAACTAGGAGTATTTAAATGTGTAGTACATGGCCGTCAAGATTCTCACTTTAGGATACCTGCAAGTGTATGTGGTACGTAGCCAATCGCCTTACCTAATGTTGCACTTCTCTGCATTGTTTTTCCATACGTGGAATCAATCCACCTTAGTGTCTTCAGCATTTGTCTGTCATCGTAGCAGTTTACCGGGTGGTGACCCTTATGACAGATGGAGTTGCCAGCTTGCACGCGATACTTTATTTGGGATTTCAGCACAGGACTTCATTGCTGGTGGCAATAATTAGTAAATAAAAGTTATTTGGCTGTACAAATTTATAATATATCCTATTCATTGTTCCTCTCTTATCCCTTTTACTGTGCATTGCTTTGCATGATCATTTGTCTTGTTTCTCTTAGCTACGTTAGCTTTCACAAATGGCCTTAGCCCTCATGTGAACTCCCACAGTCTCTGCGAGTGCCATGTTCACAGCGCCTTTCATTTGAGCCCTGACGAACCGCTTGTTGTGCAGGACGACACCGTGCACAAGGAAGTGGAAAACCTGCAGCAACAGTACCAACGTTACCGGCCGTGAATGAGGCTCTCTCTCGCCGGACGACGTAACACCCCGTTTAAGAGCTGCGGCATTCAACCACGGACGGGGTTCGCTGTTGGCTCCGCACGCCAGAAGATGGAAGCATCCATCAAGAAGAGGCATAGACTCTTAGCCATTCTTCAGTGACATGCGTCCCGTAGTGGATACGCAGCAATTGTTTAACTCTTGGTGATATCTGTGGAAGAGCGTGACCTGGCATGTTACGATAACTGGTGCAGGACACCTAGAGAGTTCTTACATAAGACTTATTATTCGCTGTTTACTACTCTTATCAAGCCCAGTGGGCATGCTGAGGACGCCATAGGCTGTTAAAGGCCCCTGCCGTGCGTGTAACAGTGGAGACGTTCGGCATAGACTGGTGTAGACATGTGCTCAGCACCCGCACATGTCTACACAGGTTTTTGTTTCGAGGTTAACTTTTTATTCACGCACGACCAATGGCTTGGAACCTCCTATATGGTGCCGGGAAAGCCAACTATATATACATATGTTAATATCTGTTGTTTAGCTAAGGTATGGGATCATAATTTCTGGGGTTACGGCGTGGTTATTGTTTTTTACAAGTCTTTTCTCTGTTGCATATTGTGCATTGCCATGTTTTACTTCGCCTTGCCGAGCACAGCCCGAAGTTTTAAAACTGCGCAAGTGATAAAAAATGACGAATTTCCACAGTTGTCTGAGGACAGAGTTTGTTAAAGCACAGGCGTTGCTGATAAGTGTTGCACAACAAGATAGCTTCAGAGCAACCTAGACGAGTGGTGTCAGAAGCAGCAACTCAAGGGCAATGATGCCAGTTGTTCAAGGCAGCCAGCAGTATACCTTATGTTTTGGTCTTCTTTACATATACATCTCTGTGAAACAGTATCGGCCTTATTATACGCTGCAGGCTTGTGTTTATGCTGCTTATCACTCCATTCTTGTAATGAAATGATAAGAGTGCATCATTGCACTGTGAGTCGCAGTGTAGTAGGCGATACTTGTTCAAGAACTTGGCGACAACTTTCTAACTGCCCGTTAATTAGGGTCTCCTCACTTTTTTTTTACCTTGTGTTTCATGCAGCTTGCGTTAAATATTCCCTGAAGCAGTTACAACGACAGTTTTCTATAGATTTACGTATTTCATAGTGCTCTTGAAAGAAAGCTTTTACTGTCACAGAGAACTCCAGTGTCCAAATTGAATAGCTTGAATGAAAGTTCACTTCCCATTGCCGCTGTGCTTGCTAAAAGAATCATGCTTGATTAGAATCGTGGTTAATTACTTTGTAAGTGCCATTCACAATTATACCCTGTAATCTCAAAATGATGCAATTTCCGCATAATTGTGCAGATTTCGATTACTTTTCTAGTTTCCTGCCACCTAAAGTGGGCTCGAATCGGTCATGCTCCTTTCTTGCATTGTTTTTTCGCTGTGGATGGTTGATTTATCAGTGCTGTTGCTTTTAGTCATATTTTTCAAGGTTACCTACTGAATGTACAGTACATCGCTTCGAAGGGTATAATTACTGCTGCTGGCTAGTTATTACCTATTTACAAGCGCATGTTCTGCAACTCAAATTGTGTCGCGGTGTCATGCTGGAGTGATGTGGCTACATCGCCTTTGCAAAACTTTCTAATAACTGTGCCGATTATTTATACTGGCACTTTCGTAAGTGCTAATTTCTAAACACTTCTCCAGTGTGATAATACCACAATATCTAACAAAATAAATGTCGCAATATTCTCAGCACTGTCTGCCGCCAAATATACACATTTAGGACTCAAATGTGCACATTTGGGACTGCATTTCTTTTAAATGGAATTACTATCGGCCTAAGATCTACATAGTAATAGTAAGAGAAAGTAGTAAATTACTAATATATTGCAAAATGTCTAAAAATAATCAATTAAACATAATCAACTATGCATAAAACATTGTGTACAGTGCTGAGTGCGTAAACAACTCTGATATCGCTTTCCAGAATGTGCAGCTTGGTTCCGAGTAAAGAAATTGACCCAAAATGGATAGCCGATTCGTGTTGTCGATTTTTTTCTATGCAGAAACATAAAATGCATCATTCATGAGGTTGTGAACGTGTTATTGATAACATAGGATCAACTGCGTGAAATGTTAAAGGGGCCCTGAAACACTTCTTCAAGTAACCATGGATATGATTCACTGGAAAAACTTATTGCCTCACAAATTCAATGCAGAAAAAGTTTTAAGAATCTGTCCAGTGTGAGCGGAGTTACAAAGATTTGTCGCACGCTTCAATTGCATTCTCTCGTCTCTCGTCCCAACGAAAGCGCTGGAAGCTAAGCAGGGAAAGATGGCAGGGGCGAAGAATTACGTCAGACGCGCCTCTTGACCTTGAGCACTTTTTAAATTTTTTTTTCTTCGAATACACAGCTTTTTCAGTGGAAGCGGCTTCTCGCGCCGATCTGTGTAACGAATGAGCACGCTATGTTCAAATCAACCAATGGCTGATAGATGGGCTAACTACGAGTGATTTTCGGGCATATTTCGTGATTTTTCGAGAAAAGAAAAAGAAATTTTTAGCTGACTGATAATTTATTTTGAAGTCCAGGCCACATGCTTCGCTATAATATTGGGCTTGTGTGTTGTGGGGAGCCTCTCCTACCGATCCGCAGCATTTTCTGACCATACTCAAAAAGTGTTGTAGGGCCCCTTTAACATTTACCAAGCATTCATTCCAAAAGGACAGGGCGTGCTAACACGGACACAAGACGTTTGTGTTGTCCTCACTTTCTTCTTGTGCTTGTGTTGCCACTCCATGTCTTCTTAGAATGAATACGTACCAACTATTTGAGCTCTGTTAATCTAAATTCCTGAGCATGTCTTCGATAATGCATCACAATATGTGCTTCTTTAGTTTGGATGTCCTAATGGCCAGCCGGAACTCGGGGTTAGTGATCTATCTTGTTAGCGTTTGCTCACTGCATTGAAACATATCACACATTGGCAATTATGTAGAGCTGGTTTTATTCCAGCCTAATAAGAACAATGGAGCTGCAAAAGAGCCAACATCAAACACTGCCTGTTTAGAACCTATCAAACGAACAAACCAACTGTAGTGTAAGTTACCTGCCCTTTTTTTTTTCTCCTCATTTTCTATTTGTGACCTGACACTTCTTTTACATTCCCAGTGATGCGAAGTTGAAACGCACGTTCAAAATTGTTATGCTTTTTTTTTTGTTTCTACACAAGTGGAGCTAATAGGTTCCCGCATGTACATTCGAAGTGCGCATTGTGGCAGTCGTAGCCAGAACAAATGCAGAGCCCTTCAATGAAGTCCGTGAACATCTACGTATTTTTGTGACACACATGTTCTGCAGGTTAAGTAGAGCTGTAGCAGCCAGATTATTGACTGACTGTACATCATCGAATTGCCCCAAGATGCAATGCAGCTACATTCAAGATGGTATACTTTATAAATAAACTTGGTCCGAGAGTCGCCGCCTCGCACCTGTGAAATTTCAACGAGCCTCTTGTTTTTTTTTGTAAGGTTGCAATAGAAAAAGTGTAAGCACGTCATCCTTCAATAGTCTCATGTTTTTTTGAAATAAAATAATCAAAACACCCTTCACTTGAAGTCTTGGCTTATTCGTAATTGGTGATCACAATTAGCACATTAGTTGGTACAGTTCATACACGGTAAGGCATTTGCTATGGCAGTGCAGAGCTAAAAAATATGAACTCCATTCTCAGCTACAGCAGCCACATTTTGTTGTAGATGCGCTAGAATGCTTGTTTCTTCAAGTTAAAGAACCCAGGCATGCTTTGCAACCAGCTTTGAATGATGTATTTACATAGCACTGGCACGCAAGAACAAAAGGGCACCACAATGTGTGAACTGCAACAATATTATTTACGCACAGAAAACAATCTCTGCTGTTCCCTCTAATCTCATAACAGACTTGCATCTGATGTAAAAATATTTTAGTATCCAAAAATTTACTGTAAACGTGTACTTGCAGCACACTGTCAAAGACGAGGCCCTTCAGTTATTTTGCTATAATCTATAATTCGTTATATCGATTTTTGCCGGATTACCGCGCACAGTTGTGCCACATTCGCTCAAACTGCAGGACAAAGCTAGCTTTAAAAAAAAAAAAAGTCTTCAATAATTCTCTCCCTTACATAGCTTTGACCACTTTAAAAATAACTTCTTCCTCTGTAAGGTACTGCACGTCTTTTATCTTCAACCAAGGGTAATAAGAAAATACATGCATATCCACAAAGTGAATGCTGACTATACGGCGAAGCAGTGTGCATCGGACCATGAAGCGCGTCCTTCTAGTTTTTTTTTGGGCAACAGCCTTTCATTTTGTTTTTGTTAACCTATTTTTCTGTTATGCGCATTTATTGATGGATGGTTAAATGTCGGTATTTTCACGATGTCAAGACATTTTCTTTGCTATGGTTGATAGCTTTTTGATAATGTTTTTGTGCTCACGCACGTTTTGGTTTGTTTATGTGTTGTTGCGGCTATGTGGCCTCGTGTCAAAGGCCAGACATATGTTGGAGCACCACACACTTTGCACACTCAATCTATGCCGCCTTCTTTTGAAGAGCCTTGTTGGTTCATCTCTTGTGTTACATAAAAAATAACGCTGGGAACAGCCACAAAAATGACGATGGTGATGGTGTCCCTCACTCACAAAAAGTGTGATGATGGTGACTCAAAATGACGACAATGATAATGGCACTCACCCACAAAAAGGGTGGGCCAAGAACAGGGTGGCAGGATCTTTCAGGTACAGGGTTACGCAGTAACCTTATCGTAACCGGTGTTGCGGCCTTCTTTTTTGTTTAACCTTTTTATTTTGGTATTTTAAGCTTTTGTTAACCATCACAGATGTTTTCACACTTGGGCTATGAGAGTGCACGCCAACGGACGCGGGACATGGCTATGTTCTAAGGAGCTTCGCCCCGAACAAAGGAAAACTGCCAGGCCTGCGCAGAACATTCAGCACAGTCACAGCGAAAGCTGGACAGCATCCTTTTCTGAACTTTTTGTAGACTAATCTTAGGGCAACTAATACAATTACGCATGCAAGGTACCCACTACGTCATAAACCACCATAACTTTCAGGAGGCAGGGGAGTACCCGAATGCCACTGTCCGTTGTTCTGTGGATTAGCGCGGTACCCGCTACACAAATGTAAGGTATCATGTGCAGTGGTTTATTACGGTGAAAAATTATGAAGAGTTATTTATAATGAGTCAGAAGCATTGATCCACTCGTTGCGCGATTCGCACTGTGTAACGGCTGGTTGTAATTTTTCTCTTTCAAAGGTTACTTGCCCGCCATGACACCTGTCGCGCTTTAGCGAGGTAGTCTCAAGAACCAGCGTGGCTCTGAATATTCGACGGCTACGCAGAGGTCCCTGGTTCGAATCACATTCGTTCCTAGAAAGTTTTCTAATTACATTTTTTTATTATTTATCGCAGTAGTGTAGCGGCACCGGGGTTGACTACGGCGCCTAAATAGGCTCCTGTTGTGATCTCAATACAGCTCTCAATGCGATATAACACATAACAAGGGCCTCAAACACCTTCACTGTCACCAGAGTCATGACTGAGGCTGGTATAACTGCTTACCAATGGCTAGGTGGGTGGTGAATGGAAAGAAGCAGCCAGCACCGGTGGTATCTGCGACCTAGGTTGACTCCGTTGCTAGGTATAAAAGGCGAGGTTGATGGCACGGAACCTTACCTGCGGTTAGAAGTGCTTATGCTTGATTGACGATGATACTCAGTGAGAGTGGTCGACGTGCTTGAAAATTTTCTGGTTACTTTTTTCTTCTAATTTCGCGCGATAATGGTGACGGACCCCAGCAGTGGTGGACAACTAGCCACTGCCACTGCCGTTGTGATCTGATAACAGATAAAATTTTTTAATCCTAATGTCCTTATTGGCAGGTTAAAAGCACGCCCAGGAAGATTGACGTAGGGTTTTGACATATGTATGCGACCAAATTAAATGAGCGACAAAAGCATCATGAAAGCCGCCGCTAATCACATTAAAGTCAAACTAAGCCAAGTCAGAAGCCACGTAAGTTTTCTAGGCCAATCCAAGACAAAGTCGCCGGCTTCTAAAACATTTGCGCGCAGCAACATTTACGTTCATTTTGCGTTGCGTGGCCGAGACCTTTTATCCAAACGTAATATCCGCGTTTTTTACGTCTAAGAAGCGTGCGCCATCGCTATAATATTTTGCAGAACTTGTGAACAGCATCATCGGGCCGTGCAGAAAGCTGCTGTAGCACTTTCAACGGAGGTGTACAGCTGAAACGGGCGACCATGGATTCTCTGATGCAAACAAACCTCTACGAGCTCCTTCAGGTCGCCGTTGGCGCTGACGAGAAGGAGGTAAAGTGTTCGATTTTGGTACTATCAGTTCTCATGTACATATTGCCTTTACTTACCAATGTTACTGTAATGGAACTTGCCAACGAGCAGATACTATCAAATGTTTTTACTATCAGCGTTTGTTTAGATGTCTACACATCTCTTAAATGAAATATCGATCGCGATCGAGGCCATTAGTATCGATACTGATGGAAAGCGTTCCGTGATCATGTAACCATTCAGTCGCCGCAGACAACGCAACAAATGAGTGAGGATCGGCTTGTCTACCGTGTGTGTATCGCGGTGTCAGATGGCACCTTCGACAAATCGAACCGGGAATCTAAGGTGCCACGATGATTGGACGAAACTGCGCACGCCGAAGTGCTTGCGGGTGCGATTTGTTGGTCGCTCCAAGAGTTTCTCTACTGTGATTTGTCTCCTTTCTACTGCTAACGCGAATGAGCCGACCGCGATTGGGGGTCCAATCGGGATCCCGATTGTCCATTTGCGGAAACCGAGGAAGCTCAACGGAGCCGACCACTATCGAGAATGCTCCTTAGCGCGAAGTACAAGCGTGAGCAAGATTCACCATTACGGTGAGAAGGAGCGTCTCATAATCACATCGTGGTTTTGGGACGCCGAACTCTAATAATTATATTCATTTAGGGGAGGGCAAATCCCTTCATTCTGTTGGTCAAGTCCGAAAGCAAAAATGAAACGCTGTTCGTGTATTTAACAGCTGCTTCTTTTTTTTCTGCAACTCGCAGATCAAGAGCGCATACCGAAAGAAGGCATTGACGTGCCACCCGGACAAGAACCCCGACAATCCCCGAGCAGGTAAGATGAAATAACAAGAGATGGCTGCCTCAACAGCGCCACTTTAGCCGAACTCTTTCAACAGTTGTCCCGTGCCTTGGAGGTGCTCACCGACCCGGCTGCACGAGTAAGGACCAGAAATTTGTCTACATTCAACGCACGCTGATCCCTTACACAGACAGGGCAATTTTATTTCGTAATTTTCTAAGACTTGGGCTCACATATATACCAGAACTTTCCTAGCTTTCTTTGCATTCGCTTGCTCATCCTTTACATAAATGGAGTGGTTAATTTCCATAATTCTCCAAGACCTGGGCTCTGCTAGAGTTTTGGCATATGTTTGCAGAAGAGTGCTAAAAACTTCCGTAACTTTATTCAGATTAGACTTCATGCCATTTCCCAAGTACACAAAACTGCTCATTCTGTACTTGTTCAAAGTCTTTAGCTTTACC